>NC_000082.6:76197088-76559588 GCF_000001635.26 Mus musculus | reverse complement strand
TTTACAGTTTCTCCCCAACTCCTTTTACAACCATCTTCTCACCCTCACATTCAACTTTGAGCTTTCTTATTTTTATTTTATTTTTTCATTTTTAACCTCCATCAAGTTCAGTTTGTACTGAACAACTAGTCTTGGGGATAAAGACTTCCCTCTTGTGTGTGGACAACCTTCCATAGGTCACATCATTAAAGAAAGGTGACTCTCCTCTTCCCAGCAGTGATGAAATGCCAATAGCTCCGTGGTGATGGGACTGTGTACCTACCTTCCCCATGCTATGGTAGGATTTTGTCTGGTTTGAGCTTATGCAGGTCTTTTGCACGCTTCTATGATCACTGTGAGTTTATAAGTGCAACTACCATGTTATATTCAGAAAATAGTGTTTTCTCAACATTATCTAACAACTTGGCTCTTACAATCTTTCTTCTCCTGCTTCTAAGACTATCCCTGGTGTGATGGATGTGATGCATATACTATTTTCTTTAAAAAATATATATATAAATAGTATAATTCAATTAAAATTTAGTATCACGTAAAATGATAAAGTTGGTCATTTATAAACATTACTAATAGTTCTAAGAACTAAATATCAGTTCGCAAAGGTTAAAAATAAATAGAAATTTATTTATGTTAAGTTAGAGATTATGTAGAGCTAAAGATAAATTTCGAGAACACCTCTATGATCTATCTTCCTCTGAACTTTTCATTTTCCTTTTTTACTTCTTTACAGGACAAAATTCTACATCAAAGAAAAAATAGTTTTATGTCCTGTTTTAAGATTTAAAAAATGCAAGGTTTAAAAAATAAATAGCATACTACATTTAAAATTCCTTCTTAGAAGGACTACTGTCCCTTGAGAAGCCCAAACATCCACACTAGCATATCTTAATTTCCCATTAAGTTGTTCACTTGCTCTTAACCTTCATGCTTAAACCTGTATTAAAATATCGTTATTATACTAGACACTTCTACAATTCCTTTCAGTGCCAAAGCCATGAATCTAGATTCTGCCCAAATTGAGGTCCCTAGATATTTAGGGGAACGTTTGGCCTACTGTGGATGACAACGTGCAGCTATGACTTTATGTCTTCAGCGCTAACAATTTGGAGACTGGTGCTGTAATCCACCTTAAAACGCTGCTGGGATATTTGTCTGACTGCCACTTGGCTTCTTGGTTTATCCACCCTGTTAAACATGGCAGATGCTGCCATGGGTCCTTTGCCCCTATTTCATGGATCCAAACAACACTTTTTGATTTGATTAACGTCATTGCCCTTGAAGATAAAAATTCCTTAGACTCATCTATGCCCTGTTCCTTAGTCAGATAAATACAACTCAAGGCTTTTTCAGAAGACAGCATCATATGTGTGTATCCCTGGGAGGTTCTAATTTACTTTCTTGCATTTCAGAGAACAGCCTGAGACACATGGGAAAACCATTCCCTAAAAACAATACATCCAAACCAAGACATGTGAAGAATGGCTGCTTATTTGAGTTCTCTCAACCTAAAATCTTTTTTACTGCTGTTGTTATTTTTTATTTTCTTTTTGTTTTGTTTGTTTGTTTGTTTTTGTTGTGTTTTTGATGCAGGACTTCTCGATGTAGCTCTTGCTGCCCTAGAACTGTATATAAAGTTCTATAAAAAATAATAGTATACTTTATACTAGACAATACTAACTCAGATCCAGAAAGGAGAAGAGAGAAATGACTGTGTTATTCATAAATGAGTGAATTATCTTTATTACCAAATTGTTTTAATGTCCCTATTTATTGTTTATTTGTTTGTATGTTTGTTCATTCATTCATTCATTCATTCATTCATTCATTCATTCATTGTTATTTAACAATACAGAGGGTCAAAACCAGGACCTGGCACCAAGTAGGCATTCTCTCTGGGAATGCCTAGAGGGAACAATAGCCACCTAAACAGTGTGATGACTGAATTCAAGATAAATAACTAAGTGGGAGAGCTGGAAACACACTCCACTTTCGTCACAGAAGTGTATGCCTATAATCCTGGCACTTAGAATGATGGGTTTGAGGCCAGCTGGGGCTACACAGATTGACATTCCTTTAAAACAAATTTAAAAACGAGGGCTAGGCATTTAGTTCGCTGTTAGACTCTTTGCCTAGTTAGTCCCCGGTCCTAGTTTTGATGCTCTGTATTCTCAAATAACAACAATGAGTGAACAAACAAATAAATAATGAACAATAAATAGTGAAATTAAAACAATTTAATAATAAAGATAATTCACTCATTTGTGAATAACACTATTATTTCTTTCTTCTTTCTTATTCAAGAGAATTCTGCCAGGGATCTCTCAGGTTTTTGTTTTTGGTTTTTGTTTTGTTTTTGGTTTTTTGTTTTTTGTTTTTTTTTGTTTGTTTGTTTTTTCATCTTGACTAGCTGGTAAGAAGCCAAAGTAACCAGATTGATTCTTGTGACCCTCCATGGTGTGAGTTTAGTTGGTAGAAGGAAGGAAGCAGAAGAGAGTGGTGTATAGATTCAGGGTCTCGAAAAATAAGGATAAAATAACTGCATTATACAGAACAAGAGAAGTAAGGGTTTGAACAAGTAATACCCTGGATATGGGCCATCGTTGTGGTATTCCAGAAATGGAGGTAAGATATTTTAAGTTTTTGGTAACGGCTTTTTGTTTGAGTGTTTTCCTTGCTGTGCATTCCGAGACTGGACCATGTGGTTCACAGCCTTATAGACAGTACCCAAGTGAAACACCTGATTAAATGCATTGAAAATTATAGTAAGAAAATTCCGGGACACACACACAGTCGTAGTGTGTGACTTGAACAATTCCTGTTGATTGACTAACTTTATGCTTGTTCTCCCTTAAGTAGCAATCAACCATGAGTCCATGCAACCAGCCCTATAGATCTGCATTCAAGAAGATACTTGATTTACTTGCATTTTTGCTAGATTTTTTTTTAATTTCAATTTTTGGGGGGGGGGCACAGAATTGATGTTGCTGCCTTTGTACACCTGCAGCTCTTTCTTCAGGACAAGTCATACTAAAATACCAACATGCAAGCACTGTGCATAAGATAGTATTTTTCCACAGCAATCATTAAGTTGGGACATAAAGTAATGTTTCATAAAAAACCTATCTGAGTTACCAGACATTGTACTAGATTCTTCTAGGATCATTCATAAATGTTTCATGTGGTTTAAAGTATCATCTAAGTTTTTAAATTATATGTATATATATGTGTGTGTGTGTGTCTATATACATATACATATACATATACATATACATATACATATACATATACATATACATATACATATACATATACATATACATATACATGTATGTATATTACTATTAGGTGTGTGTTTAACTGATGAGTAGATAGGAGGAATGGTGTGTCGAGATCAAAGGGCAGCTTCATAAAGCTGCCTCTATCCTTCCATGTTTATACATGCTTTCACCTGTAGCCATGATGGTTTTGTGCCGTGTGTAAAGATTATCTTTTGGCTAATCAAATGCTTATATCTCTACCCTCACATCTTCTTGCAATGCGGACATGGCATTATAGTTTATTCCAAATATCTCCTGTTTCAAGTTTGTGTAAACAATGCCTACCATTGACTCTCTGCCCTGTCAATATAAGCTGTCCAACCAATGGCTGGGCAGAAGGGAAAACAGGGCGTAACTTCAGCTAGCCAGGTTGTGGGTGGGTAGCGGAAAAGAGTAAGAAATTCAGCCACGAAGAGGAGGGTGAGAGGAGACAACATGGGAACACACATCTGAAGCCCAGAGAACCAGACCAACACTAAAATGCAAGCATCCTGGGGATTTTGGCTGGGAGGTAGCCAGCTTACCTTTGAGGATTAAAATAGATCAATGACTGCCGGGGTATTGGCGGGAAAGCTTGATTGAATAAATCTAGTAATCTCAGTCTCTTTCCTTTGGTAGCTAGCCTCGGGTAGAGAAAAACTAGACTCTTTTTAAAAATGCCCAGTACACGCTCCATTGAGCTCAGGTGGCCAGACCTGTGCAACAAGCCATTACACACTGAACCAACTTACAATCTGAACGATCCCCAAATTTACATAAACTCTAATACCAAGTTTTCAAACTTGAACAAAAATTGAGTAAACCTAAACATTTAGAAATTAAATTTTTCCTGAAGGCTTACTGCAGAAACAGTTAAAGATGCATTTCTCGTGTATTAATGAAGAAAATATTAATAAAAAGAAAGAAAGAAGACAAACAGAAAACAAGCCATGAGAATCCTCCTGAAATCAAACAATTCATTCTGTTTAGACAGACATAAATCTGGAAATATCTGAATTTATTTTTGTACTTAGACAGAAAGTGTTTGTTTTGCTTTGTGCTTTGGTTTTGGTCTTAGGTGCTATTCTATTGCTATGAAGAGACTCCATGACCATGGCTACTTATAGAAGAATGAATTTAATTAGGGGCTTGCCTACTTACTATTTCAGAGTTAGTCTATAGTCATCACGGTAGGAAGCATGACAGCAGGTAGGCGTGGCACTGGAACAGTAGATGAGAGTTTACATCCACAAGATGGAGGCAGAGAGAGAACCTGTAGCTTTTAAAACCTCAGAGCACACCCTCTATACCATACCTCCTCCAACAGCACCACACCTCCTAATCAATTCCTAAACAGTCCGCCAACTGGGAACCAAATATTCAAATATATGAGCCTACAAAGACCGTTCTCATTCAAGCTGTCACTGGTTTGTTTAGTTTTGGTAGCAGTGGTAAAGCATCTCTAACCAACCAAATCAATCAATCAATCAATCAACCAATATTCTAAGAATTCATATGAAGCTTACAAACCCTAGACCATTAAAGGAATGGGAATTAGCAACAAAAATCCAGGTGATGTCTCTCCAGGTGGTTTCTGGCCTCTTTGGTTCTCTAGGCATGTTGTGGCTCTCTCTGTTTCTCTTTCCATATAATGTGACGTGGACAGGTGACTGACTACCCATCATGTCCAATGCCACAGGCATTTTCATATTCAATGGCATGGGCATTTTAATTGTCACTCACTTGTAGTTTTTTGTTTGTTTGTTTGTTTGTTTGTTTTTAAACTAGCTCAGACACTTGGAATGTCAGTTTCCTAGAGACAGACTTTCATAGTTTCAGATAAGTCAAGTTCTATGCTGACCAACCCAGGGCAACAATGAAAAAGAGTTGATAGAAATCCCTGGAGTGAATTTCCCAGGGAGAGAATTCATATCAATGGATCAGCTCTCCGATTTTTTTTATACCCTACCCATGTTCATATCCTAATTTTTCCTCACATAGAAGCAGAGTATCTTAATGTTTCCATTTTGTCAAATTTGAAAATACTCACTATTGAGGAGTCCATTTTCCAGTGAGATTTTAGTAGCCTCGGTTGTAAAGATTAAGACTATCATATTCAGCAATCATAAAATTATTGAGGTTTGACTAAATCTGTACGTTACTTGATCCTTATGAAATTTTCTCCCTTTTCCAAATAGACTGTTTTTAGTTCAAAGTAATTAGAACTGAAGAAAATCCACAGAGGAAATGTGTTTTCTTATTTCATTATAATCATGTTTATGTCATACCAGACTGGCTAAATGAAAGGGACGTACTTAAATCACTGCAGGGCCAGATGAGCAAATTGAATAGTTGAGGTGTGTTCACAGAATAACCGATTAAACCATGGAAACAAGAGAGGCGAGCTGCACTACCCAGGATTGTCACATGGCAAGATCTTCTGACCTCTAGCCAGAACTGCACAGGGATGGAAGCAGAGAGCAGAAAGCTTTTATATCCTAAATTTTTCCTTGTTCCAAAGAATCTGTTGGGCTGGGGGGATGGCTCAGCGGGTAACAGCACTGACTGCTCTTCTGAAGGTCCTGAGTTCAAATCCCAGCAACCACATGGTGGCTCCCAACCACCCATAATGAGATCTGACGTCCTCTTCTGGGTTGTCTGAAGACAGCAACAGTGTACTCATTTCTGATAATAAATATATCTTAAAAAAAAATAAAAGAATCTGCCAAACCTTAGTGATAGAAGCAACTGTTACACTGACCTTTGTTATGGTTTCATATAATATTTTCTTTGTTTTGGTGGTGCATAGTTGCATAAAACATTTTTGATGCCTAAAGTATAGAGTTCATCATGAGGTTTCACAGCTTCTGTTTCGTGTATTAATTTTAACTCTAAGTAAGTTCATTTAGTTGTACAGATTTGGTATGTAGTGTTTTATTTCTTCTCAAGTTTTTTTTTTTTTAAGTAATGAAGTTCATTTAAAATAATATGTATAAATAAATAAAGTGGTTTATAAGAATAAAATTACATTAAAATTTTATTGTTTCTAGTGCTGGAGAGATAGTTCAGTGGTTAAGAATGCTGGCTGCTTTTTCCCAAGACCTGGGTCCAATTTCCATGCACCCACATGGCACATCATAACTGTCTATAACTCCAGTTCTGGGGACTCTGACAACCTCACATGGAAACACAGGTTAAAAAAAAAAAAGTGTGCAAAGCATCAATGTACATAAAATAAAAATAAGTAAATGTTTTTAAAAGTGACTTTTCAGTTTTGTTTTGATTTTTAAGATAAACACTCCCTCAAAAGGAGCAGAACAAAAGGTGTGGTTTGGTTAAAAAATAAAATAAAGGCACACATTTGTCTGTTGTTTTCTGTGTACTTGCAAGGAGGAAATTCTCCTTCTGTTATTTACATCTATCAGTTGAGTCTTTTATTCGTAACATGAAATAGACGATAAAATTACACTCATCTAAGGAAAACCAGGAATCAAGAAAGAAAGATCATGTTAGGAGTGTAGTAGAGTGCTTGCCTAGACTTGTCTAAGGCCTTGTGGGTTCAATCTTCAACCATGAGAAAAGGAAGAAGGAAGGATCAGGAGGAGGCAAAAATCAAAAATAGGATAGAAAAGGGGAGGGGTGGGGTGGGGAACAGGAAGAGGAGGGCAAGGCAGTGGAGAGGCGTGCTGGGCAGGGGAGAAGAGAAGAGAACAGAGCAGGGATTAGAGGGGAAAACAGGGCAGGGGAGGCAAAGGAAGGCCAAACACAGCAAGGGCTAGTAGGAAACAGTAGTTCCCAGGACAAATGGTCTCAGAATGACAGAAGCGACCTGTGATGATTTGTATATTCTCAGAAGTGGCACTATTAGAAGGTGTGGCTCTGTTGGAGTACGAGTGACCTGGTTGGAGTAGGTATGTCACCTTGGCTTTAAGGCTTTAAGACCCTCACCCTAGCTTCCTGGAAGTGGTTCTTTTACTAGCAGCCTTCAGATAAATATGTAGAACTCTCAGTTCCTCCTGCACCATGCCTGCCTAGATGCTGCCATGCTCCTGCCTTGATGATAATGGACTAAAGCTCTGAACCTGTAAGCCAGGCTCAATTAAATGTTATCCTTATAAGATTTGCCTTGGTCATGGTGTCTGTTCACAGCAGTAAAAAAACCCTAAGACACAAGCCACAGATGGAATTCAAATTTCAAATTCAGGAGTATGCTGCCCACATGAACAAAAAAGCAAAAAGTACTCAAGAAACTACAATGAATGAAAAAACAAAACAAAAGATGAACTACATGAGAGTTTTTAGATGTTTAACTGGTATATTTTTTAAAATGTGCTAAACTCCTTGGGCCTTATCAAGAAACTCTTTGTTTAAATGGAGCCCAAGACCCAGAAATTGAAAAAAGTTATATATCTATATCTATTTGTAGCAGAAAACTCAAAGCTTAAACAAACATATTGCTTTTGAAGAACTAGTTTCACAATTGGGTACAAGTTGAAAAGGCCATGTGTAGTCACCAAGAAAATCAGACATAATTTCAGTGTAAAGGCAAATAAATAGGTAGTGCATGTAATGGCATGATCACACACATGATGGCTGTCCACTCACCTTTGGCTATGAAAATCATACTGTGGATCCTTTATAAGTATCTGTCTCTCCCGTCATCTTGGTTGGACCCAGAACCTCACACATGATAAACTATAGATATAGTTTAAAACAAAACCAATGAATGGAAGCTAGTGGGGCCATGGCTCTAAGAAATAATAGACACATTTAAAGCTGTAATTAAAAAAAAAAAAAAGCCCTCCATGGCATGTGAGAAGAAAACCAGTCAGAACCAGCAAATGAGCATGAAAGTATCCTATCACAATGTTTCTAGAAATTAATGGGTTAATTTCAGCATATGGAATCCCGATGAACATGGTGCTAAAGTAAAGGGTAAAATTCTACTGGCAATAAAGGAAATGAAAATGGGAAACTCGTGGAAGAACAAAGATCTGGGTATGAAAATCTGGGATCCAGTATCACCAGGATGAAGGATTCTGAGTAATACATCCTTTGTTAGGGGATGAAATCCATGAAATCCACATGGCCTTTATTTATGAAATATTGACCAATAAAAAAACTAGGAGGACATCACTGTCCGGAGTTCTGTGACAAGTATAACACTGAAAGTTCTGCTTGCATATTTCTTTTTACATAAAGTCTAGAATTTTAATTTGTAGTCAACTGTACTAGGATAGATGTTAAATAATATAAATTTACTAAAAGTAAATAGTGGCACAACGAAAAAATCTAAACATGTATGGAGAGGAAAGATGAGAGGGTATTCATTCTTCTATCTTTATAAGATAAATAATTAATGAAAAGTTTGATGAGTAAGGACAATACAACAACAATGAAAAAATACTTAATAGTAATGCAATCAAAGTTAGGGGGGAATACCATAGAAATATTAGAATTCTCAGTCAATTCATAAGCTTCTCCTTAAAAAATAATAAGGAGCTATTTTAGTTTATAAATTGGGAACTTACAATTATAAATTATTTTGAAGTTGTAAATGTGAAGCAGAGTCATGAATGCCTAACCCAGATGTGATGCTAATAGCCTGTAAGATCATTCTGCAAGAGACCTTCTAGTTGCAGCTTGTGAGAAGTAAACCAAACACTTCATATTTCTGGCTTTCTTGACTGGGTGGGTGTTGGGATAATGAGCTGAGGGCAGTAGGGTGTTAGAGATGGAATCTAATGCTTTGAATTAATCTGGCCCCAAAATTGGGAGTCTGTGTGTCCAATTGCTGAAAGTCCTTGTCCCCAACTGGTTGTTGATTGATCAAGAAAGAGTCAACAGCCAATGCCTGGGCAGGTAGAGTGAGGTGGAACCTTTAGATTTGCCCGGGCTAGGACCTGAAAGAGAAGGAGAAATCGCCATCACAGGGAAGGAGAAAGACCAAACCTAAAGGCCTGCCATCCACCGCTTCCCCAATTGTTTGTGGGGTAGCAGAGATAAAATATAAATATTAAAGATGCTAACTCAGAGCTACCAAAGGAGGGTGCTTGCTAGCAGTGGGAAGGATTAGAACTGCCCAGCCTTTGAGCTAGTCAAGGTATATTAAAATGAACTGGTGTATATGTGTGTGTGTGTGTGTGTGTGTGTGTGTGTGTGTGTGTGTGTGTGTTTCATTTGAGAATCCGGTGACGTTGGTGGGGGGGGGGACGTGCTGGGAGGGTGACCCACCGGGGAGCATACTGATTTAGCTAATTACTGCAGCCGTGTGGGGTGGAGTCTGTCAAAGAGAAAAGATCCCAACACCAATGTTGTATTGTAACCTGGGAGTAACTAAAGAAGCCGACAAGCAGCTCTGTGCTATCCTTTCGTCCTTGTGTCCTCATCTCTCAGCCCTGCTTGGTTTCTGTTACCTGCCCAGCTTCTGTGAGACTGGATCTGGCGACTTCCGTGGAGAGTTAAAGAGTTAAAAAGCAGAAGTTCTCCTTTGTGGTTCAAGGTTGATGCCCCTGGGGAAATGGGAGCAAGGGTGGGAAGGATGTGGTTTGAGAGATTATAATCTTCTCCTTGTACCTTTCTGTGCAGTTAAACTGACACTTTATGTCAGTGTCTGAATGTCTAACTCCTTCCAGCCTGGCTCACACACTAAGACAGAAGGAATAAAAATACTGTATGGTAGATGAAGGGTCAAAATCAAGCAGAAAGGTGACTTCAAGGTGACAGTTCAGTACCAGAACTTTATAGTTATTACAAAATATTTAATAACATGAATTAAATTTGAAACTTTTACTTTAAAGAAAAGATCTGAGTCTATAGCACAGGGTAGCCTTCCATTCTTCATCTAGCCCAGTGTGGCCTCATACTCAAGACCCTCCTGACTCAAGCTCCCAAATACTGAGATTCTAGCTGGGTGCTACAATACTTATCCATAGGCTTCAAGATTCCAATTGATCCCAGTTGGATCAAATTACTCAGTTCTTGTTAGGTTCTCCTAAACTCTTAAGAAACCATCCTTCTGATCTTGTTTTTCCTTCCTCAGTAACCTGAAGCCAATGTTCTCTATATAGGGAACCTGTTTTACTCATATTAGACTTAAAAATGCCCACAACAGAAGGCATATATGGAGCCACTGACATCTGGAGAATTACCCTTGTCATGCACCTTACCAAATGATTTTTCAAGTTGTAGTATATGCAAAGGCTCATTCCATTCAGATTTCTCTCAGGCATTTACTAGTAAGATCCCCCCTCCCCTGCCCCCAAAGAGCACAGAGGCAGTACGTGCTTAACTGCAAGCTGACGTCACTGAGAAGAAGACTCGGGAAGAGTCGATGGTGCCGCCAGGCTTGCAAGAGGATGATGCACGCATCTGAGCTGAGAGGAATGGAGGCTGTCAGCAAAATGATGACTTCAAGTTACCTGAAGCACAATTTCAGCTGCAGCCTGATCCTAATCTTCTGGGAAACCGGAGGGCAGATGGATCAGTCCACTGTGAAGTCATCCTCCTTGAGTCAAAGTTTATGTGGGTCAGAATGCACAAGGAAGTGCTGGAGAGAAGACGGAAGCAGGCTTTGGAGACAATAGATGATTGGTGAGATTCTAGGGGAGCCACAGATTGGACTCACGTTTATCTCTAACACTTCTTTTGAGTTCTGAAAGCATTGGGAATAAAATTTTCAATTCCCCAGGAAGCATACTGGGTTCCTCAGAAGGAGCCACTGACAATGGGACTTTAGTCAGTGACAGCCCTGACTCAGGGAGGAGAAGTCTGGAGCTGAGTCAGGTCCTGGGACACCTAGCTGGAGGAGATATCAAAGCCCAAACTGAGATTCTTCAAGGTCTCACCAGATATAATAGAACTAACATAGCAGCCCATCAAAGTTGTACTCATGGCACTGCTTTGCCCACCTACCAATGATATTAGAAGTTACCTAACCCTTCTGGAAAATTCCCCTAACCCTTCATAAAAAGGGTCCTGCCAGCCCCCAAGGCATGGCCGTTTTGATGAATGGTTGGTCTTTCCATGTTGGTTATTTCTGCGGACTAAATGCTCTTTGCCTTTCCATACTATTTGAGTCTGGGGTTTTCCTTCAGCTATCCTTGGACCCTAATTCTTTAATTCTCCACAGAAGCAACAATAAGTTAATTACTATAAAGAAAAACACCTGCTACAATCTCACTATTTTCTGTCCAGAAAGCTGAGAGAAAAATGGATGCCTTCCTAATGAGGTGGAAATGACGGTTTCGATCCTACAGGTTTGAAAATCTTAAACGTGGCGACTAGATCACGCGCAACTTAACTCTTTTTACAGATAGGAAAAGGGAGTGCATATGGGGTGGAGGGGTGGGGCTTCCATGCTGACTTTGATCATATTCCCCAATGAGTTACAGCTCCATTTTTCAAAGGTAGTTTCTCAATTTCTTTGAAGCCAGTCCAGCAATCGAAGTGTTTCCCTGGTATGCAGTTCACCAAGGGACCAGTCTTTGGCTCAGGGTGTTGCAGGGTTTAGGGTTTGCTGCAGGACCAAGGCTTTTTAGTTCGAGAGGTACCAGAGTTAGACATAAAACCAAGGCTTTGGCTACAGAAGTAGCCAGTGTGTGCATAGCAGCACTTGGCCTTTGACTCCAGAAACCACAGAGTTCCCAGGAAGAAGGGTTTGAATCACAGCTTTCTCAAAGTACCAAAACTTTGACATCCACTGTTCCAGTAATTACCCACCCCACTCCATCCCCCCAAATCAGTTTTAACTCTAGGGCTTGCAGAGTTAACCTGGAATCAGGTCTTTGGATCCAGGAATCACAGAATCCACCACAGAATGAATCCTAGCTTTTATTTAAGTGGGCCCATAGTTCATCCGGAACCTACAGGTTTCAAGTTCACAGTAGAACGTAGGCTGTTACTCTCTGGCTTCAGAGTTCTGTCCAGCACAAGGAATAGGACCCAGTGGTTATAAAATGCCCCCAGATGACTGGCTTTGATCCCAGTGATTCCAGAGTTCATTCTAGAAATGGTGTTTTGAACCATAAGTGGCAGAATTCCTGCAGGACCAGACTGCAGTGCTCATAGAGTGATCAAGGGAGAACACTTTCACTACAGCTGTCCCAGAGTTCACTCTTTTGACCCCAGAGCTTCCTGGAAAACCAGACATTTGGCACCAATGTCCTCAGGTATAGCGATCAGGCTACGTAAGTTACTCCATATTGTATTTCAAAACAAATGTTTTTCCAGGCTCTTCATTGCTCTAGAAGACTCCATTTTGAGAGAGAAGGATGACTTTAGCCCCTGGATGGCCCCAGAAGCTATACTGTCTGTACTGCACCAACCACCAACACAGGCTTATAAATATAAATCATTTATTCCTGGAAGTAGAAACGGAGCCACCCTCTAAGTTTACTGGGGGTGAACTGAAACTATTGGAGCACCTGGGTGTATTAAAATCATATCAGTGAAACCAGGCCCAAGTGCTTATCATATGTACCAGAACAAAGAATAGGGTGTAACTTCAGCACCTGGATCCCTTAAAGTGATAGACACCCAGCCCTGTGATGGTATGGTCTCAAACCAGTCTATCGCCTGATACCTGCACAAGTAAAGGGCCAAGAGCATCAGACCCTCATGCCTCACTATCCCTGAAGACTGGACTCAGCATAGTCTCCATTGTTGATGTGGCCTACTGGAATCCCTGCCCTTCCACTTCTTTGGCCATCTGGACCAAACCCACTGCTTCCTGCCCTTGAACCTCTATTGTGTCTTTCACCTTGCTGTTGGTTGATTCATTATCAATACTGATTCTCTTCAGACCATTTCGGACATCTCTTAAATTCTGCTGCAGCCTCTTTAACTTGCATTCCTGTTAAAAAAAAAAACAGCACACAGACATCATTACTGTGTGTTGTGTGATATGGGAGTTAATAGAAATAATTATAATTGGAATGAAAGGATAAAAGAACCTGTATTTGCTGCAGCTAGATTATCAGTGCAGGTAGCATTGTGCCATGAGTTACTATCATTGAAACTCTTGGACCTTGTGAATTTACTGTTGTTCTTAAAATTCTGAAACTGTGCCAAATAGGCAAACATGTTCCACTGCAACAGTGTTCACCATGGGAACAGAGTTTTGGCTCTAGTGGTTCCAAAGTTTCTTACAGGGCTGGGAACTTGGCTACAGGACTCTGGGAGTTTGCTCTGGAGCAAGGGTTCAGTCCCAGCAGCTCCATAAGATGACAGTGATCAAACCTTTGATCTCAGGAGTTCCTGAATTCACTCCAGTATTAGTTTTTTCATCTCAGTTGTCCCGAAGTTAATAAGAGACCCAGACTTTGACTCCCGACATCCCAGGGTTCCCTGAAGAACTGACTGTTTTTAGGGCTGCAAGAGTTCACCCCGAACTGGAATTTTGAAGCTGGATAGCCAAGAGCTTGTCAGAGATGGGCTGCAAACAATCAACTGGACTTGTATCAAAATAGGAACTTAAACACCTATACGGCTGAAATGAATAGCAGAAACGGGGGCGGGAGGCATAGAAACAAGCTCAAGCCAGAATTCCAATAGCAAAGAAACTAGGCCTATCCAACAATCAGCACAGGTAAGTATGTGAAATTAAAATCTCTGTACAGCAAAGGAAACAATCAGCAGAGCCTATGGGTGGACCACAGGATAGGAGGAAATATTTACCTTCGATATTTCAGATAGGGGGCTGTTCTTCAAAACTTTACAACATTGCAAAAAAATTAAAAACAAAACTGGGGCAAGAGAGAGTTCAGAGTACCTGCTGTTTTGATGGAGGACCCAAATTTGGTTCCCAGAACCCATATGAATAGCTCACAAGTGCCTATAATCTATCTCCAGAGGGGTCCAATAACTTTGACCTCCATAGGCACCAACACTTGAATGCAAATACCCATACACAGGTGGTACACAGAAGGACACACACACACACCATTAAAAATAAAATAAGTATATATTTAAAACTGCCAATTAACAATAAGCAAATGAAAGGAAAAGCCAGTTTTCAAAAGAGGAAACGCAAATGGTTAGTAAATACTTTAAAGGCTTCAGCATCCCTTGTCACGAGGGAAGTGGAAATGGAGACTGCTTTGAGATAGCACCTTGTCTTAGTCAAAACATCTGTCATCAAGAAATTCGACAGCAAATCCAGGGTTTCTGTTTTCATTGTCATTACACACATATGTACGTATATACATGTACATTCCTAAATACATTAATACAGCCTGTTGAGTATGTATAATGAATTTGAAAAAGAACAAGAGAAAACTATAAGGGAAAGTTTAGAGGAGGAAAAGGAAGGGGGAGATGACATAATTAGATTATAATCTCAAGTCATAAAAAAATAATTTAGTTAGGGTGGTGTGTGCCTCTGATTCCAGAATTTAGGAGGCAGAGGAAGGTAGATCTCTGAGTTCAAGGCTAGCCTGGTCTACAGAGTGAGTTCCAGGACAGCTAGGACTACACAGAAAAACTCTTGTCTCAGTAAGGGGGGAAAAATTAAAGAGAGAAAGAAAGAAAGAAAGAAAGAAAGAAAGAAAGAAAGAAAGAAAGAGAGAGAGAGAGAGAGAGAGAGAGGGAGGGAGGGAGGGAGGGAGGGAGGGAGGGAGGGAGGGAGGGAGGGAGGGAGGGATAGAGAGAGAGAGAGAGAGAGAGAGAGAGAGAGAGAGAGAGAGAAAGAAAGAAAGAAAGAAAGAAAGAAAAAAGGGAATCTGACCCCCAAACCCCCAAAAAACAAACAAGCAAACAAAAAACCCAAACAAACAAACAAACAGTGGTGGCAATGCAGGACAAATTTACCACTGGTAGGATTGCCAACAGGCACAGCCATGTTAAAAATCAAAACAGAGGTTTCTCAAAAAATTAAAAATAGAACTACCGTCACACTCCAGACCACTCCTGCACATGCATTCAAGAGACTCTGCACCCTTCCACAGACATATTTACCCAGCCATATTTATTGCTGCTCTATTCTTCAGAGCAATGGAATGGGACCAGCCTGTGTGATACATAAGCAAATGAATTGATAGGAGGAAATTGATGGATTTGAAAAGTGTAGTATTAAAAATAGCTAACTCAAACATAAAAACATTGAAAACCTTTCTCATATGTCAATGATTACCTGCAGTGTACATATAAACAAACAAGCATACGTACATACATACATACATACATACATACATACATATGGGAGGAGAACGAGGAAAAGCCATGTGGGGAGAGGATGCAACTGGGATTAAGGATAACAAATCATAAAGGAGTTGAAGAAAAAAAGAGAATCTACTTCAGTACACCTTCAAACTAACTGTCTACTGAGAGGCTCTGCCATAGCCTAACCGATACAGATGTGAATGCTCTCAGCCAATGATCAGACTGAGCACAGGGACCTCAATGGAGGAGTTAGGGGTAGGACTGAGGAGTTGAAGGGGATTGCAACCCCATAGGAGAAAAATCCAATATCAACCAACCAGACCCTTCAGAGCTTCCAGGGCCTAAACCATCAACCAAAGACTGCACATGTGCCGGTCCATGGCTCCAGTTGTATATGTAGCAAAGGATGGCCTTATTTGGCATCAATGGGAGGGGAGGCCCTTGGTCCTGTGGAGGCTTGATGACCCATCATAAGAGAATGCTAGGGTAGTGAGGCAGGAGTGGGTGGGTGGGGGAGCACCCTCCTAGAAGCAGGGGAGGGGAGATGGGATAGGGGTTTTTGGAGTGGAAATCGGGAAGGGGAATAACATTTGAAATGTAAATTAATAAAGTAACTAATAAAAAATTATGATATCTAATATGTTATATACTAAATTTTAAGATTGTTATAAGAAAGATTCTCCACCACATTGTTTGGGTTCCAAATAAGACCTCCCCGAGTACAGTGCATCCAGAATACTTCAAATGGAAGGAAGGGTGCTCAGATGCAAATCTGACCCTTCCCCAGTTCTTCCTCCCAAGCTCCTTTTTTCTGCAAGCCATGCAATCTAGACTCCCCGTTTCCCGCACCCTAAGCCAGAGGCTATCAACTAACTAGCTTGCTTTTTCCCTAAAGATACCCATAAACCTAGAACTATGATTCGAACCTCTTCTGGCCTTTCTGTGGAAGGTGACCATAAGCAAGTCTTTGGCCTACCTTATGTGGTAGTAGGTCACAAGACCCTCCTTAGAAGGGACCCTCTTCTTCACCTGGGAGGAAGGAAGACAGTACAGTGAGGCCAGGTCTGACAGGGTTGGGTGGGGCTTGCTGTTAGCAAAGGATGGCTTTAGAGCATACTCTTTTGTCTTCTATATAGGCAGAAGTTTCTTCCTCACTGAACACAATAGCAGAAAATATAGTGTCAGTTTTCCTCGACTCATTGTGATGTCATTTCTGTAGTCTCCTGTGATACCTGTACACTTGACCACACACATTTGTTTAGCTCTTCTCCTGATCTGTCTTGGTAAGTTTTTATTTCAACCCTGGATTGGTATCCTACAAAGGCCAGGCAAGCCCTCCCTCCCATGAAGTGAATCTCTCTTAAAACAGCCACACAATAAGGCACACGAACAAATCTTTTTGTATCTAAAGATGTGTCACTCATTTGTTCCTTGGGATTTGATTTTCTAATATTTAATTTTGTAACTGTGTTACATTAATAGGACACTAAGATATCTTTGCTTTCCAGAAACTACTTTTTCATTCTGTGTTCTTCTCTTGGCCTCCTGGACAGAGCTGACCATTTAAGTAGTCCTGCTTGGACATCATCGTCAATATTCCTGAGGAGATCTTTGTTCCTGAAACTTATTAATTAAAATCCTAATGAGAATAATTTGATTTCACTGTTTGATTTTTTTCATTCTGTTTACAATCCAATGGGATTTTCACTCTTGATGTTATTAACTGCCACTTAAATTGTAATCTTCATTTAGTAGTCTTCTACTAAAAAGTCCATAACTTTTTTCAGTTTTCATTTCTCTCATTCTTTTTCAGAGAATTTGAGCAGGGCAGATGATGGGGGGGTGAATATCACTAAATTTTGATATCTTATGAAATATTTCAAAATAGAAGTGATAGCCTTGATACTATTTCATTTATATAGCTGTAATAAATAATGATCTATTGTCCTAAAGTCTAGCGCTACACAGCAGAGAGGATCCAGCCTCCACAAAACAGTCTCCTCTCTCTTTCTAGGACTTAGAAGTAACACAGGCAGCTATGGTGCTGCTGATAGATGCTGGTGCCCTAAGAAAAGTCATTCTTAAAAATTACAAATCCCATGACAGGTTATTTATAAAATGAATCTGTGGCAGCTACAGGTACCTATGAACCCATTCTTGAAGAATTATAGAATACTAACTGTAGACAAGCAAACACATATATTCAGGGGCATCCACACAGAGAATATGTAGAGTACATGGAGAAGAAGGGGAGAGGGGGAGGGGAGGGGAGGAGGAGGAGGAGGAGGAACAACTTAGAAAGGTTCTAGAAAACAGTAAAATAGCATAGTCAGAAGGATGCCATGTGAATGTTAGAGCCAGAATATTGCTGTGAAAATGTAACCCTCTTTAGTTCAAATTTTAGCCAGTGATCTCTGAGAGTATCATGGAGAAATGAGAGAGAGAGAGAGAGAGAGAGAGAGAGGGAGAGAGAGAGAGAGAGAGAGAGCTTAAATAGATCAATTTTAAGAAAAAGATAATACAGGGAAATGAGGCCCAGGCTGAACACAGAGTGGATGAGATATATAAAGAAAAGTGTGCATGTCATAACAAAGGGAAAAAAAAAAATCAAAGATGACTCAGAGACTGGGAGCCTGCTACCTGAGCAAATGACCAATCCATCCCCAGCACAAAGGAAGTCAAAATGGAGTGTTTGGGGAGAGAAGTTAGTGTCAGCAAACTCAATTTAAAAAATCCCAGAGGTGGAAGTTAGGAAAGAGGAAGGGATTAAAATTGGGACGGAGGAAACATGGTCAGACAGAGCTAAACATTGCTAAGACGATGCTAAGCTAGCATTCCCCAATGCATTCCACTGGCACTGATCTGAAGACCTAATAAGGAGAATGGCCGGTTTGTCCAACCAGGTAGATCAGAGGCTTTCTGTTTGCCTTTGTGATCAAAGTCACAAGAGAGAGTCTTTATGAGTCGTCTTTGCTTTTGGCAGTTAGCTTAGTCACTGAACAGAGCTGGAAATTAAAGTGGGTAACAACTCCAAAGTCCAAGAGGGCTCTGAATTAAACATTTGGATTTTCAGAATTGACCATATTACTCATAACTCCCTTATCTTCTGGAAAAACACTTAAGTTCCTTTAAGGGTAAGGCTTTGTCGCACAAGTCCTCAGCCCTTAAATGTTATATTATACTTTAATACTTAACACTTTAATATATTAAATATAAAATGATACATGAATACACACACACACAGGAGCTAAAGAGAAGTTGGCCTAACTTGTGAACAGTTCACGCCCTCGTTTGTCAAAGCATAAGAGAAGAGAGGATTAGGCCTAATTTGTACTCTGGGGTCAGTTGAATACTAAACAGGGGCAGACTTGCAATTACAGTTAAACTATAGTGTCTCTGAGATTTAACAGTGAGTCAGCCCTCGGGTCGCTACCATAGCGACGAGCTTTGTGGACTCATCAAATATTATTCTCAATTTACAAAAAAAAAAAAAAAAAAAAAAAAAAAAAACTGTTATGGAGGCAGACAGGTTAAGTCACTTCTAGAAGATCCTAATATGTCAGCAGGAAAGGGAAGCCTGAAGCAACAGGCTTACTGCACAAATACCTGTGTCTGTGACCTCACACTGGATACTGTTCCTCCCTGAGCCTGGACTTCCTGTCTAGCTAACGAACTTAGCTAACGAGCAAACACACACCTCTAAATGACAAGGAATGGCAAGACTGCTATTTTTTAAAAAGAAGAGGATAGAAAAACAAACAAACAAACAAACAAACACAACAACAAAAGTGACTTAATTTATTCAGGACTAAGTAGGACCTGTTTGTTGTTGTTGTTGTTGTTGTTGTTTTATTAGTGGGAAGATTAAATATTTCCCTGGACTTTCATTTTAGAAATAAACTTAGACAGCAGCATGAATAAACATGAAACAAATGTATTTACTCGTGTTTTATCTAGCGCCTTTGAAACGATGATGTGGACTGTTTCCACCTAGAAAACTGAGTCAGACAGTGATGTAAAGGGTCACTTCTTGAACAGCAATCATGAAGAGACTGAGCTACCGGTTTCTGGCTCAGGCCTTGCAGAAATCTTGAACCAGGACACCGAAGAGTTAACCGGAGGCCCAGACAGTTCCCTGCTGATCTGGTAATGAGAGAGAGAGCCGAGCTGCTGAATGTCAATAGCTCCTTGTGAACTTGGGTAACCCAGCTGAGCCCTGAGCTTGCCAGAGCTGGGGGAGGTAATCAGCTTGACCTTTGTGACCTTCCTGAGGCTCTGCTCTGTCCTGCCTGGAGAAACCTCTTTGCATATGATTTCCACATGCCTCTCCGTTGAAACCCTTTCAGGAGAACTGGACCTGAGTCAGCCTCAAGACGCAGCCTAATAGATAGAAGTTAGTCATTGCTGACGAGAGATTGCACAATACTGTAGGTGCTTGGGGGGAAAAAATGGATGCAAACACATCCTGGCATCCTGGAAACCACAGAAAGATTTCCAGCAACTGCTATGACATCTGTCCTTACAGATTTAGTAAAATGTGACTTATGTTAGAGTTCCGTCGGCCCTTCGCATACACCTATGGAGTTCTAGTCTACCGCTTCTGTTTACCTTTCTGATTTTGGTAGTTCCCGTTCCTTGAATTGTTTACATATTACTACTCTGATTGCCAACCAAGAAGTCATGTATGATGTGCCACAGATAGGTTAAGAGGCTATTTCCTGCCATTTTTGGTGTGTTGTTACACAGCCATTCTTATTCATTTCAAAACCTGAAACCTGAACAATCACTTCAATCAACCCCCATGTGTCGAAAAGTACTGTTCGTAAAAGAATGATGTTATTCATAAACTGAGAATAGGCATCCGAATTCTTAACTGCATCCCTTAGCCATGTAGACAATTGATTTGTATAATGAACCTTAACAATCATAGACTGGAAATTTATAAACAACTCCTATAACAATTGAGAGAAGTCAAATCCTGAAGACTCTTACATGTTACAAAAAGAGGTAGTTGGCTCAAGCACATAGCGGGCATTATTATCAGCTTTAACTCAAAGACACATTATTCTATCAAGGTGCTGGTACCAGTTCCATTGTTACTTTGTGGACTAAAAGGCAAGAAGGTCGCATTTTATGGTAGGCTAAGGAAGCAAACAAGACGAAAAGGTTTGTGTGATCCAATACTGTAAAACATTCTGTACTTTGTTCTTGGAACGAGCATGCGTGGTTGGAAATGCAGAAGAGATAAGCATCTTGCTCCCAACTCTGTTAAATTGAACATTATACCCACTGTTTGGTCTGAAGGAACACAACCCAGTTATAAACCCGACAAGGAGCTGAGGGGGGATTGAAGGTCAAAATTACTTGAAGGACATGGCCCCTGTATTTTTTATCACAACTGATAAACACGAAAAGTCTACCTAACAACTGTACATCAGCCCGATTTGGCTGTTTCTGGCTCAGGTACCTTGTACTTGAAGACGCAAAGGCCTCTGAACAAATATCTTCAGAGTCTGAATCCTAAAGTAGACTGGGTTTTCAAAACACATGCCACGTGCCCATGTCACTACCTGCTAAGATTCTGTTCTGTCAAGCACACTAATAAACTACATGTCCCGGGTTGATTTTTTAAAAGCCCGTAAATCAGACCACAAGAAACCTGGTTATTTTAGTGAAGTCTAAATTTGTATAGAGATTCTGCTTCTTAGATGGCATCAGATGTTCATGTTGCCCCTAAAACACTCCTCTTTACAAAGATCTGTAGAATTCCCCATAGGCAAATATAAAGACAAACTGTGCCATGTCTCACCGGGCTGAACTGGGGCAGCCAAGAGGGACCCACTGCTTCGTGTGACTTATCTGCTTGTCCTTTGGTTCTACAGCACCACCACCCACACTTTCCCAAAAGGAGAAGATCTTTATCAAACGTTTCGCCATAAATCAAAGCCACTTTGTGGAGCGAAGAAGTGTGCATTCCACCAGAGCGAGACATATTTATGCGGTACTCTACAAAAATGAGTTCCTGCTACCTATGACCTGAAATAAATGAGGAAGTCTCAGAAATTGCTATGGTAACGAATGTTAAGTTAAACACACACACACATGCGCGCGCGCACACAACTTTTTGTCTATTTCTACAGTCTTAGAGACAAATATAATTTTCACTGGTTAGTTGCCTGGATATACCTGAGGGTTCACAATGATCTCGGGAAGGGTGTGGTGTCTTAAACTTATTATCCCAGCACTTTGGAACTACACACTAAATTTCAGGCCAACCTGGATTCCAGAGTATAACTTTGCAACTTTGCTAAAGAATAAAAAGCAAATAAAACCTATTTCCTTTTCTTTTTTTCCTTGAAAAAATATAACCCAAACTTCTCTTTAGATTTTGAGATCCCCCTCCAATATGATGGGCTTAACCCTCAATAAATGCTTGAGTTGCACAGGGGAAAGTTATAAGACTAGCTGCATATGAAGCAGAAGATGGCCTAGTCAGCCATCATTGGGAAGAGAGGCCCCTTGGTCTTGCAAACTTTATATGCCCCAGTATAGGGGAATGCCAGGGCCAGGAAGTGGGAGTGGGTGGGTAGGAGAGCAGGGCAGGGGAAGGATATGGGGGACTTTTGGAATAGCATTTGAAATGTAAATGAAGAAAATATCTAATAAAAAAACTGAAAAAAAAAAAAGACTGGTTGGTTGTAAGCAAGTGGCATTTCACCAGCACAGTTTCAACCTAAACAGTGTCTACAGTGTGGACATTGGAAAGCCTGTCTGAACAAGCATGTCAACACATTTAAGAGTCTTGGAACAGAGTTCCCAGGGTCAGAAGGACCACGGGTCACTAACTAGAACTTTACGGAGCGGAATTCTTACATTATAGATTTGCTATAAATGAAGCTTTGGGTTCTATAGAGTGAGAGAGAGGTCAACTCTTTATGCTGATCAGAATAGATTAATACTCACATAGACTGATGGCAAGATAGGTCTTTCAAGCTGGATAAAATGGCTCCTCTGGTGACCAAAGGATTTGTTAAAATATTAACGTCAAAAATGTTGTAGCTATCTTTGTTTCTGTGGGGGATAAACCTGTGCATTTTCAGATCCTAACTCAGGACCAGGGGCAATAGACAAGGAAATTCATTCTAAAAGAGTGGCGTTTAGCACTTCTGCAAGGTTTGGCGTCCTTACAACTTCAGAAGCTCTTTATTCCATTATTTCTCTTACTCCTCGTGACCACAGGAAAAGTGAATGTGGTAAATACTGCTCCATTTCAAAGATGATGAAACTGAGACCTCACTTAAGAGACTAACTGTAGTCAAGTTCTCAAAGCTGGATACCAGAGGAGGCAAGACTCAGAGTCTGTTTCTGGGTACCAAGAACAAGAGTGGGAGATTTTGTTCTGGTTTGGTTTGTTCTCTTCCCTTTTTCTTATGACAGGGTTCTCTAAGAGTGTGCCATTTGCTCCAGGGAACTACATCTCCCATGCAGAAATGGCTGGAAAGTGATAAAGACTCCCTACCTTGTTGTCCAAAACCAGTTAACATCAAATTGTATGAAGTTGTGGCTAAAATTGACAGCCTCCTCTTGATGCATTTAGTTTTATAGTTTTGGGGTTCACTATTATTTTTGAAGACTTTTGTCTGAGGAATACTAAGAATGATATTCATCCCATAGAACAAGTCTATTTTGATTTATTTATATATACACACATGTGTACATTTATATATGTATGTACACATATATACATTTATACATATATATATACATTTATACATATATGCATACATACATGTGTGTACACATGTGTGTACATATATATATATACATATACATAGTCACACATACACATATACATACATACATACACACACAAACACACACACACACACACACACACACATACATACACACACATATATGGTTGAGTCTCACTATGTAGATTTGCCTGGCCTCAAATCCATAGAGATAACACTCTGCCTCTGCCTCTGCCTCTGCCTCTGCCTCTGCCTCTGCCTCTGCCTCTGCCTCTGCCTCTGCCTCTGCCTCTGCCTCTGCCTCTGCCTCTGCCTCTGCCTCTGCCTCTGCCTCTGCCTCTGCCTCTGCCTCTGCCTCTGCCTCTGCCTCTGCCTCTGCCTCTGCCTCTGCCTCTGCCTCTGCCTCTGCCTCTGCCTCTGCCTCTGCCTCTGCACTAGGACAAAATGCATGCCCCACCACCACACCTGACTCCATGAGACAAATGTGTAGTAGTAATAGGTGACACAAAAATTATTTAATCTCTTTGTTTTATAATTAGTGTATACAAACCTTAATTAAATACAAAATATTACGAAGTATATTAAAGAGTAGTGTGTTCAAATGTGGTATCCCTATGCATGCTTTGCACATACAGGAGAAAACCAAGACATTAACGCTGCACTAAAATTTGACAGCATAACATTTGAGTAGGAAGAGGGATAGTGCTAAAACAAAGAGCATAGAACAACAATTAGTTCTGGTTCAATTACTCCATGGCAAATTATCTTCAGCCAATTATTATGAATAAATGTATAGAGTTCTTGCATTATTAATATATATGAGCTGCAAATTGTTCATGTAACTTTCTATTCGTGTTCTTTGTGTGAGATCCATTCTGTTCAGCCCATGACTTCTTGTGTCTGTCTTATGTCTGATGCTAGGTGGATTTCTTTGTTCATCTTCTTTTCCATACTTTCAAACTATTTTTGCTATAAAATTTTCCTTAATTTTTTGAAAATGACTTTTTTTTTCTTACATACGTGCTCCTGGAAAGGATGGTATCTCAGTCAAGTGTTACAATTCCTGAAACCCAAAGAAACTGATACAAGCTCTGAATGAAGATTGTGGGATTTTCTTTTATCTGAGAGCCCCGAGAATTTAATTGTTGAACCGACTGTTGCCACTTAGGATCCAACTTTGTCTTGGAGGCTATATTTGGTTCTGAACTCTCTCTGCAGTAGCTCCTGACTGAGATCACAACTCAGTGTTCTCACGTGGTGATGTCTCAGGACTCTCCACTGAGAGGTGCTAATTTCTATCCTCCTTTATTTCCTACAAGAAGAATTAAAGTGAGATTGTTCAACCAGCTGGGTTGTTTTTCCTTTTAAATTAACATTCAGCCCTGAGAACATTCTTGAAAATGACAATACTATATCTTCATAGGCCAGGGAATGGTGCAGATAGGAAAGGCTAAAATTTCACTCTCGCTTTTGTTATACCTTCTATTAATTGCTGGTACCGAACGAGATGCCAGTGACAATGAGATTATTTGTGAGCATGCTTGCACATGTGTGTGTGCGTGTACGTGTAAGCTAGGTTAAGGTAGGATTGGTGCTGTGTGTTTTTCTCCATCACTCCTTGTGTTACTTACTGAAGCATGCTCTGTCACTAGAAATATGAGCACAACAAAGTTGCTAATGGATCTGGCCAACTTGTCTCAACAGGCAGGAATGAGCGGTGTGGGGATGAAAATCCCATTTCTAGTTTCTGAGCTTTGGTAGACAGGTTGCCAAGACCTGCCCTGTTTTTTAATGGGGATATTGGGGACCTGAACTTGGGTCCTCACATTGCCATGGGAGAGGTTTATCTACTGAGCCATCTCCTTAGCCCATGCAATTATTCTTCAAAGGATTGTAAGGGTAGTTACTATTAATATATTGGTGCTGTCGCATTTCAAAACAAAAAGCAAGAGAGGTTTGGAATAGTAGAGCTGATATTGAAGACCAGGAAAGTGAGCTCTCCTTCACACTGACATTTTGGTATGCCAAGAATCGTGTGAGTGGCCACCTTATTGTATCATTTCTTCCTAGCCCAGTACAGAGTAAGACACGGCGCCTAAAATAATTGCAGATTAGAGGCATAACGAATGCACTGGCCCAGGTTTATTCAATAGGAAAATATCTACTTCTAAATGGCTCCTTATTTCAACTCGGCTATTTCTAGAACTCGAAAGGGTGATCTTTCAAAATCTGGATGGTGCCATCCCTGATACTGATCACCTACAGTGGCTTCTGTTTTTCCAGAACAATCACCAGAAATTCTATAGCCACGCATGGGAAGCTCTCTTCCCTCTGTCTCAGACTCTCACCTCCTTCTCCCGTTCTGCCCTTGCCTCCAATCCAAGATACACACCATAGCTCCATGTTATCTGGGTCCTAGTGTGATTCTGTGTGCTCTGTCATGTGTCTCTTTTCTCTTCATATACTTGGATAGTGGTTTGCTTTTCTTCTGGTACTAACTAATTCAAAGCTCAAACGCTGTACGGAGTCCCCCGTGAGCTTTCTTCTCTGCAGCCCTGAGTTCTCCCAGGCTTTCAGGTTCTCAGAACCTTCTGTTACTACAGGTGGAGTATTAGTCTTCGGTTTACCTCAAAATACTCTGAAGACTGAGGGTTTGGGGTTTTTCATTTTTTTCAAATTGAATTCTGATACACTCAACATGACAGTCCAGTGTACATAGTAGGAACATAAATGTCCTAGAGGAGAAAAGGACAGAGTTGGAGAAAGAGAGAAGAGGAGAGGGAAGGAGAGAAAATCAGGGACGAGGGGGAGAAACATCACTATTGAACAGGTCATTACACTCAGCCAAAGCTGAAAATAAATAAATAAATAAATAAATAAATAAATAAATAAATAAATAAATAAATAAAATCAATTCTTTGGTCTCGGTATTCGGGGGAAGTATGGAGAGGAGCAAGCTTAAGTTACATAATTTTTTTCTTCCTCCACACACAAATGAACAAGGGATAATTTACTATTCAGACCAAAGACCTCTAAGGAAAGAAAAAAAAAAAAGTACTGACAGTTTTTTTTTTCAATGTACTAAAAATGTTATTTAAATTTTAAAGAATCAACTTTGTTATTTTGTAACTGGCTAACCTCAAGGCTTCATAGAAAGGACTCTGATCGGCTACTCCTGAGTGACAACCGGACTTAAGAAGCCAAAGCAACCGTGGTCTGTTAAAAGTTGGCCTTTGAGTCCTAAGAGCGCGCAACTCCTCTCAAGTCCACTTCATTCCACTGCCGACGTGGAAATGCAGACCAGAAATAACCAAATTCTTACTGTATAAAGGTTTGGCTTCGATGCCAGGTAAAAGTTAATGATTTTGCAGCTTTATGTGTGTTTTTAGGTCATGAGATTAGTCTGTTTTACTTCCTCTTTCCTGGGGAGGGCTGGGTGCAGGAGATTCTTAACTCTTTATGGCTTTCGTTCGTTCGTTCACTCCACAGCAAGCTCGGCTAAACCAAGCTAAGCAAGCTTTGTCAGGTCCTAACAGACGTGAAGATGCTTCAAACAGGCTTTCGTTTGAAGATGGGTTGGAATATCTTGTCCTCTAATGGGTAGGCCTGGTACGAGCTGTTACAGCTGTTATGAGCTTCAGGAAAAAAAAAAATGCAAAATACTTTTGCTTTTCGAGAAGTGTGGAAGCCATGTCCCGTCTCAGCGAGGGGTGGCTCATGAAGAATGAGGAGACATTAAAGACAGGAAGGCAACACCAACTGTCACTACATGGTTCCATTTGTTAGTCACACCTCCTCCTCTCCGTTCCTCTGCAAATCTCCCAGATTATCAAGAGAGCTTAACAAAATACACACGGAAATAAATAAGAAAACAAGAGCCAGATGGCAGGGAGCTGGGGGGGACTGGCCTCAGCTGCTCGCTTCTGCGCCCTTCCTTCGGTAGCACCCATCTCCCTGCCTTGGCTACTCAAGTCTTGTTTATCCTAATACCGCCCTTCACCCTTTGCAACCTTTCCTCTTATAAACTCAGAGCCTAGCAGGCAGGAAACCCGACTATCAGCCTGATCAGGAAATCCAGTCCAAGGTCATTCAGGCCAGGACCTTTCAATCCAAGGCCAGTTGGTCCAGAACAGTGAGTCTGCGGCAAAACTTAAAAGCCAGTTCCTGGATTCCCAGTAGGTCTGAGCGCTGACTGCAGTGCTCTACCATTGTAAAGACAAAGGGGTTGTCCTGTGGCCTTGCCGCCATTCAGAGGCCACGCTGTTCTAATTTCATTTTACTGTTTATAAACTGTGAGCATTTCTTTCTGCCTTACTCTTTACCTAGCCTATTTCTAGGATCATTTTCTCTCGTTTATTTGAAAAAGCTTCTTTGGGCACCTGAAAAATACAAAGAGATAGGACGATCAAGAGCTAGATGCGGAGTCAGTCATCTTTTTAGCAGTACGCAGCACATGTCTTAACTATAAACATCAGGAAGGAAGCCTATCTGCAGAGACTACTCCAGAAAACACACACAAAAGGGGGCTTTTTAGCTTAGAACAGCCTCCGGTTACTCTCCTGCGTTTTGAATGAAAGAATTTGGAGGGACTATTCAGGTGTTGGGAACAAGATAAATCAGTCAGTGATAGCCTCTCTACCCAAGTTCACAGGTAAGTTTGCCCAAACTTGCAGTGTTGAAAATAGACTGGTACATCTTCAAAGCTTCTCTTCAAATGCAGAGGGTAAGTAAAAAAATCACATAGGATGGAGACCCCAAACCTATTTTTATGAGAGAGGCTAAAAATATATATAAAAACAAATATAAAGCATCACAAATGCTAACTTATAGGGGAAATTTAGAGGCAAATAAGAAGTTAGGGAAAGTGCTGTTGCCTTTTTACAGTGAGCCACTAAACATGTAAGAGGATTTTCAGTTGAAGATGCTGGTTTTACTTAGGTCAAGTTGTCATTTAACTGATATAATCAATATCCCATATTTATTTTTTTTTCTTTTGTAGAAGCAAAGTTACTTCTCCTAATTTGTAAACTTTCAATCATTCTTCGCCCGCTCTTCCTTGGTTCCTAGGATAAATCCCAATATTCCAGACGTGAACCTGGAAGTAAGTCCGTGCAGGCTCTACTCAGCCATCAGAGTGTCCTCCTGGTTGCAATGCTTAAACTAGGGCTTTGGCCAACAGTACCAGAGCCTGGATCTGACCAGTGGTATCAGCCTGGGCAAAGTGGCAGCAGCCAACCATACTGACCTCTGTGTGAGTAACCTGGCCATGAGCTCTGACCCATGGGTGGGGCTGGCGTCTTGCAGTACACGCCCATTGCCTAATCCCTCTGACTCCAGCAAAACTGCAGAGAAAGGGATAGGATGACTCTTACCTCCAGAAGGGGTGTAGAAGGAGGAAGAAGGAAGATGGCCAAATACCCTGGGGTGAGGGAAGTTCCTGGCCTCTGTTGATCCCATTGGGAGAGTCATGGTATTTCTGCTCAGATGGTTAATAAGATCACGGGAGTCAGAAGTCAATGTTCAGCCCGTCAATTTCTCTAAGCAAAAATAATTTAAGAAGGAGGTAAGTCTTCCTGGGAAAGAGATAAAGGAGGGGTCTCTTAGGAGCCTGAATCCACTGTATTGAAGGGATTTGTTTTGAAATCACACCTCTTCATCATATAACCACAACTACCTCCTCTTCCTCCTCCTCCTCCTCCTCCTCCTCCTTCTCCTTCTTCTTCCTCCTCCTCCTTCTTTTCTTCTTCTCCTTCTTCTTGTTTTAAATCAGATTGCCATTCTATGTAACATAACAAGCCTATACTGTAAAAGAGCTGGAAAGAAAAAAAAAAGAGCAATTGTCTGGCTTCATAATTTATATACAATTTTGCCTTTTCTAATCTTCCCTCGGGCATTTGGTTTTTGACTCATTATATTCTCAGCTAAGTAATGGATCCAATAATCAATTGTATATAAAAGAATGAAGTCTTGCAACTCTGGACTAGGATAGGTAACTTTATGTCCTGGTGTGGAGGCTCTCAAGAGCCAAGAAACTGCACAATAGTAGCTGAAACACCCTCAGTAAAAGCTTCCTGGTCTTCAGCACGACCTTCGGGAACAGATATTTATGAAACAAACAAACAAACAAACAAACAAAAACAGCTAGTAAAGTTTGAGTCAGCAAGCTAAGCAAAGCAAACAAGAAAATAAAAGTTGGGGTGAGGGCAGTACTGTTTTCTTGAGAGTAGTTCCCAAAGAGACGTTTGAACAGTTTCCAACAGTCCTGGACAAAGTGTTAGATAGATGTGTCGGGGTAGATCCTCCTTCTATCACTGTGTGGAGAGGTAGCTAGTAGACACAAATCCAACAAGAAAACATACTCATTCGCTCATCTTTTTCAGCCAGAAGGCTAAAGAGACAGGAAGCCTTTGTATGTGAGCCACCTATCTCCTTTGCTTCACATATGTGCGAGCATGCGCAAACACACACACAGACACACACACACACATTGCTTGGAGGATATGCTCCTCTGAGAGTCCTTCAGAGACTCTCAGTGAGTGAAGAGCCCTTAGCAGCTGGTTGAGTCCAGGACTGATTGACTCATTCCTTGTCCATCCATCTAGCAGACATTTGTTTAGGAACACAGTACAAGAGGAAGGAAGGCAAAGACATCAGGCTTTGCCCTGGAGAAATCCATGGTCCAGTGATGGAGACAGCCATGGGAACACATGCTTTCATTATGAATCATGGCTCATGAGTTGAAGTGGATGTATGCACAGCGGAGGCCGTGTGGCTTTATTTTCTTTTTAAAAGACTGGATGCTTCTCCGAGGCCTTGCTCTTTTGAGAATCAGGAAATTCAATGATAAGTCATTTCTGAGATTTACCTCCGGCATTGTGCCGCCATCATGCAAAAGTCCTAAGGTCTTACATAGGCAACAGCATGTAAGGAGACATCTCCAATTCTGGGCTATAAAGGCTGTTCCTGAATGCTCATGGTCCAAGGCGAGATGGTTCCTTAATGTCTGGAAACCTCACTACCTCCATGACATATCCCAGATACTGGGTTATTAAATAACCGGGAGCTTGGTGTTCAAGGCCAACCTTAGATACCTAAGTAGCCAATTGCTTCTGCATCTTTGCAGGACTCTGACAAGGAGTAGAACATCTCTGGATCTTACCATTCACAGCGTTCACCTATGTTTACTCTTCCCGGAATACAATCTACAATCAGAGCAAAGCAATACAGTCTACCCAGGGACTGTATTGCTTTGCTCTGATTGCCTTGCTCTTTCCTATTAAAAAAAAAATATATATATATACATATATATATATATAATTTTGGCAAACAAATGCATATTTGAATTATTAACTTATTCTGACCATTGACACCCATGAGTGTCTCCAAGAAGGCCATGCCTTAGGTACTTACCTCACTTCAGGCAGACCCACCGTCAGAGTTTAGGGCCTCTGAGATAACTCAGCTGGTAAGGGTGTTTGACACTAAGCCTGATGACTTGAGTTCAGGTCCCAGATTCCCCCCATGGTGGAAGGAAGAAAACAACTGCTAGTATCACTAGTTTCAGAAGCTCCATTTGTGCTGTTTCATAGTTGGTAGGAGAACTACGTGAAGGGGTGGGGTATAGGAGCATAAGGCAGGGAACACAAAGGTGGGCTCCCTATGTTAGTGGCTTCTTCTTCCCGGGAGAATTTTGAAGAGAAGTGGTGGGAGGGCACAGGAGCAGGGGGAACTAAACCGGACCAACAGCAGGGAAGGACCCAGGGACTGTATCTAATATCCAAGCTGGCCACTGGTCAGCAGACATTCAGCCTTAAGCCTCTGCCATCCCAAATAAGATAAGGTTGCTGTTTTCCCTTCCTCCACAGCTTAGTCATCTGCTCTTTCTTGGTAGATCTCCGCCGCCGCCCCCCCCCTCCTCCACCTCGTATAACAGGGGCCACGGGCCCCCATTTCCCTACATGTTCAGAATGTAACAGTTTGGCTTTGTTTGTTTGGTTTGGTTTTTTTTGTTGTTGTTGTTATTTTGCTTTTTTGTTCTTATGTTTGTTTTGGCTTGTTTGCGGCAAGGTCTCTCTACTTAGTTCTGGAGATCCTGGAAGTCAGTATGTAAACCAGGCTGCCCTTGAACTCACAGAGATCCACCCGCCTCTGCCTCTCGAATCCTGGGGTTAAGGACATGTGCCGCCATACCGGGCTGAGAGTTCCTGACTAACCAAATTGGGAGACAAAAGGTTGAATATGGTCCTGTGGATGATAATAGCTCCCTCAGGGGCTGTGACAGTAACCAAATAGAAGGGCTGTCTGGTATCTAGATACAACGTGAGTTACATTGTTTCAAGATGTCTGGAAGAAACACCATAAAAATAAACCTGAACCATCAGAAGAGTGTGTGTATCCTCTGCCATTTGCTGTAACTAAGTGCTTCAACCTAGAAAACTAAAATGAGAATGTATTCTAGCTCCATTCTGGAGGATAAATAACTGAATATGAACTGCCAGAGACCACACTTCCACTGAGACTCTGGGCCCATCTATCTTGGCTTCTTCCTTCTCTCTAGGAGAAGCCGTCAGTGTTTGTGCCGCTTGCCCTTCCTCTCTTGTCACAGGGAGTTCACTGTCTGTGTCTGTCTCTGTGTCTCTTTCCTCTTTTAAGAGCCCAGTCAGATTAAATTAAGAGTCTACACAACTCCACTATGACCTCATTGCAAAATATTTCTTCATTCTGTCTGCAAAGACCCTTTTTCCAAGTAAGGTCACATTAGCAGATACTAGAAGTTAAGGCATAACATCTTTTGAGGCAGCATGACTCAATCTACATGTGGGGACACGGAAAGACCACAGGGTTCATAGTTGCAGTTAAGATGCCTCTCAAGGGTCAGATATGTTATTTTACAAACAGGAGAAACTCCAAAATGCTGTGATTATCTGAGTTTCCCTTAATTCTAAGAACGAAATATACCTCAAGGCAAAGAAAAAAAAAAAAAAGAAAGAAAGAAACGAAGTTACTAATTGAAACTGTGTTCAGATCAAAACTGCAGTTTGAGGAACCCAGGGTTACATAACTAATAACCTAAGCCCTTCCTGGCCCTGGATGCATTAGGAAGAGTTGCTTATGAAACAATGCACTGGGTTTAAACAATTTCTTCATTTGGGCAGAGGATAGCGCATCTTGTGTAACTGGTGCTCCCCACCCCTCTCCTTAAAAAATGTGCTTTGATAAATATATTTTGGAAGGAACAACATGAAGGATAAGAAAATTGGAAACTTAATTTACTCTCCAAATCTCATCTTCCCCTGCAATAGTTTGAATTTTGAGGGCTCTAGCAATTATCAAAGGTCCTTGCTTTAGGTTAATTGCAAAGTAAAGATCACCACTAAAGATTTTCAATCCGCCATCTCCATCTCCATCCCTCTCCATTACTTCTCGCCCGTAATTGTACTATAACTGATGCATGAGTCATATTTACAGCTTGACTCTGTCCTCAGAAGATGTTACTTTGTAGAGCCGCTTTGCACATTGATAACTGGCCAATTATTCTCATCTTTTTATCTCTCGGCTCTACTGGCTTCTGCGGATTGAATAGGCATGTGAATAAGAAACAACTTTCTGGGCTTCCACACTGATTGGTCCTAGGGAATCCAAACTTCAACTTTTTTTTTTATTTGGTATTTTCTTCATTTACATTTCCAATTCTATATCCTTGAGAGAGCGAGAATTTAGGAGGATCTTCAGAGGAGAGAGTGGTATTGGGAAGAACAGGAAGAAAATAACCTAGAGGTTAAATGCATAAAGCACATTTGAACACAATGGACTTAGTTCATTATTCTGTTTCTTCATTAAGGCTGTTATGGCAAACTGTATTAGCTGAGTAATTTATAAACAGTAGAAATCTGTTCCTCATCATGGTTCTGGAGGCTGGGCAATCAAACATCAAGGAAAGAGCAAATTTACTCTCTAATGAACACTCTCTGATTCTTCCACTTGCTCTGATTCCATTGTACAAAGAGCAATGGAACCTGTTGGATGAGGGTACTAATCCCATTTGTAAGGTCACAGCATTCTTGTCTTAATAATTAACAATAGTACATCTCTAAATATTGTCCTATTGGACAGTGGGTTCCCATGTAAGGATTTGGGGACAATAGAAGCATTCGTCGAGTCATAGCAATGTTCTACTGTCAGACAAACCTGAAAAAAAAAAAAAAAAAAGGAATCCTTACCCAAAGGAATGCAAAGACACTTGGCTTCAGATCCTGCAGGCAACAGGAAATGACTGAAAGTTTGTTTGGACGGTGAGAAACATGAGCAGACATGTAATAAATGATTCCTTTAGCAACAGAGAAGGTGGCTCACAACAGAGAGGGTGCACTTCCAAGAAATAGTGGGCAAGCTACTAAAAGAGGTGACTACCTGACTGCAAAAAAGCAAGTATAGAGACATGTAAGATGTCAACTGTTCAGAACCAGAACCTAATTGGCCTTGGCCTACAAATGAGATTCCTGATGCTAGGACACAGGGGACTGAATGCTGTGACCCTCTGAATGTGTGAGGAGGGCTGTTCTATTTTGGACGTGTTGAGTTTGAGGTGACTTCAGGACAACTGAGTGAAGACTTTGCCTGGGAAGCATGAGGTCACTATCTCTGAGCTGGCATGTTTATAACGAAGACTCCCAAGGGCACAGACTGATGCTCTGTGTCCTCTGCTGAATTCAGATGTCCTGCCCCGTGAACCAACAGTGATTACTCGGTAAATTCCCGTTAAGATCTGTACACAGCACCTTTGAGGAAAGACTCCAGTAAAGCCATCACCATATCTCTTTAGGCAGAGAGATATAAGAAAGTTGCAGATTTAACATTGTTTAATGTAGTAACTTCTAATCAGTATATTCATCTGAAATCAGTTTTTCACGGGGGGATGCAAAACACTGTTAGAATATCTATGAAGTGGAAAGGGATTTCAGATGTCTGTCCTTCCAGAGGTTTCAAGGACCCTCAGCAAAGAAAAATGATCAGGAAAAACAAAACCTTTAATCCATAAAATGGGCAAGGGCAAGGGGGGGGGGGCGGGGTGGAAGCTCAGATGCCAAAAGCAATCATGTGGTTTAGATATGCCCCGGGTTGGTATGCTCATAAAAACCTGTTTACAGGGGGAAAGTTGAGCTTGAGCCACATTGTGCCCTTACAACCAGAAGTCTCAATTTCTGACTCTAGTTGACAGGGAGAAAAATATGAATAGGTCAGAGGTAAAAGAGCAGTGTGCCTTAGTAACATGTGGTTGTGCTGTGCCTAAAACAGCTGCCTAACCCTAGAAGGGCTCGACCAGCCTCAGGATGCAGTCAGGGGGAAGGGATGCAACTCTGGTTTCCAGTTCTGACTGTGTAGTGAGCAGAAGTCCTGTTGCTGACCTTGTGTAAATCACCTGGCCGTATACATGCTAGCAGTTTCATTTATATTTTTGGACTCCTTGGCACGTTATCTTGCCTTTGGTTCGTCTCCCCTGCAGCCTTCATTGAACAATCATACTCAAGATATATAAAATACTTGTATTTTTTTTTTTTGGATGATGTGTCTTTTCCTACTGAGAGACTCTCCTTTTCTTGTAGCTAATAATGAAAATTACCAGTGTAGAGAGAGCTTGGCTCACTTGTGTCAAGATGATATGAGTTAACTGAAGGTCACTTTGAACATACTTTACGCTGCCTCCCAGGCACCGCTGATAAAGAAAGAGACAAAAGAGCAAAGACAAAATTAACTTTTAATTTCCCATGGAAGCCACAGAGAGAAACAGAGAGATGGGGAAGATGTCTTCAAACACACAATGGAGAACTGCATACTAAGCAACTCATCCGATTTGACTTATCAGATAAAACCAAGCCTGCTACGAGTTTAAACTTACAGATAGAGCCCCAGTGCTGAGAACTGATAAACATCAGTGATACCCTTCTCATATCCAATACCAGCAAAACAGTTTTTTCTTCCTATATTAGGCGAATAAATAAACAATGAGACATATGAGGTTTCTGTCTGCAATAGTTTTCCTTCTATGCAATTCCTGACTCTAATGCTTCTATATCGCTTAGCATATTAAGTACCAAGTTTCCTGTCCTTTGGTTGTATTAGCCACTATGTTTTCAAATTTTATTTTTGTAATTCCAGATTATCACCAGAGTATTAATAAAGAATAGGAGTCTTTAACTAAGCAGGGCTCATAGAGGCTCACAGAGAAGGGAGTGACAGTAACAGAGCCTGCATGGGTCTGGGCTAAGTGCTCTGCAAGTATATTATGGCTGTTAGGTTGGTGTTTTGTGGGATAGCTAACAATGGGAGAAGGCGGGGCTGTTTCTGACTCTTTCCTATGCTCTTGGGACCCTTTTACTCCTACTGGGCTGCTTTCCCCAGCCCTAATACAAGGATTAGTGCCTGAATTGACAGTTAAGCTCCGTTTTCTTGACATCCCTGGGATGCCTGGTCTTTTCTGAAGGGAAATGGTGGCAGAGTAGATCTCGGTAGTGGTGGTGGGGGAGAGGACTGGGAGGAATGGAGGCAGGGAAAACTGCAGTTGGGATGTATTCTATGAGAGAAGAATTAAACAACAATAATTTTCTTGCACCTGACTAGTTCCACGAAAGTACATCAATAACTACCTACATGAGCCAAAAGAAGACATGAATGATATACACTAACCAAAGACAGGAACTTCTCATTACTAAGCACCCCACCCATGAATGAGCTATGAAGTGTACAATCAAATGACCAGAACTCTCGGGCCACAGATTTGGAAAGCATTTTCAAATGTAGGTTTTCCTTGTGCAGGCTTTTCATCTTTGTGCTGCAGATCCCAATCTCCTCAAGTTCATCATTACAAGGAAGGCAAAATCTGGGCCTCAAAAAATTTCAAATTGGGAATGAATTAGGATACAGGAGTCATCACTTTGTTCATTGGCATGGTTGTTCTTTATCCTACAGGTGTAAAAGGTACAATACTCTGCTTAAATGTAATTTGATTTCTATAATTATTAATTTCGCAAAAACCTGAGTCACCTGTGTTAACACATTTTATCTAAAAATTCTTACTTGGAAGTGATATAGTATTCAAAACACACACACACAAAATATATAGTATTGACTTTAGACTTAACAAGCTCAGAAACTGGCAAGACTCTTAGCATCCCTCCAAAATGAGTGTGAGAAAGCTATATCAACACTCTGTTTTAATAGAAAGGAATTTACAAAGAAAAATATTTGAAACACTATTACCCCCTTCTCTCTCTCTCTCTCTCCCCCCCTCTGTGTGTGTGTGTGTGTGTGTGTGTGTGTGTGTGTGTGTGTGTGTATGTACTGAATATCCAGAGTTTCAGACTTCAAACTTCCCATTTGCATAAAGAATATTAAACTATAATCCTGTGGTCCTGTGTTTACTTTTAAGTAAGACATCTGGAAGTAATATTAAAATGGGCAGAAAAAGCTGACCAGGGCCCTGCTTGCCTCTAATCTCTGCCACTGGGTGGAAGGGGCAGGAGGATCAGAGATTTAAGGTCATTTTCAGCTACATTGCAAGTTTAAGGTCAACTTGGGCTACATAAGGCCCTGCTTCAGCAAACCAAATTAAAACAAAACACGACCAACCAAAAAAGGAAGGCATAAAGACACAAACAAAAATAAAAGTACTTTCCTTTAAATTTTTTTGAACTATAGAACTAAGACTTTCAAAAATCATATTCGTAGTCACAGGAAATAGCAGAGAAGCAATAAATGAATATTAAATAAGTTAAAAATACATGAGCTATCTGCTCTAGGTTGAATTGTATTATCCCCAAAGTCAAATGTGGAAGTCTTTTTAGTACTTCAGGGTGTAAATTTTTTTGGAAATAAAATCTTCAGAGGACAATGAGTTAAAGAGAAGCCATTAGAGTAGGCCTTGATGTAACAGGGCTGGTGTCCGTAACATGTATACAGGAACACACACAACAATCATGAGAAGACATTGAGTAGATACCCTTCTGGCAGCCAAGACCAGTCAGTGCCTGGGCCAAAACCCTTCCTCAAGCTTCCAGAGAAATCAGTCCCACTGACATTTCAGTCTTGGACTTCTAGCCTTCAGTTCTTCAAGACAGTATATTAAGCCATCTCACTGGCTGCCATTTTGGATTTAAATAAATTGCTCTGTCATGAACACATGTGTATCATAGTCTAGGTTCACATATTCTGCCTTTATCTCTAGATGAAGGTCTATGGTACTCTGATTTGAAATTTACCTTTATATTACATATAAACATAATACATTTAACAAATAGACGTCTATAATCCATATGGTATATTATACAATAATATCTTTTGAATGCTTAATACACACACACACACACACACACACACACACACACACACACACTTAAAGACATTCAAAGACAGAGGGAAAAGAAATTACTTCCACAACAGCCATATGACTTCTGTTTGTGACACCAGTAAATTGAAGTGCCTATTTTCCTTTATCCTCTTCCTTTTCTAAAACCAATCAATTTTTAGACACGCAATTATATCTGTCTTAATTTAAGTGGCACTGATGTCTCATAAATCTGAACTCTGAAAATATGTCCTTTATTCCTTGTCCTATTTTTATGAATATTTGATTGACTTTTATATCAGAGTTGCTTTCGTGCCTTTTATAGGGGAGATGTAGACATCTCCTCCCTCCACTCTGCCCAGGGTCCCAATGACAAACCAAAGTCTACTCTTGAGAATCACTGAGTGTATTATGCTTATCTACAGAGCAATCGGTAAAGGGGATGGCTAACCTGAAAGATCTTCACCCAGGATGAATGATGACTCCTCTTCGTTGTATGGATGGAGTCTCCCTACACTTGCCTTCATACCTTATAGTCCGGCCCTTCACTAAACTCAAAAGTCATGTTTATTTAGGGCAGAATTGTATGCGACTGGTTGGCAGGGGTGGCTATATACTCAGGAGAGGGTCCTCTGACTCATCCCATATTCTCCTTCTGTGAGAGACACCAACAGTCTAGAAGCCCAACCGCAATGGTGTTTTGCAATCAGGCCAAGCTAAACTCCTAAAGATGGTGGCAGTGCGGCTCAGGGGACAGATCTTTACTGAGGGCACAGCGGAAAGCCTTTTCTTTGTTATTCTTAGAATTTTCTGATCTCCCAAAGTCCTTCCCAGTGTCAGAATTTCTACCAACAGTTCCTCATTAGTTCACCCACAACGCCCCTTTTTCTCACTAGGGTCTTATTTGCGACCATCTCAATAAAAGAAACCCCAAATGCAAATCAGAGTATAGTCTGAGAGGATCCCTGAGAAGGAAAAAAAAAGATAAGTTCATACATATGGCTCCAGATCCCCCCCGCACCCTCCCAACCTGTTTATAATTATTTTACCTACAGTAGAGAGAAGACTGGCAGATTCAGAAATAAAGAAGAGCTGCACCCAGAAGCCAGTTCTCAGTAAATCAAGTGGTGCTCCTTCCTGCCTGCAGCATCCCCGTGCACAGACTCCTTCCTTCCCCCATTCTTCTTCCTCGTTGCTTTGGTAGGCCACAAATGTTCCTACAGAGACCTAACTTCACTGTGTTTCCTGCACTGTCTCTCCATCTCCTAGGTGGCTCCCTTTCACATACTAATATTTCACTATACATAAATCTCCCAAATGGCACTTGTAATATCTCCTAATTACTTGTTCATATATCTGTTTCCCACACTGGCCGTGAAAGTCATTTGTCTCTGTAGTTTCGGTGCCTGGGCGCAGACAAAGAATGCCATCCAGTAAACACATGATTGCTGCTGCCCCACATGCTGAGGGCACATTTGAATTGAAGGTATTTATTTTACTCTTGTATCTATGGGGACATCTTAAGAAACCTTGGGGTGTTCACAGTCAGCTATGTGCAAGGAAACTAATGTACCGGTTTCAGCATAATAGAACAGTTCGTGCTTATATGCAGTCTCCAGCGGGCTTAGCTATAAACACATGCATGCAAATATGACAATTATAAATATCACAAATCTTCACATCTTCACCAGCCAGAGGTTTCTTTCCTTTCATCTGAAAAAGCCAAGGGGGAAGGTCAATTCCTATGTGATCTCTAAGGTGCTCTAGTGTCTGATTTTACTTGGGCAAGGCTGGATACAAAGCATGTTTCTTGCTATTTTGAGGGCAGGTTGAGCCTGGCACTGCTTCTGTCACTGTGTCAGCGTCTCAGAGATAGCATGCTGTTTACACACAACAGTGCTGCCCTGCCTCTGATAGCTGATCCTATCACACATGGTTATTTCCAGCTGTCTTCGGGAGCAGACAGCTGGCGTGTCCAAATTTGCCTGCTTCACCACTGAAGAGGGCACTGGATGGAGTCGAACTCTTCAGAAGGTCCATGGAATCCTGAGCAAGTGCTTGGGAGTTTACTGCCTCGTGGGGTCATGTAGCTGCATGTATGTGCTAACTTGGAACCAGGGCTTTTTCACCTTTCCATTATTAGGTTTGCAAATTCATCCACTAGCCAGTTCCAACCAGAATGAGAGAAGATGGTCCAGGACAGTGGGAAAGAAGTTCACAGTCTAGATGAACTAATCGAAATGAAGGAACTGCACAAATTTATAACCTGATGATAATATTTTTGTGGGTAAGTTTGTATATAGGCAGAGATCAATAGCTAACTTTGGGAGTATGTAAGGTATAGATAGTGAAATGAGTACCATGAGGAGGTAAAAACATCCAATGATTTAAGAAGGATGCAGGGGCCCGGCTGGGGAGGCGGCCTAAGCCACAGCAGCAGCGGTCGCCATCTTGTTCCGGGACCCGCCGAACTTAGGAAATTAGTCTGAACAGGTGAGAGGGTGCGCCAGAGAACCTGACAGCTTCTGGAACAGGCGGAAGCACAGAGGCACTGAGGCAGCACCCTTTGTGGGCCGGGGACAGCCAGCCACCGTCTGGACCGGAGGACAGGTGCCCGCCCGGCTGGGGAGGCGACCTAAGCCACAGCAGCAGCGGTCGCCATCTTGGTCCGGGACCCGCCGAACTTAGGAAATTAGTCTGAACAGGTGAGAGGGTGCGCCAGAGAACCTGACAGCCTCTGGAACAGGCAGAAGCACAGAGGGGCTGAGGCAGCACCCTTTGTGGGCCGGGGACAGCCGGCCACCTTCCGGACCGGAGGACAGGTGCCCGCCCGGCTGGGGAGGCGGCCTAAGCCACAGCAGCAGCGGTCGCCATCTTGGTCCCGGGACTCCAAGGAACTTAGGAATTTAGTCTGCTTAGGTGAGAGTCTGTACCACCTGGGAACTGCAAAGCAACACAGTGTCTGAGAAAGGTCCTGTTTTGGGCCTTCTTCTTCGGCCAGGAGGAGGTCCAAATACAAGATATCTGCGCACCTTCCCTGTAAGAGAGCTTGCCAGCAGAGAGTGCTCTGAGCACTGAAACTCAGAGGAGAGAATCTGTCTCCCAGGTCTGCTGATAGACGGTAACAGAATCACCAGAAGAACAATCTCTAAACAGAGTCAATTATAACTACTAACTCCAGAGATTACCAGATGGCGAAAGGTAAACGGAGGAATCTTACTAACAGGAACCAAGACCACTCACCATCACCAGACCCCAGCACACCCACTTCGCCCAGTCCAGGGAACCCCAACACACCTGAGAACCTAGACCTAGATTTAAAAGCATATCTCATGATGATGGTAGAGGACATCAAGAAGGACTTTAATAAATCACTTAAAGAAATACAGGAGAACACTGCTAAAGAGTTACAAGTCCTTAAAGAAAAACAGGAAAACACAATCAAACAGGTAGAAGTCCTTACAGAAAAAGAGGAAAAAACATACAAACAGGTGATGGAAATGAACAAAACCATACTAGACCTAAAAAGGGAAGTAGACACAATAAAGAAAACTCAAAGCGAGGCAACACTAGAGATAGAAACCCTAGGAAAGAAATCTGGAACCATAGATTTGAGCATCAGCAACAGAATACAAGAGATGGAAGAGAGAATCTCAGGTGCAGAAGATTCCATAGAGAACATCGGCACAACAATCAAAGAAAATGGAAAATGCAAAAAGATCCTAACTCAAAATATCCAGGAAATCCAGGACACAATAAGAAGACCAAACGTACGGATAATAGGAGTGGATGAGAATGAAGATTTTCAACTCAAAGGTCCAGCAAACATCTTCAACAAAATTATTGAAGAAAACTTCCCAAATCTAAAGAATGAGATGCATATGAACATACAAGAAGCCTACAGAACTCCAAATAGACTGGACCAGAAAAGAAATTCCTCCCGACACATAATAATCAGAACATCAAATGCACTAAATAAAGATAGAATACTAAAAGCAGTAAGGGAAAAAGGTCAAGTAACATATAAAGGCAAGCCTATCAGAATTACACCAGATTTTTCACCAGAGACTATGAAAGCCAGAAGAGCCTGGACAGATGTTATACAGACACTAAGAGAACACAAACTGCAGCCCAGGCTACTATACCCAGCCAAACTCTCAATTATCATAGAGGGAGAAACCAAAGTATTCCACGACAAAACCAAATTCACGCATTATCTCTCCACGAATCCAGCCCTTCAAAGGATAATAACAGAAAAAAACCAATACAAGAACGGGAACAACGCCCTAGAAAAAACAAGAAGGTAATCCCTCAACAAACCTAAAAGAAGACAGCCACAAGAACAGAATGCCACCTTTAACAACTAAAATAACAGGAAGCAACAATTACTTTTCCTTAATATCTCTTAACATCAATGGTCTCAACTCGCCAATAAAAAGACATAGACTAACAAACTGGCTACACAAACAAGACCCAACATTTTGCTGCTTACAGGAAACTCATCTCAGAGAAAAAGATAGACACTACCTCAGAATGAAAGGCTGGAAAACAATTTTCCAAGCAAATGGTATGAAGAAACAAGCAGGAGTAGCCATCCTAATATCTGATAAGATTGACTTCCAACCCAAAGTCATCAAAAAAGACAAGGAGGGACACTTCATTCTCATCAAAGGTAAAATCCTCCAAGAGGAACTCTCAATTCTGAATATCTATGCTCCAAATACAAGAGCAGCCACATTCACTAAAGAAACTTTAGTAAAGCTCAAAGCACACATTGCGCCTCACACAATAATAGTGGGAGACTTCAACACACCACTTTCACCAATGGACAGATCATGGAAACAGAAACTAAACAGGGACACACTGAAACTAACAGAAGTGATGAAACAAATGGATCTGACAGATATCTACAGAACATTTTATCCTAAAACAAAAGGATATACCTTCTTCTCAGCACCTCATGGTACCTTCTCCAAAATTGACCACATAATAGGTCACAAATCAGGCCTCAACAGATTCAAAAATATTGAAATTGTCCCATGTATCCTATCAGATCACCATGCACTAAGGCTGATCTTCAATAACAAAATAAATAACAGAAAGCCAACATTCACATGGAAACTGAACAACACTCTTCTCAATGATACCTTGGTCAAGGAAGGAATAAAGAAAGAAATTAAAGACTTTTTAGAGTTTAATGAAAATGAAGCCACAACGTACCCAAACCTTTGGGACACAATGAAAGCATTTCTAAGAGGGAAACTCATAGCTATGAGTGCCTTCAAGAAAAAACGGGAGAGAGCACATACTAGCAGCTTGACAACACATCTAAAAGCTCTAGAAAAAAAGGAAGCAAATTCACCCAAGAGGAGTAGACGGCAGGAAATAATCAAACTCAGGGGTGAAATCAACCAAGTGGAAACAAGAAGAACTATTCAAAGAATTAACCAAACGAGGAGTTGGTTCTTTGAGAAAATCAACAAGATAGATAAACCCTTAGCTAGACTCACTAAAGGGCACAGGGACAAAATCCTAATTAACAAAATCAGAAATGAAAAGGGAGACATAACAACAGATCCTGAAGAAATCCAAAACACCATCAGATCCTTCTACAAAAGGCTATACTCAACAAAACTGGAAAACCTGGACGAAATGGACAAATTTCTGGACAGATACCAGGTACCAAAGTTGAATCAGGATCAAGTTGACCTTCTAAACAGTCCCATATCCCCTAAAGAAATAGAAGCAGTTATTAATAGTCTCCCAGCCAAAAAAAGCCCAGGACCAGACGGGTTTAGTGCAGAGTTCTATCAGACCTTCAAAGAAGATCTAACTCCAGTTCTGCACAAACTTTTTCACAAGATAGAAGTAGAAGGTATTCTACCCAACTCATTTTATGAAGCCACTATTACTCTGATACCTAAACCACAGAAAGATCCAACAAAGATAGAGAACTTCAGACCAATTTCTCTTATGAACATCGATGCAAAAATCCTTAATAAAATTCTCGCTAACCGAATCCAAGAACACATTAAAGCAATCATCCATCCTGACCAAGTAGGTTTTATTCCAGGGATGCAGGGATGGTTTAATATACGAAAATCCATCAATGTAATCCATTATATAAACAAACTCAAAGACAAAAACCACATGATCATCTCGTTAGATGCAGAAAAAGCATTTGACAAGATCCAACACCCATTCATGATAAAAGTTCTGGAAAGATCAGGAATTCAAGGCCAATACCTAAACATGATAAAAGCAATCTACAGCAAACCAGTAGCCAACATCAAAGTAAATGGAGAGAAGCTGGAAGCAATCCCACTAAAATCAGGGACTAGACAAGGCTGCCCACTTTCTCCCTACCTTTTCAACATAGTACTTGAAGTATTAGCCAGAGCAATTCGACAACAAAAGGAGATCAAGGGGATACAAATTGGAAAAGAGGAAGTCAAAATATCACTTTTTGCAGATGATATGATAGTATATATAAGTGACCCTAAAAATTCCAACAGAGAACTCCTAAACCTGATAAACAGCTTCGGTGCAGTAGCTGGATATAAAATTAACTCAAACAAGTCAATGGCCTTTCTCTACACAAAGAATAAACAGGCTGAGAAAGAAATTAGGGAAACAACACCCTTCTCAATAGCCACAAATAATATAAAATATCTCGGCGTGACTCTAACGAAGGAAGTGAAAGATCTGTATGATAAAAACTTCAAGTCCCTGAAGAAAGAAATTAAAGAAGATCTCAGAAGATGGAAAGATCTCCCATGCTCATGGATTGGCAGGACCAACATTGTAAAAATGGCTATCTTGCCAAAAGCAATCTACAGATTCAATGCAATCCCCATTAAAATTCCAACTCAATTCTTCAACGAATTAGAAGGAGCAATTTGCAAATTCATCTGGAATAACAAAAAACCGAGGATAGCAAAAACTCTTCTCAAGGATAAAAGAACCTCTGGTGGAATCACCATGCCTGACCTAAAGCTTTACTACAGAGCAATTGTGATAAAAACTGCATGGTACTGGTATAGAGACAGACAAGTGGAACAATGGAATAGAATTGAAGACCCAGAAATGAACCCACACACCTATGGTCACTTGATCTTCGACAAGGGAGCCAAAACCATCCAGTGGAAGAAAGACAGCATTTTCAACAATTGGTGCTGGCACAACTGGTTGTTATCATGTAGAAGAATGCGAATCGATCCATACTTATCTCCTTGTACTAAGGTCAAATCTAAGTGGATCAAGGAACTTCACATAAAACCAGAGACACTGAAACTTATAGAGGAGAAAGTGGGGAAAAGCCTTGAAGATATGGGCACAGGGGAAAAATTCCTGAACAGAACAGCAATGGCTTGTGCTGTAAGATCGAGAATTGACAAATGGGACCTAATGAAACTCCAAAGTTTCTGCAAGGCAAAAGACACTGTCTATAAGACAAAAAGACCACCAACAGACTGGGAAAGGATCTTTACCTATCCTAAATCAGATAGGGGACTAATATCCAACATATATAAAGAACTCAAGAAGGTGGACCTCAGAAAATCAAATAACCCCATTAAAAAATGGGGCTCAGAACTGAACAAAGAATTCTCACCTGAGGAATACCGAATGGCAGAGAAGCACCTGAAAAAATGTTCAACATCCTTAATCATCAGGGAAATGCAAATCAAAACAACCCTGAGATTCCACCTCACACCAGTCAGAATGGCTAAGATCAAAAATTCAGGTGACAGCAGATGCTGGCGAGGATGTGGAGAAAGAGGAACACTCCTCCATTGTTGGTGGGATTGCAGGCTTGTACAACCACTCTGGAAATCCGTCTGGCGGTTCCTCAGAAAATTGGACATAGTACTACCGGAGGATCCAGCAATACCTCTCCTGGGCATATATCCAGAAGAAGCCCCAACTGGTAAGAAGGACACATGCTCCACTATGTTCATAGCAGCCTTATTTATAATAGCCAGAAACTGGAAAGAACCCAGATGCCCCTCAACAGAGGAATGGATACAGAAAATGTGGTACATCTACACAATGGAGTACTACTCAGCTATTAAAAAGAATGAATTTATGAAATTCCTAGCCAAATGGATGGACCTGGAGAGCATCATCCTGAGTGAGGTAACACAATCACAAAGGAACTCACACAATATGTACTCACTGATAAGTGGATACTAGCCCAAAACCTAGGATACCCACGATATAAGATACAATTTCCTAAACACATGAAACTCAAGAAAAATGAAGACTGAAGTGTGGACACTATGCCCCTCCTTAGAAGTGGGAACAAAACACCCATGGAAGGAGTTACAGAAACAAAGTATGGAGCTGAGATGAAAGGATGGACCATGTAGAGACTGCCATATCCAGGGATCCACCCCATAATCAGCTTCCAAATGCTGACACCATTGCATACACTAGCAAGATTTTATCAAAAGGACCCAGATGTAGCTGTCTCTTGTGAGACTATGCCGGGGCCTAGCAAACACAGAAGTGGATGCTCACAGTCAGCTAATGGATGGATCACAGGGCTCCCAATGGAGGAGCTAGAGAAAGTACCCAAGGAGCTAAAGGGATCTTCAACCCTATAGGTGGAACAACATTATGAACTAACCAGTACCCCTGAGCTCTTGACTCTAGCTGCATATGTATCAAAAGATGGCCTAGTCGGCCATCACTGGAAAGAGAGGCCCATTGGACACGCAGACTTTGTGTGCCCCGGTACAGGGGAACGCCAGGGCCAAAGGGGGGGAGTGGGTGGGTAGGGGAGTGGGGGTGGGTGGGTAAGGGGGACTTTTGGTATAGCATTGGAAATGTAAATGAGCTAAATACCTAATAAAAAATGGAAAAAAAAAAAAAAAAAGAAGGATGCAGGACCAATGTCCTGCGCAGTGCTGGGTACTTTTTTTTTTTTTAAGGTCAAGCTTGGGCATGAAATTAACAACTTAGAAATGATGAGAGGACGAGAGGAAGGGGACAGCTGAGGGTGGCAGGAAGCCTTGGTCGCATCATCAAAAGGAAAACTGATGTTCAAATGCTCTAGAAAGTTTGTTAAAACTTGGTTCTGATGATGAAAAAGAAAGACAAAGCTGCACAGCGCATTGCTTTAGTGACAACAGCTCTTCAACCAGACCCTGAGTGCCAAGGACCAAGGAGAGCCTGCTGTCCGTTTCTTCTTCCATTCATGCGGGCAGAGCAGCTTCTTCCTGTGCCATTCTGGAGAATAAGTCCTTTGCAAGGACATTGACACGATTTGAAGACATGACCTCATTTCCAATGTGATATCAGCAGCTCCTCGAGAATCCTGAATTTGCTGCTCTAAATTGAATGCAGAAGGCTCCAGTGTAAAGTATTTACTTAATCTATTCTACCTGGCTTTTCCTTTTCTTCTCTCTCTCTCTCTCTCTCTCTCTCTCTCTCTCTCTCTCTCTCTCTCTCTCTCTCTCTCTCCCTCTCTCTCCTTCCCTCCCTCCCTCCCTCCTCCTTCTTTCTATCCACCCATCTGTCTGTCTGCCTGTCTATTTAGCTTTCTTTTCTTCCATCCATCATCCACTTATCTATCTATCTATCTATCTATCTATCTATCTATCTATCTATCTATCTATCTATCTATCTATCCACCATCTCTTTATCATCTATTATCAATCTATCTATCTATCTATCTATCTATCTATCTATCTATCTATCTATCATCAATCTACCTTCAATCTATTGATCTATCTATCTGTTCATCTATTATCTACGTATCTATCTGTGCTCTCAAGGACTTCAGGATGGCCTAGGACTCTAGTGTAGACAAGAATGACCTTAAACTGATGATCTTGAGTTTCATCTCTTTCTACTCTTCCTCCTGGCTGTTAGGATCACAGGCACACACAGCAAACCCATCTATATGTTCTGGAGACAGAATCGAGTGTTTCACACGGGCTACGGAAGCATTTTCCCAACTGCACTGCATCGCCAGCCCGGTTGGTCCCTCCCTCCTCCGTGAAGGGGTCTGCAGAACTGATGCTTGGCTTCCAGCAGTGGCTTCGAGGCACTCAGGGTTTCTGCTTTCAGTTCTGGCAACACAAAAATTCCATTTCTACAAAATTTCTACAAAATGTTTAAATGGCTCTTTGAGACGTGCAAAATGCAAAATAATAATAATAATAATAGTAATAATAATAATAATAATAATAAACTGCTTGGTCCAACAGAAAATGTCCATTACCCCCAAGGAACTTCTAGCCATGCAGAAAAAAATTCAGGGTCCTTGAAACTTCAAAAGAGAAATCATTCAGTATTTTTTTTTCCAGTTGAAAGAATTACATGCACGGGGTGAGGTAGGAGGAGATATTAAATAAATAAAGAAGGAGAGCAAAGATGAAAGTCAAGTCTCAGTAACAGTTTCTCTAAAGTTTTTATTTTTTAAAGTTTGTGTGTGTGTGTGTGTGTGTGTGTGTGTGGTAACAGGGACTAAAGCCAGGATGTCACACATGTTAGACAAGTTAGTCTGCCACTCCTCCATGTTCCCAGGCCATTTCAAGATAAATTCAATCATCCCTGAACTTTCATAAAATGATTCAGTAAAGGTAAAGGAGAGTTACAGAATTGCATTCAAAATAATCCCCTCCTTTTATATCTGCTCCGTTTACGTTTACGAATTCATAAATAATTGCAAACTTATGTATCATAAAAAGATCAAGCCCTCTGATTTTAACCAGCACTTCCAATAATTTCATAAGCTACCGAATTATGTCTTATTTGGTTATAAATGATTGCAGAACATTTTGAAATAACAACCACACCATGTTAACACGCCTGCCAACTGCAGTGAAATATCTAACAAATAGATTTTTTTCTGCCTCAATTTGTTGAGAAAAATGTCGTTATTTTTAGAGAGTCTTGAGAAATTTCTTTCTCAGACGCCAGTTTTTCTAGCAGTCTGAGAAACCTGAGTAAACCAGCTCCGTAAAGGAAGCCAGTATGATGGGAGAGACTTCATGGGGCCGGGCTTCCTCATCCTTCCTCGGGTTCTCTTGGTCTCTGTTCTTTTCACACTAAGGCACACGCTCCCCTTTAAGGAAATCTCCTCATCTGAAATGCAAAAGTATTCCCTGATCAGTGACGTAAGCTTTATCAGGCTTTCCTACAGGAAAATATATAAATAGTAATTAACACCACGTGTTAGAAGCTGAGCTGAGAGCCTAGACTCCTGATCCCTAAAAGACCTCATCCTCTGTGTGCCAACACCCTCCCCCCCCCCCCCCATGTTATATCGAGAAAACGGAAATTCGGTCTCCAGCTCGGATCAAGTTCACAAACATTTGAGTGTTTGGAATAAGCAGGATCCAAGCCCTGCTAATGGAGTCAAACAAAAGAACCACAGTATCACCCAGCCTTCGCTGGCTTCCGAAAAACAGTAAAAGCCCTAAAGGATTCAGGAACCCCTGATGCCAAGGTAGGGGAGACAAACTTAGTATCAAGGATTGCAATGAAAGGTCATTTTGAAATCGGCTGTCACTTCTCTGCTTTATAATTTCCATCCTGTATCTAACACTCTAATCCACATGCCATATTTTTAGGGGACTTGATGACTGTTTAAGTGCTATTTCACTTGGGGAAATCTAAAAATTGGAACTTTGTTTGAAAGAAAGATATGAGGGAGGTACAAGTGGGAATTGGGCAGGATGAGTTTCTCCACGTTTGGGGTTTAGAAGTCACACTACAGGAGAGCTGAGATCACAGTCTGTGTAGCAGCAGCAGAAATGTCAGCGAGGCTTACTGTTGTCAATATCATGTCAGTTTAAATGTGTATACTATTGCATTTGACTCACATATTAAATTGCACATGTGTTATATAATCCTGAATATTTAAATACACGTCTCTAAAAACATAAAAAGAAAAAATATCCATTCTTTCTTATATTCTACAATGATGTAACCTACTGTACCCATGCCTAAGACAATAACAGCATTCATATCACTAGACTGACAAGACCAATTCAAATTCCAGTGACCAAGTATGTTGCATACTTGATGATCGTTTTGTCCCCAAATAATATCTCCTGTGCCTTTGTTTCTAATTTCATTTTAAGTTGCTCTGTTGAACTTCCAAAGAATCCTATCACTTATTCTTTAAAATTAAATGTAAGTTTAAAAAAGGTAAAACCAAAAATGGGGCCCCTGAGCTGATTCAGTAGGCAAGAGCTCTTGCTGCCCAGCGTGAGGAGCTGAGTTCAGTGTCTGGGCATGACTGATATGGTGGAAAGCAAGAAACTATTGCCTCAGGTTGTCCTTTGACCACCCTTCATCTAAGGACAATTCCTTCCCCGGTGTGTCCTATGGAGACTGACTTCCCCTGCCCCTCACATACACCCTGGGTTCAATCTTTCAGATGAAGTTCAGGGAATATCAGAGACACCGGAGATAATTGGTCTAACTGCCTCACATAACACATCCCAAACACAAGTCCGAAAGGCTCTGATGTACAACTTTGGATTAGCAGAAAAGAGAGCCTGCACAAACCCTCGGGTTTCCAGTAAGGCCACCGGAAGAAAATGACCCTTGTTCTTCCAGAAGATTCCAGAAAAAAATGACTCCAGATCATCTGCTCTGACACAAAAGCCAACAAAGCTAGCTCTCAAATTCCAATGTGCATCTGTAACAGTGCTTTATCAACCACATCTGCAGGTGAGTCCCATAGTCTAGTATGTCGACATGAGGTCAGAGTGTGATGGGAATCTCCCTCCTCGATCTGATAAGGCAGTGAGGCTGTGTGCAGAACTGGACTGACTGCCTAAACTCAGCCACTCAGTAGTTTACAGAGACATCATACAGTTCTCTTCCAGATCTCTTTTGTGTGTTTGTTTGTTTTTTGTTTTTGTTTGTTTGTTTGTTTGTTTGTTTTTTGATACAGAGTCTCACTTTATTAGCCCAGGGTAATCTCAAACGTACTACACAGCTCAAGTTAGACTCAAATTCATGGCATTCCTTCTGCCTCCATCTGTGTCCTGGGATTCTGGGGTGCAGCACTGTGTCAGACTCCTAATCTGTTCTTAAGTCTACTTTTCTTCTTGTCATGTGGAAAACCAGATGAGACGGCCAGTCAGGCTGTCCACACCTGAAGGGGAGCCCCGAGAACACTTGACTACTGAAACAGCTTATAGGGTGTCTAACCAACCTAGGAACATGCTTAAAAAGACATGTCACCTTTATTACATAACTGAGGGTAGTTCCCTGAGTGCAAGGGAAATCTAAGGGAAGAATGTCCATCCTGGGAAGAGGTCACTGAACAGTAAGACATGTGGTCTAGGACCTTGGAGTTTATATACACTAGGATCAGATCTCCTCTGGCTCCTGTGTGCCAGCGTCCTTCCAGCTCCTAAACTGTCTATATTTAACAGTAATCCTCAGGGTTCCAAACCTGAATTGCCTTAGGGGAGGTGGAATGGCTGCAGAATTCTGTATCAATGGTCACCATTCCCATAGAGTAGGATTCACCTTTGAGAAGCCATGGCTCAGCACACACCAATCTGCCTTCGTTTCTCTTCGGGGAATGGTTCTTGGTGATCGACAGGGTTTCCTGTCATTGGGTTTGAGAAGTCATTGACAAGAAGAGAACGTTTGAGTAGAAGAGCACTTAAGACACCTATGTCTCCCAGCAATTATCTGAAGTAAAAACAACTCGCTTCTACTCAAGATCTCATCTTATGTTCATCTAGACCAGAAAAACAATGACACCCACAAGCCCATAGGATGTACATATCTTTCGTATCTAGGAAAGGACAGGGTAGTACATTCCCCAAATGATCTCATTTTTTTTTCTCTCTCTCTTGCCTCTTCTCTGACATTTCGTGTGCCAAAGGTGTTGTCTTCGAGAGTGTATGGCCTCAGTTCTTTCTTGCCTGATTTTGGTCAGTCCACCTGCCATATATTCAGTGTAGGTATTTACATACATACAGGTATACTCCCGAAGGTTTGGTCATTTGTTCCTTCTTTTGTTTGTGTGCTGATGTGTTTGTTTGTCTGTTTGTAACAGATTGTTACTTTCTATGTGGCTACAGCTGTCCTGGAACTCAATATGTAGACCAGGCTGCCCTTGAACTCAGAGACCTGATGGCCTCCGCTTCTCTTTCTGCCTCCCAAGTGCACAATGTAATTTTTAAGCCAGAAGTAGAAAGCGGTGAATTGTGGGAATGAACCCAGGAACGTCTATGTGGAGAAGACAGCACACTGCTCTGGTATTCTGACTTGAAACTTTGCTCTTGTTTAGAGAACACAGTGTAAATTTCTCCAGGCAATCGCTTTGCATTTGTCTTCTCTTCCCATTTTACTTAACTAAGTCACTGCCTGGAAACCTATGTCGTGATTTCCCAATCTCCATTGTCCAACCTTACTTATTCTTTCTATCCTATCTTTTTACCTGCTGGAAGGGTTTACCGCCCTTTCCCAGTCAGCTCCCCCTTCCTTTGCCCACACTGGCCTCTTCCCAACAGAGATTTCTCCTGATAGCCACCAGGGTCTTGCTTCACTCTCTCATCTGAATCTGAGTGCTCTGGAAACACTTTTTTTTTTTTTTTTGGCTTATTTATTTTTTGGTTGGTTTCGACATAAGCAATTAATCATGCACATTTATGACCTGCAATCTCCAAGAACATTTCAGGATGTACTCAGTGGGAGAGGTCGTGAACTAGTAGGCAAAATGCCAGTGCAGACTTGGGAATACTGGATGCCTCAATCTTCATGGCCTTTGTAAACACTGCCTGGTTACCTCTTCAAATATATACATAAAGGCTCTAGTTTGGAGGCAAGGTGGAAAGTGCACAGGATCAGAGTAGGAGCTTCTACCTTGTTGTCAATATTTCAGTATTTATAATTTTTTCAGTATTAGTATTATCTCAAATATTGTTGTTGTTTTGTATCCTATTCTAACCAACAATATTATTTGCTATGAATTGAAAGTTCACTTAGACCAGAAATACTATCGGGTAGAAAAACCTTAGGGTTCATGTTCATAGCTAGAAATGTGGCTATAACTTGTTTTGGGGCATGAGTGGGGTGGAATAAGCTGAAGCCTGAGAAACTCCAATATGGTGTTAACAGAAATGCAGAATGAGAGATAAAATACAGCCATCATTCATTACAAATTTACATTCTAACACTGTGAACCTAGCCTAGACAACATGATTGCTTATGAAGTATGGAAATTTGATGCTTACTAATAACTCCACAAATTATTTCCAAGTGAAAATAACTTCCTCAATGAGCAGTGCATAAGAACTATATGAGTTCATATGGACCTTCAATTCAATAGTAAAACCAACTAAATATGCAAATAAGAAAAATATCAGATAATAACTGCTAATCAAGTAATAAAAACGTGTGCTGTTGTGTCTATGTTAGATATTTAATGCATCATTTGAAAGTCTCATCTTCAAGAAAAACGTGGGTTTTATTTCATGGTTTCTGTAGGCTAAATTTTTAGGATGCAAAAACATGGTACAAATGCTGACAAACGAGGCTAGAGCGGTAGCAAATTTCAGGCAAGGGTATCACGTGAGGTTGGCTCTTTTTAAAGCTAGCACTATGGGTCTGTTTACTTTGGCAGAATTACAGGGTCACATTTTTTTTAAATGTGGTTGAACTATTCTTGAGTAATTTCTACAATAGACTTTCCTCTACTTCAAGCATATATGATCCACCCTCTCTTTTGAATCTTCTCCTCCTTTCCCCTGCTCTGTGTGTGTGTGTGTGTGTGTGTGTGTGTGTGTGTGTGTGTGTGTGTGTGTGTGTGTGTGTGGTATGTATGGTATATGTGTGTGTAGTGTGTGTGTGTGTGTGTGTGTGTGAGTGGTGTATATGTGTGTGGTGTATATGTGTGTGTGTGGTGTGTGTGTGTGTGTGTGTGTGTGTGTGTGTGTGAGTGGTGTATATGTGTGTGGTGTATATGTGTGTGTGTGGTGTGTGTGTGTGTGTGTGTGTGTGTGTGTGTGTGAGTGGTGTATATGTGTGTGGTGTATATGTGTGTGTGTGGTGTGTGTGTGTGTGTGTGTGTGTGTGTGTGTGTGTGTTATGTATGGTATATGTGTGTGTAGTGTGTGTGTGTGTGCGAGTGGTGTATATGTGTGTGTGTGGTGTGTGTGTGTGTGTGAGTGGTGTATATGTGAGTGGTGTATATGTGTGTGGTGTATATGTGTGTGTGTGGTGTGTGGTGTGTGTGTGTGTGTGTGTGTGTGTGTGTGTTATGTATGGTATATGTGTGTGTAGTGTGTGTGTGTGTGTGTGTGTGTGTGTGTGAGTGGTGTATATGTGTGTGTGTGGTGTGTGTGTGTGTGTGTGTGTGTGTGTGTGCTTGTGTGTGTTATGTATGGTATATGTGTGTGTAGTGTGTGTGTGTGTGTGTGTGTGTGTGAGTGGTGTATATGTGTGTGTGTGGTGTGTGTGTGTGTGTGTGTGCTTGTGTGTGTGTTCAAGCATATTATCATGTATGAAGATGAGTGGACAACCTGTGGGATTCCATTCTCTCCCTTCGTTGAGTGGGGACAATGGAGGCAAGTGTCCTCACCCACTGAGCCCCTGGTGCTCTCTCTCTCTCTCTCTCTCTCTCTCTCTCTCTCTCTCTCTTCTGTTTTGGGCTTAGAATTGCTTCATGCTATATTATAGTTGAATCTGTCTACCAAGACTTCTGGTCTAGTCTTAAGATGGATGTTATCTCTGAGCTTATCTGGTTGTTTTGTAACTCTAATATTGCGAAGAATAACCTATTTTTATTTTCATCCGAAGACAAGAGCTAGGGAAAAATATCTATTTCTCTTAGAATTCTACTAGGAAAAAATGACAATATTTTTTTTTCTGAACTCTTCCACAAAGAAATTACAATATCCTCACCAAAAAAAAAAAAAAAAAAGACTGAGATTTGCAGTCAATTTTTAACTATCAAAATATTTCCAAGAAAGAATAACTTTGAATAACACAGTAAAACCTATTTCCATAAAAGCAATCCTTCCTTTCTGTCCATTCCGGCCCAGCAGTGTAGGAGAAGAGACACGCAGCTGCAAGGGTGTAATCACAGCAATGTCCCAGGTGACACATTCAACCAAGATGACTGAGAGGAGCTTTAAGGTGAGGTCATTGATTGATAAAGGGCTAGATTCAAGAGAAATGCGATTCATTCTGTGCTGGTGTAACAATGCTTCAGGCCACACAATTTATAATCAATTGAAGTTTATTTTGCTCCTGGTTGTAGGGGTAGGGAATTCAAGATGAAAAAGACTGCCAACTAGCCCCAGCCTTCTTCCTGTATCTCTGCAAGACAGAAGGTAGCAGAGTGTGTATGAGGCATGAGCAGGAGAGGCAAAAAAGCCATCCTTTCTTCAAGGACTCAGTCTTTTTAGCTGTCTCTCAAGATAACAGCTTTAATCCATTCACAGCATCTCTGCCTATCATCTCTCATTAAGGCTTCACCTCTGAAAACTGTTGAATTGGATATTAAATGTCTACATGAATTTGGGGGATACTTTTGACCAAGAGTACAGAGTAAACTAAAGCCAGTTAGGGACAGTGAAGTACCAAGGGGCTGGCTATGCTACCTTTGCACTTGAAAGGTAGGAGAAGGTAGGTAAAAGGCCAATAAAGATTCCCATGTTGAAAGGTGCAGGAGGGTCCACACATGCACAGGGATCCCCTGATTTCTCACAGCTTAGGGGAGCAGGAGATGGAGGAATGAAGGCTTCAGGTTCACCGTCCAACATACTGGCTTCTCCTCTTGGAATTAGTAGAAACCGGAGAGACGCAGAGGAGTAAGAAAGCCTTTGATGTGGGACACAGGTTCTCACCCTGGGAACATAATCATGAAAAGAAAAGAGAGCGTTGCACAGATGAAGATCCTAGGGCCCTGGCCTTTGCCTTCTTTTGGAGATGGGCATAAGAAAGGGAGGAGAAAGCTCAAACCTCCTCCTCTTCCTTCTTCCTGTAGCTCTTCCTTTAATTCCAAACTTCTGGTTTTAACAGAAGAGCTGAAAAAATAAGTCCAATAAGTTTTTTTCAAATTCTCCTATCTTTCTTTTTTTCATTGATAGATTTCTTGGATGGTCATTTTGCCCATAGTTAAGAGTCTTTAAAAGATCTGAGGATGCAGTGGAGTGCTAGCCTAACGTCCACAAGTCTGAGTACCAGTCCCACCCAGTGCTACACACAACAGGTGAGGTCCCCAGAACTGTAATACCAGCACTTGGGAGATATAGGCAGGAAGCTCAAGAGTTCAATGTTATCCTAAGCATAGGAAGTTTAAGACTAGCTTGGGATACATGAACAACAAAACAAAACAAAATAACAACAACAACAACCACAACCCACGAGTTTTACAATGAATTAAAATGCTTTGTCATCTGGAAGTAAATTCAGAGGTACAGCCCTTTCCTGGAAGATACAGGTTCTTGTGATTAAAAAAAATATAACTTTTAAAGATTAGAATACTAATGTACTATATGGATATAATCCAGGGGTACCATGTTAGAAAAAGATTTAACTTTTATATGTTAAAATGGAAAGAAACTGTGTATACTGTTCACTTTCCATTTGTTTTCTAGGTATGGTAGTTGTATTTATCATCATTAAATAGCACTGATGAACTCCTGAGGGACTTCCCATGTGTGTTTATGTTTCTCTTGCATCTGGGTCTTAGATTTAGTACTGATTTCACTGAGACCATTAGTGCCTTTTAAATAGTACTCTTCTTCAGCCATCTAAAGAACTGTAAGAGCTTACAAATGAGAATATTTAAGCTCGGAGAAGCTAATAAGTTGCCGTGAGTTGCTCAGACAATATACAGAAGTCAGGAGCTAGTCTGATCCTTTACCCTTTTTCACACTCAATTGCCAAAATGGACGTGCATAAGCCATGAACGTCTGAAAAGGGTTTACGATGAGATCTGGTTAAAAAGCACTAAAGACATTCAATGTGCTATTATCGGCAGTATCAGCGTGATTATGTTGAAGAATAAAAAGTCTCTACCTTGACCTACATTATGGTATAATGCAAGATACAGAAGCATAGGATTAGTAGACAAATATAAAAGCACTCTATGGGGGCGGAGCCCCACTAAACAATGGATAGAATTGCAATGTCAAGAGACAAAAGGATGTCACTCCAGGTGGAGAGAGGATGACCATGGAGGAAAGCAGTGTGGTTGGAATACACAGGGTGTTTACCAGGATCAGCATGGAATTTATTGAACGGAGCACAGTGAGATGCAGGGAGCAAGAGAAGAAAAGACTGGCAAGGTATGTTGAGCCCGAGTGATTAATCCCCATAATTATTACTACCATGCAGTACATGTTTCCAGAGCTTGTTGACAAGAGAGATCATCAAGTGTCATGATGAAATTAACAACATTGTCTACTGGATTTCCCTGATTTAGCAGTCTCATAACTTCACAGAGGAGAAAATGAAGTCAGTGCTACTGATGGGCCCAGTCCTGTTCATTCTGGTGTATTTTCCACAGTAGTCTCAGCGTGAGCCCCTTGAAGTTCAACTTTGCTTATAGCACTTCAGTCAGTGTCCCAAAATCAGTATGTGGATCTCTCTAGGACTGTCTCCTCCCTGCAGAATCCAGTCACAATGAACACTCTTGCTTTTTACATTTAGCCTTTGCTGAACCATCTTCGACCCCAGCCCCTCGCCCCACCCTTCTATGAAATCATTCCCATAGTCTTCTTCATAGACGTTACCTGAGTATCAGAAGAGCCACTGATTTCATCATTGTTTGTGTGGACTTGCCATATATTTTTGTAATATTAAGTACTACAGATTAAAAAAAATGTCTTCCATGTTCCCAATTCCTGTTACAGAGGAGGTCAGTGTGGTCGCATGTTTCCTGGGGAAGGTTTAGCTTGACAAATCACAGTTCCAAGACTTTTCACGCATCTGTGTTCTGAGGTGGTGATACTTTCATTGCCAGTATGCCACCCAGACTTCATTAGCAACTCTATCCGGTGAGACATTTACAGAGACAACTTCTATAGTCTTAGTCTGTCCATGGGTTTGTAATGCTGCCTCAGAGCTATAGCCTCTCTGTTCTGTTTACAATAAGTATTTTCAGATGTGCTTCAGCTCAGCTTGGGGATTTTCAAAGGATTATTTTTGGAAGGTGAACTCTCTATCCCTTTACTACAGTCTTGCATCCTATCTCATAGGTGGCAAGATTACAGTCCTTATTCTTTAGCTCCCAGGGTTTAATAAAAATTGCCCTAGCCACTCTTCTTCAGAATCACAGTTATAGCTCTTTAATTAATAACAATGTTGTTGTTTTTACTTGAAATTGGTATGTAGACAAGGGTGGTTTTGAACTTCTGAGCATCTTACTTTTCCTCTCCTGGCAATGAAATTGCCGGTATAAACCTTCATATCCAAATATGTGGTACCCAGATCAAAACCAGGGATTTGCCTATTGGAAGCATTCTATTAACCAAGGTGCATTCCCAGACTGAAAGCTGGTATTTCTTTCAATAATTTCTTTCATGCTGTTACTTTCAGAACTCATTGTTAAACTTTTTATTTTTTTCCAAGGGCCAAATCCATCTTCACTCATGCTTTTCAAACTGCATATTATACATGATCATATTGTGCATAATATCCACTGCTATTCTCTGACCAAAAAAAAAAAAAGGAAAAAAATTGAGGTAACTAATTTCACTGTTTCACTTTGTAAAGAATAACTTAATTCTCCCCATCTCTCTCACCCCTGGCCAACTCCTGCAGTCAGAAAAGCTACTCACAGGGTCATGGGCTCAGCCCAGGAGAGGTAGTCCTTCCCCTTACCAGGAGCAGCACAATTGACCAGGCCCTGATAGTGAAGATCCAGATAAGCTAGCCCTAAGGTTGGGAGAGCAGGAGAGCTGACCCAGCCCCTCAAAGGCTGCAACACTTGGAAGGGTAGGCCTGCACATTGACTAGGCAGCACAGTGGAGCTGACTTTGGAGGCATGGGTGTGGGTGAATCACCCCCAAAAGCACGAAAGCTGGAGGCACTACCTGCCTTCGGCTGATAGTGACAAAGGATGGCTTAGCCAGAGCAGGGCTGGAGAGCTCACCTTGATGATGTCGATAAGGGAGAGCTTGTGTGCTGACCAGATCAACTAACACCCAGGCTCAGATCCAGAGGGGTCTCGGAATTGGCCTACCCTAAAATCTATAACATCTGTGAGTAGCTGGGATGTGTGAAAGGGCCGGTCCTCTTGATACAAAGCTGCAGTACCTTTGTGACAGAGGGCAACAACAGGATAACTGGGAGGAGTCCCAGTGGGAATCCAATATTGATGGTGTCACAGAAGACAGAGATCTTGAACCAGAGCAATGACTCATTGCAATGAACATTTGCAAGTGAAGATGTCTGGACAGAGGGACACACGGTGGGACACACTGTCATGTACTACAGCTGAGACGTTTTCTATGCTTTGTTGTTGATATTGCTGTTTGTTTCTTTGCTTGTTTGTGTGTTTTTTATTTTGGGGAGGAGGTTGCAAGGGTGAAGGGCAGATATGGCAGGGCAGAGAGATGAGGAGGACTCGGTTACATGATATGAAACACACGAAGAATCATTAAAAATGTTTTAAAAGGAATAGCTTAATTCAATTAAATAGGAAGAGAATTTTATATCATCTCTTTTCAAAGATAATTTTCCAAATAACTAAAATGTTTTCTGAAGACAACATATCCTTTCATGATGTTTTGCTTTGGCATCCAAAAAGTTAACTTGTACTTGAGGTCATCTGAATGGAGATCTAAACGGGAGAAACCCGCTGCAGCTCCACTCTCCTCTTATGAGCCAGGAGAGGGAGGGGCAGGCGAGTCAGATGAATCACCAGCTACACATGTATGCAAATGAACAGAAGGTTTGCTCATGCAGGTATTCCTACTCACTTAGACCTTCTTTTGCATAATTTTAATCACAAAATCTACAAATATCTGAGATTAGAGCTCCGCAAAGTTATGACAACCAGTTAGAACACAAAGTTCACAAGGCAACTGGAGAACAGGTCACTTCAGGGAGTGGGGGTGGGTTGGAGAGGAGTGTTCTGTGACACAGATAGAGTTCTCTGAGTCCAGCTGTCATCTTGTAGCAGGAGGGTCATGTGAAAGCACAGGAAGGAGAGAGAAAGAGAGTCAAAGTCAAACCAGTCTTGTGTCAGAGACCTGACCTGGTTGCCATAACAACCTGTGAATTGTTCGGCAACATTCAGCGTGACTCATCCAGGCATCATCCTCTTGGGTCACCTGTTTATTCTCATCGCCTGTTTTGGTTGTTCTGAAGAAAGGGACGATTAGCATTGTAAGAACCTAATGCTGGGCACACAAGGTAGACAGAGTTGAGACCATTCTGTAATATGAGTGAAATATAGAATGTCAGATTCACAGCAGCAGTGAGCTCCGTCTTATATTGAATGTACACAGGTACCTTCATTAATTGATGATGCTGTAATGAAATATAGATTGAGTGGCTTATAAACAACATAAGCGCATTTCACTAAGTTCTGGAGGCCAAAATTATGAGGCCAAGGTATAAACATGTGTATTGTATTAATTTATTTTACATCACTTTCCTAAAATGGCTGACCCTGGGTTATTTATAAAGACCAATGATTTGTTTGAGCATATGATGCAGGTCTGAGCTGAACTCAGGTCATGGTGGCCCAAGATCCTATACAGAAGAGATTCTATGATGTGACAAGAAGCCAGAGTTGGCAGGGGTGGAGGTGGGGGGTGGGAGAGGGGCAGTCAAGTTCTTTTAGAGCAATCCATCCTCACAGGAAATCACCAAAAGGATGAGAGGATTATATTACCCCCTCTGACAGCAATTCCCTCCGTGACCTAGTTAACTTCCACTAGACAGCATCGCCCAAGGGCTCTCCCACCTCTTAATGCTACTGCCTTGTAGACTACGCTTTCGATGCATAAATGCTTTGGAGAGATAACATAACGTCCGAACTATAGGCATTTTGTTCAGTTGGAGCTCTCTGAAGTCTGCAGATAGCCAACTTCTTCGGAATCTTCTCCTGTTAGAATGAGAACAATGCCTGCCCCAAATGATGCTTCATTCATAGTTTTACCCAAAGGACCCAACCCCTTAAAGTCATCACATTAGTTAAGCTTTTAAGATGTACATTTGACAGGGACATATGATTGTGTATTAAGTGGCTCTACTATATATCAAGTGCTTTTTCTTTGGACTCTGTATAGCTCAGTCCTCCAGATAAGAACCTTTCCACAGCCATTCTATTTTATTTGTGATTTTTTTTTTCACTGAATATATGGTCCTTCTTCACACAGCATTTTGCCTGAGTGGGCACAAAATTACTTTTGGACTTTCTTAAACAGAACTTCATTTCTTTTCCTATTGGTAAGTCTGAAAGAACCAAAACAATAGTAGCAAGTAATATCAATGTCAAATTTAATGAAATAAGATGCATTTGCATAGCTAAAAATAACATTATGTATAAGCATGATCATTATAAATAAAATATTTTTCACCATCTGTCTGTGCCAGACACTTTATGTCAGCACTTTAGTTTTTTCACAACCTAATCACTGAAAGATATGATATCATGGCTTTTCAGTTTACTCATATAGAGTGAGGTAGTATGTGAAACTAAGCAATTTGTTCAAAATCACACACTTAATTAGACTTGGCTAGATTATAGTTGGTTCCTCAATGTGTCTAATTTCGAAGCTCTTTTTCTGTGCCATCCTTATTTACACACACAATAGAACTCTCGAGAATTCTAGAGCAATGATGTCCTTCATTCTCCTCATTCAAGGAGGGTGGCTGGTCTCCAGGATCCCAGGTCAACAGGAAGGATGCTGTTTCCCCTGTTACTACAGCTGCCCACCAAGAAGCATGGATATCAAATAACTGTCATTCATCAACATTTCCCTCTTTTTCTCCTCAAATTGGTTCAACTGGGGAAAGTGGGACAGTTGGTTCTAGCTCAGGAGCACCAGGTCTAACCAAAATAGCCTCTACCTGAATCCAATTTTACTTAATTTCCCCATCTATTCATCTATCCAAACATCCATGAATGTTTAATCAACAGAAGATTTTTGCCAGGCACTGTGATGTGTGCTAAGGATTCAAAGAAAGAGAGCTTGCTTTCAAAGAGGGAAGTGTTGTATAGAGAAAGAGAAAGTAAACAATCCCACCCATATATAGTACCAAAGGGCTAATGAGACGCCATGAGAGGGAGAGATCAACTCTTCTTGGTAGCTGGGAGGAGAGTTCACAAAAGACATGTTGAGTGGCTTGGCTGCCACTATAGTGTTGAAGACTCGGGAAGTTTCTGAAAGCTAGGCCAGCTTTGCACAGAGCATGCTGTTTTCACAGGAACTCATAAACTGAAGCACCAAGGCTCTTCCTTCCAGTGTATCTCGGGACTGAGAATTGACGGGTGGCACGTCTCATCCCTGCAATATTGTGGAGAATCTTGGCTATGTGATGGGGGCACATCTTCCTAGGATTTATCATCGTTCTGAGACATGGTGTTAACTCTTCCAAGTCATCTATAATCTTTCACATGACATCCTCCATGTGCAATCCCAGAACACAGTCATCACATTTCAGAAGATTCTGGATGACTTGCCCACAAACTTGTGATGACATGCCTAAGCTCAAATTAAAACCCGACCGTAGAATGATGGCCTGCCAGGACAGAGTGGAGACAGGCAAGCATCCTGATGCTTTTTAAAGCACCAGAGTGGAGAAGAATGTGAATCTAGCTGGGGAGGTTGAAAATAGCAGTGTGTTGCCATTAGCAGCTGTGGCTGCAAATCAAGGGTCAATCTCATCTAGGCAGTGTGGACAGGCCTCTCTGACACACATCATTCTTATCGGCGCTGCACGCACACGTGGTGATAGAACAATTATCACTGTTTCCCAGCAGAGACTCAAGTTATGTGTATCAGTTTACAGGGAATATGCATACAACAGCTGGAAAAGATGCACGCAGCAAAACTTATCCATCTCTTGGAGTCCTTCCTTACTCACAGTAGAGATGCAGTGTATGACATAAGAAAGGCTAAACATTTTAGAATCATCTTTCACATATTATATTGACAAATCAATGTAACACAATTCTTTATTTTTCCATTTTTTTAGGTATTTAGCTCATTTACATTTCCAATGCTATACCAAAAGTCCCCCATACCCACCCACCCCCACTCCCCTACCCGCCCACTCCCCCTTTTTGGCCCTGGCGTTCCCCTGTACTGGGGCATATAAAGTTTGCGTGTCCAATGGGCCTCTCTTTCCAGTGATGGCCGACTAGGCCATCTTTTGATACATATGCAGCTAGAGTCAAGAGCTCCGGGGTACTGGTTAGTTCAGAATGTTGTTCCACCTATAGGGTTGCAGATCCCTTTAGCTCCTCGGGTTCTTTCTCTAGCTCCTCCATTGGGAGCCCTGTGATCCATCCATTAGCTGACTGTGAGCATCCACTTCTGTGTTTGCTAGGCCCCGGCATAGCCTCACAAGAGACAGCTACATCTGGGTCCTTTTGATAAAATCTTGCTAGTGTATGCAATGGTGTCAGCGTTTGGATGCTGATTATGGGGTGGATCCCTGGATATGGCAGTCTCTACATGGTCCATCCTTTCATCTCAGCTCCAAACTTTGTCTCTGTAACTCCTTCTAAGGGTGTTTTGTTCCCACTTCTAAGGAGGGGCATAGTGTCCACACTTCAGTCTTCATTTTTCTTGAGTTTCATGTGTTTAGGAAATTGTATCTTATATCTTGGGTATCCTAGGTTTTGGGCTAATATCCACTTATCAGTGAGTACATATTGTGTGAGTTCCTTTGTGAATGTGTTACCTCACTCAGGATGATGCCCTCCAGGTCCATCCATTTGCCTAGGAATTTCATAAATTCATTCTTTTTAATAGCTGAGTAGTACTCCATTGTGTAGATGTACCACATTTTCTGTATACATTCCTCTGTTGAGGGGCATCTGGGTTCTTTCCAGCTTCTGGCTATTATAAATAAGGCTGCTATGAACATAATGGAGCATGTGTCCTTCTTACCAGTTGGGGCATCTTCTGGATATATGCCCAGGAGAGGTATTGCTGGATCCTCCGGTAGTACTATGTCCAATTTTCTGAGGAACCGCCAGACGGATTTCCAGAGTGGTTGTACAAGCCTGCGATCCCACCAACAATGGAGGAGTGTTCCTCTTTCTCCACATCCTCGCCAGCATCTGCTGTCACCTGAATTTTTGATCTTAGCCATTCTGACTGGTGTGAGGTGGAATCTCAGGGTTGTTTTGATTTGCATTTCCCTGATGATTAAGGATGTTGAACATTTTTTCAGGTGCTTCTCTGCCATTCGGTATTCCTCAGGTGAGAATTCTTTGTTCAGTTCTGAGCCCCATTTTTTAATGGGGTTATTTGATTTTCTGAAGTCCACCTTCTTGAGTTCTTTATATATGTTGGATATTAGTCCCCTATCTGATTTAGGATAGGTAAAGATCCTTTCCCAATCTGTTGGTGGTCTCTTTGTCTTATTGACGGTGTCTTTTGCCTTGCAGAAACTTTGGAGTTTCATTAGGTCCCATTTGTCAATTCTCGATCTTACAGCACAAGCCATTGCTGTTCTGTTCAGGAAGTTTTCCCCTGTGCCCATATCTTCAAGGCTTTTCCCCACTTTCTCCTCTATAAGTTTCAGTGTCTCTGGTTTTATGTGAAGTTCTTTGATCCATTTAGATTTGACCTTAGTACAAGGAGATAAGTATGGATCGATTCGCGTTCTTCTACATGATAACAACCAGTTGTGCCAGCACCAATTGTTGAAAATGCTGTCTTTCTTCCACTGGATGGTTTTAGCTCCCTTGTCGAAGATCAAGTGACCATAGGTGTGTGGGTTCATTTCTGGGTCTTCAATTCTATTCCATTGGTCTACTTGTCTGTCTCTATACCAGTACCATGCAGTTTTTATCACAATTGCTCTGTAGTAAAGCTTTAGGTCAGGCATGGTGATTCCACCAGAGGTTCTTTTATCCTTGGGAAGACTTTTTGCTATCCTAGGTTTTTTGTTATTCCAGATGAATTTGCAAATTGCTCCTTCCAATTCGTTGAAGAATTGAGTTGGAATTTTGATGGGGATTGCATTGAATCTGTAGATTGCTTTTGGCAAGATAGCCATTTTTACAATGTTGATCCTGCCAATCCATGAGCATGGGAGATCTTTCCATCTTCTGAGATCTTCTTTAATTTCTTTCTTCAGAGACTTGAAGTTTTTATCATACAGATCTTTCACTTGCTTAGTTAGAGTCACGCCAAGATAGTTTATATTATTTGTGACTATTGAGAAGGGTGTTTTTTCCCTAATTTCTTTCTCAGCCTGTTTATTCTTTGTGTAGAGAAAGGCCATTGACTTGTTTGAGTTAATTTTATATCCAGCTACTGCACCAAAGCTGTTTATCAGGTTTAGGAGTTCTCTGGTGGAATTTTTAGGGTCACTTATATATACTATCATATCATCTGCAAAAAGTGATATTTTGACTTCCTCCTTTCCAATTTGTATCCCCTTGATCTCCTTTTGTTGTCGAATTGCTCTGGCTAACACTTCAAGTACTATGTTGAAAAGGTAGGGAGAAAGTGGGCAGCCTTGTCTAGTCCCTGATTTTAGTGGGATTGCTTCCAGCTTCTCTCCATTTACTTTGATGTTGGCTACTGGTTTGCTGTAGATTGCTTTTATCATGTTTAGGTATGGGCCTTGAATTCCTGATCTTTCCAGAACTTTTATCATGAATGGGTGTTGGATCTTGTCAAATGCTTTTTCTGCATCTAACGAGATGATCATGTGGTTTTTGTCTTTGAGTTTGTTTATATAATGGATTACATTGATGGATTTTTGTATATTAAACCATCCCTGCATCCTGGAATAAAACCTACTTGGTCAGGATGGATGATTGCTTTAATGTGTTCTTGGATTCGGTTAGCGAGAATTTTATTGAGGATTTTTGCATCAATATTCATAAGAGAAATTGGTCTGAAGTTCTCTATCTTTGTTGGATCTTTCTGTGGTTTAGGTATCAGAGTAATAGTGGCTTCATAAAATGAGTTGGGTAGAGTACCTTCTACTTCTATCTTGTGAAAAAGTTTGTGCAGAACTGGAATTAGATCTTCTTTGAAGGTCTGATAGAACTCTGCACTAAACCTGTCTGGTCCTGGGCTTTTTTTGGCTGGGAGACTATTTATAACTGCTTCTATTTCTTTAGGGGATATGGGACTGTTTAGAAGGTCAACTTGATTCTAATTCAACTTTGGTACCTGGTATCTGTCCAGAAATTTGTCCATTTCGTCCAGGTTTTCCAGTTTTGTTGATTATAGCCTTTTGTAGAAGGATCTGATGGTGTTTTGGATTTCTTCAGGATCTGTTGTTATGTCTCCCTTTTCAGTTCTGATTTTGTTAATTAGGATTTTGTCTCTGGGCCCTCTAGTGAGTCTAGCTAAGGGTTTATCTATCTTGTTGATTTTCTCAAAGAACCAACTCCTCGTTTGGTTAATTCTTTGAATAGTTCTTCTTGTTTCCACTTGGTTGATTTCACCCCTGAGTTTGATTATTTCCTGCCGTCTACTCCTCTTGGGTGAATTTGCTTCCTTTTTTTCTAGAGCTTTTAGATGTGTTGTCAAGCTGCTAGTATGTGCTCTCTCCCGTTTCTTCTTGGAGGCACTCAGAGCTATGAGTTTCCCTCTTAGAAATGCTTTCATTGTGTCCCAAAGGTTTGGGTACGTTGTGGCTTCATTTTCATTAAACTCTAAAAAGTCTTTAATTTCTTTCTTTATTCCTTCCTTGACCAAGGTATCATTGAGAAGAGTGTTGTTCAGTTTCCATGTGAGTGTTGGCTTTCTGTTATTTTTTTTTTTTTGTTATTGAAGATCAGCCTTAGTGCATGGTGATCTGATAGGATACATGGGACAATTTCAATATTTTTGAATCTGTTGAGGCCTGTTTTGTGACCTATTATGTGTTCAATTTTGGAGAAGGTACCATGAGGTGCTGAGAAGAAGGTATATCCTTTTGTTTTAGGATAAAATGTTCTGTAGATATCTGTCAGATCCATTTGTTTCATCACTTCTGTTAGTTTCAGTGTGTCCCTGTTTAGTTTCTGTTTCCATGATCTGTCCATTGGTGAAAGTGGTGTGTTGAAGTCTCCCACTATTATTGTGTGAGGTGCAATGTGTGCTTTGAGCTTTACTAAAGTTTCTTTAATGAATGTGGCTGCCCTTGTATTTGGAGCATAGATATTCAGAATTGAGAGTTCCTCTTGGAGGATTTTACCTTTGATGAGAATGAAGTGCCCCTCCTTGTCTTTTTTGATGACTTTGGGTTGGAAGTCAATCTTATCAGATATTAGGATGGCTACTCCAGCTTGTTTCTTCATACCATTTGCTTGGAAAATTGTTTTCCAGCCTTTTATTCTGAGGTAGTGTCTATCTTTTTCTCTGAGATGTGTCTCCTGTAAGCAGCAAAATGTTGGGTCTTGTTTGTGTAGCCAGTTTGTTAGTCTGTCTTTTTATTGGGGAGTTGAGACCATTGATGTTAAGAGATATTAAGCAAAAGTAATTGTTGCTTCCTGTTATTTTTGTTGTTAAAGTTGGCATTCTGTTCTTGTGGCTGTCTTCTTTTAGGTTTGTTGAGGAATTACCTTCTTGTTTTTTCTAGGGCGTTGTTCCCATTCTTGTATTGGTTTTTTTCTGTTATTATCCTTTGAAGGGCTGGATTCGTGGAGAGATAATGTGTGAATTTGGTTTTGTCGTGGAATACTTTGGTTTCTCCATCTATGGTAATTGAGAGTTTGGCTGGGTATAGTAGCCTGGGCTGGAATTTGTGTTCTCTTAGTGTCTGTATAACATCTGTCCAGGCTCTTCTGGCTTTCATAGTCTCTGGTGAAAAATCTGGTGTAATTCTGATTGGCTTGCCTTTGTATGTTACTTGACCTTTTTTCCTTACTGCTTTTAGTATTCTATCTTTATTTAGTGCATTTGTTGTTCTGATTATTATGTGTCGGGAGGAATTTCTTTTCTGGTCCAGTCTATTTGGAGTTCTGTAGGCTTCTTGTATGTTCATAGGTATCTCTTTCTTTAGATTTGGGAAGTTTTCTTCAATAATTTTGTTGAAGATGTTTGCTGGTCCTTTGAGTTGAAAATCTTCATTCTCATCCACTCCTATGATCCGTAGGTTTGGTCTTCTCATTGTGTCCTGGATTTCCTGGATATTTTGAGTTAGGATCTTTTTGCATTTTCCATTTTCTTTGATTGTTGTGCCGATGTTCTCTATGGAATCTTCTGCACCTGAGATTCTCTCTTCCATCTCTTGTATTCTGTTGCTGTTGCTCAAATCTATGGTTCCAGATTTCTTTCCTAGGGTTTCTATCTCCAGTGTTGCCTCACTTTGAGTTTTCTTTATTGTGTCTACTTCCCTTTTTAGGTCTAGTATGGTTTTGTTCATTTCCATCACCTGTTTGTATGTTTTTTCCTCTTTTTCTGTAAGGACTTCTACCTGTTTGATTGTGTTTTCCTGTTTTTCTTTAAGGACTTGTAACTCTTTAGCAGTGTTCTCCTGTATTTCTTTAAGTGATTTATTAAAGTCCTTCTTGATGTCCTCTACCATCATCATGAGATATGCTTTTAAATCTAGGTCTAGGTTTTCGGGTGTGTTGGGGTGCCCTGGACTGGGCGAAGTGGGAGTGCTGGGTTCTGATGATGGTGAGTGGTCTTGGTTCATGTTAGTAGGATTCCTATGTTTACCTTTCGCCATCTGGTAATCTCTGGAGTTAGTAGTTATAGTTGACTCTGTTTAGAGATTGTTCTTCTGGTGATTCTGTTACCGTCTATCAGCTGACCTGGGAGACAGATTCTCTCCTCTGAGTTTCAGTGCTCAGAGCACTCTCTGCTGGCAAGCTCTCTTACAGGGAAGGTGCGCAGATATCTTGTTTTTGGACCTCCTCCTGGTCGAAGAAGAGGGCCCAAAACAGGGCCTTTCTCAGAAGCTGTGTTGCTTTGGCAGTTCCCAGAAGCTGTCAGCTTCTGTGGTGCAGACTCTCACCTGTGCAGACTAAATTCCTAAGATCTAGGGAGTCCCGGAACCAAGATGGCGACCGCTGCTCCTGAGGCTGAGGCAGCCTCCTGAGCCAGGCTGACACCTGTCCTCTGGTCCGGACGGTGGCCGGCTGTCTGCGGCCCGCCAAGGGTGCTGCCTCAGGGGCTCTGTGTTTCCGCCTGTCCCAGAAGCTGTCCGGTTCTCTGGCGCACCCTCTCACCTGTTCAGACTAATTTCCTAAGTTCTGCTGAGTCCCGGAACCCAGATGGCGACCCATAACACAATTCTTATGGTCACTACTTTACTACCATATTTCCATGACTGATCACTGGTGAGCAGAATTGAAAATAAATGCAACATTTAAAATCATTACATTATATACTATCCACTGTATTTGAATTATTGAAGTCCTTGACAATGTAATGTTTCAAAGAATGCATTTAATCGTGGAACGGTTCTGAAACTTGGTGGTTCTGGACTACGGGAAATCACTGTAGAAAATATGCTTGCCAATTGTCACGGGAAACGTTCGCATTAATAACCTTTCATAGCAAAATGAAAATGTGAGGATCGTGTTGAGGTTTCCATGTCACAACTTATTGAGGATCTAATTTTTATCAGGCTTCCCAGGAGCTAGTTGGACATGAGGACTCCCTGAGGGCAAAGGCCCAGCTTCTTTGGTTTGGCGGTGCACACTCAAGCCTCGGGCTGAAGTGCGTCCCAAAGAATGGGTGCTATGTGCATTTGTGGAATGGTATCATGAGCAAACAGGCTGACCAAAAACTAACCCTGAGCCAGAAAGAGAGCAGCAGCCTGTCTGACATAATACAGCAGATCTGCATGGACGCGAGCTCATGGGGAGCTTCACTTCTCTAGACTTCACATTGTTTTCCCTAAACTAAACAAGATGCACTGTAAAATCTACACGTGAATATATCCAGGCAGTAACTGATATCCAGCAAAAGGCCTTTCAAATAATTGTAGTCTCCCCCAGCCCCTCCTATTAGCACTCCAGGCCAATCTTGAGTTAATGTGCTGTTTATTTGTTTTAAAGATTCTTTACAGAAGATATATTTTACAAAACATCAGACTTGGGCCATGGATGCACATCGATCATCCAACCTCCGGGCTTTGGTCCTTTTTTTTTTTTTTTAGATTTATGATTGATTGATTGATTGATTGATTGATTGATTATATGTAAGTACACTGTAGCTGTCTACAGACAGCACCAGAAGAGGACATCAGATCTCATTAAGGATGGTTGTGAGCTACCATGTGGTTGCTGGGATTTGAACTCAGGACCTTCAAGAAGAGCAGTCGGTAGTCTTAACCACTGAGCCATCTCTCCAGCCCAGCTCTGGTCTTTTTAACCCATCCAATGAGAGGACCAGTGTCCTTCTCTGGATCCCAGCTATTGCTAGACCTTGAATGTGAAGTCTTCTAATTTTATTGGATATCCAAGAATGTATAATTTTCTCTATCATTATTAAATCATACACAAAATCATTGGTTCCTCATCACATTGATATAATTGTTTTCCTGGTTGATTTTAGTTTCCAAGATTTGGGACTTTTTGTCAAGAATTTTTTTTTTTTTTATTACCAGCTATGGTTAGGACAAATTCTGTCAACATGTTTAAGGTATGAGTATTCTGTTTTCTAAACAACACAGTTGACTGAGCCAATTGAAGCAGTTTACCTATGACCTAATTAATCTCTTGGTGATTCAGACGATAACTTAGAATCATTTCCAATCCATTGTCTCCATTTTATCATTGCTGTTCAATACTACTCAATAACATTCTTAAACTACAGAAAATGGATAGGTAGAGCAGTCACATTGGTTGATAGTTTTTAGCTATTAAAATTCAGGATAATTTAGAAAGATCATTGTAGCATAATGAAAATTGTAACTGCGTGGCAAAACAAAAGAAATCAGATTATTAGACCCCCTAGATGTTTTTTCTTTAAAGGCTGCTTATAGCCTTTAAGAATTTTTTTTAAGCTTTTGATTATTTATGAAAGTTTCTAATTTCTTCACCAATTACTGGTTTTTGTTTTTTGTTTTTGTTTTTGTTTTTGTTTTTGTTTTTTTAAAAAGCAGCTCTCAAAGGCAGGCAGTGCTGGGAGCCTTGCCAGTCTCATAGTTAAATCTGAACTCCTGGGATCTGCTCGCTCATTAGAAATGCTGAGAAAAAGAACATTCCCATTATTAAGGCACATGCAAGGAGAGACCTGCTCCTCCTTATGCACTCTCTTTGTATAATGACACAGATAGCATTCCTATGATGACATGTGCTACATTGTGTGACAAAGATTGCTCCATAATCTTAAGTGTTTTAGACAGTCTTAAAACCAAGGTGGTGAATTTTTTCAACCAAGGGTCCATTTTTTTTTTTCCTTTTTAGACAACTGCAAAGTTGAATCCTACCATATCTAAGTATTTCCTGTCTTTCCTAATGGGATCTTGTTTTTCAGATTGTTCTAAATGGTAGTGTCCACCATCTCCAGCCTTTTCAGTAACTGGGATCCCCGTATGCAACACTGTGTTCAGTGTCCATATATTTTTAATCCAAGTTATAAATAATAAAAAAGCATGGTAGATATAAGTCATATTGATTTAAGCATCTGAGTGCAATCCATGTATTTACAATTAAATAGCCCTTAACTTATGAAAAGAAGTTTATTTACCCTGATTTTATGTGTACCAGAGTGACTTGCCTGCATATGTGTATGTGTACCCTGTGTGTGCCTATTGCCTGCAGGGACCAGGACAGGGGGTCAGATTTCCTGAAGCTGATTCACAGGCAGTTGCAAGCTGCCATGTGGGTCCTCTACAAGAGATTGCAGGCTTGTACAACCACTCTGGAAATCAGTCTGGCGGTGCCTCAGAAAATTGGACATAGTACTACCGGAGGATCCAGCAATACCTCTCCTGGGCATATATCCAGAAGATGTCCCAACTGGTAAGAAGGACACATGCTCCACTATGTTCATAGCAGCCTTATTTATAATAGCCAGAAGCTAGAAAGAACCCAGATGCCCCTCAACAGAGGAATGGATACAGAAAATGTGGTACATTTACACAATGGAGTACTACTCAGCTATTAAAAAGAATGAATTTATGAAATTCCTAGCCAAATGGATGGATCTGGAGGGCATCATCCTGAGTGAGGTAACACATTCACAAAGGAACTCACACAATATGTACTCACTGATAAGTGGATATTAGCCCAAAACCTAGGATACCCAAGATATAAGATACAATTTGCTAAACACATGAAACTCAAGAAGAATGAAGACTGAAGTGTGGACACTATGCCCCTCCTTAGAATTGGGAACAAAACACCCATGGAAGGAGTTACAGAGACAAAATTTGGAGCTGAGAGGAAAGGATGGACCATGTAGAGACTGCCATATCCAGGGATCCACCCCATAATCAGCTTCCAAACGCTGACACCATTGCATACACTAGCAAGATTTTATCAAAAGGACCCAGATGTAGCTGTCTCTTGTGAGACTATGCCGGGGCCTAGCAAACACAGAAGTGGATGCTCACAGTCAGCTATTGGATGGATCACGGGGCTCCCAATGGAGGAGCTAGAGAAAGTATCCAAGGAGCTAAAGGGATCTGCAACCCTATAGGTGGGTCAACATTATGAACTAACCAGTACCCCAGAGCTCTTGACTCTAGCTGCATATGTATCAAAAGATGGCCTAGTCGGCCATCACTGGAAAGAGAGGCCCATTGGACACGCAAACTGTATATGCCCCAGTACAGGGGAACGCCAGGGCCAAAAAAAAAAAAAAATGGGAATGAGTGGGTAGGGAAGTGGGGGGGAGGGTATGGGGGACTTTTGGGATAGCATTGGAAATGTAATTGAGGAAAATATGTTAAAAAAAAAGAGTAACACTTAAACACTGAACCATCTCTCTGATACAGAATACGAGTAGGGTGGTTTGATTGCAAAGGTATCTGAGCACTGAGACAGCAATTCCAAAGCTCACATCTTCACTTTAATTCATTTACCACATATTTCTTAGCATCTAATAAGCGTAGAGCCTCATCTAAAATCAATATTAGAAAGAAAAAGAAAAACAGCCTTAAGCAAGTTCCTGCTGCAAGTTCCATTTCACGGAGTTTGTTTTGCATTTCAAATGGAATGGAAAGGGTGACCTGCAGTCAAGGGCAGAGATCCATGCAACCCAGAGCTGTGGGGAAGATGACAGTTGCAGGGCCTCCTGTAAGTATTTTTATCTTATTGCTACCTACAGTCAGCTACTCACTCCTAGAAGCTGATGCTGAGGGACTGAGAAGAAAAGTCGTGCCTTTGTTCAGTCTCACAGCTTTTGACTTGAGAGGTAGGAGATGAGGATGATAAAGAAGTAAGTCCGCATATAGAGGATGGAGAGAAGGCTCAGAGGTTAAGAGCACATGCTGCTCTTGCAGAGGACCCAGGTTCAATTTTTAATACCCACACAGTGGTTCACCACCATCCATAATTCCAGTTCTAGAGGATCCAACACCCTCTTCTGACTTCCCTGGGCCAGGCACACATGTGGTGCACACAGACATAAGACACAGAGAAATGAAATAAGACAAATAAATCTTTTAAAAATAAAGACAAACAAGTGTTAAGTGCCTTGGCAGCACACAGAAGTCCTTCACAGCAACATCTTTCTCCTTCCATGTGCATTTAATGGAGAAGTTAACAGAAATCGCCCAAGTCAGTTTGTAAATGTTTAATTTCACCTTTTGCATGAAAATGTGCTCCAGTTCATAATGGACTTTTTTCCCTAAAACTCTGATTTACTGTTACTCTGCAAAATTACAAATTCCTAGGAATTTGAATGCAGAAAACTGATCTTAGTATTTCTAAAGTCTGCCTTCTTTCCTCTCCTTCCTCTTACCACAGTCCCCCACCTCTTCTCCTTTCCCGACTCCTTCCCTTTCTGCTTCATGTCCCTGATTTTTTTACCTCCTTCAGTCCCTCTGTTCCTCCTTCCTTCCATTCATCCATTCTATCTTCCTTATCATCAAGGCTTCACTGTGTGTACTTGGCTGTTCTCAAAACCCACTCTCCTGTGCTTATAGGCATGTCCCACCATTTGTAGTCTGTCACAGGCAGTTTAGAGCTTGTCCTTTATGTTGTTGATCATTAGTTGATTAAATAGCTTACCATGTCTTAGAGAAACCACAGTAGTATACATCTTCATCTAAGTCCACCATCTTAATTTATGCTAACTTCCATTTTATTTTATATACTTATACCAGTGACTTTAGATTTAGAAAAAAAAAACTATCCCACACTTTAAAAAAAAAAGTTATTCTCATTGATATTCTCATTACTTAGAAAAGATGGTGGGCACAGAGTATTATGAGATATAAAGCAGTCCCCATCCTCAGTCTATGAAAATGGAGACTTACTATTGTAAATTTTTAGGATACCACAGAGATTGCTCAGTGAACAAGGCATTTGCTATGCAAGCATGAAGACTCGACATTAACCCTAGAATCTTTGTGAAAAAGAAGAGGAACAGGAAAAGGAAGAAAAAGGGCAGGAGAAGTGGAAGGGAAAGGGGAAGGAGAAGGAGAAGGAAGGGAAGAAGAAGAAGAAGAAGAAGAAGAAGAAGAAGAAGAAGAAGAAGAAGAAGAAGAAGAAGAAGAAGAAGAAGAAGAAGAAGAAGCAGAAGGAGGAGGAGGAGGAGAGGAAGAAGAAGAAGAAGAAGAAGAAGAAGAAGAAGAAGAAGAAGAAGAAGAAGAAGAAGAAGAAGAAGAAGAAGAAGAAGAAGAAGAAGAAGCTGGGTATGGTGGCACGTGAAGACAAGTTAAGCCTTGGTGCTCACTGGCCAGCCATCTGAGCTGATTCAGCTAGCACCGGTTCCATAAGAGACTCTGTCTCAAAAACAAGACATACAATCCCCGAGAAAGAACTTTTGACCTGATTTCTGACTCACACATAAATGAGCATGTGCATCCTCACAGATGTGTATACCCCCCCCCCAAACACACACACTAAAATATAAATTTTTGAAAAGGAGACATAGTAAAATCAAGAACTCATATAAGATCTATAAAATCTTGCTTCCCAATCATCTTTGTGGATGCATAAGAGTCTCCTACTTTTTACTGCATACAACTCATAGACTGCCCAGCAAATTATAGTAATCAATCAGAATTTTTTCTTTAATTGTTTTATTCTGTCACAGTTTCATACATGTATATAATAAATTTTAGTCCTTTTCATCCATGTTTACCTTGTCTTAACCCCTACCTATTTCTCTTACTGAAAGCGCCTTCCCCAACAATTCCCTTCTTAGGTGTGTGTGTGTGTGTGTGTGTGTGTGTGTGCACGCATATGCATAAACACACATGCAAATGTACATGCAAACATGTTTATGTGTCCCACAGAGTTTAACTAGAGTTGGCTGAATGGGCAGGAACTATTTCCAGAAGTACACTCATCTTGTCAGTGACTATATCACTGAAGAACATGACATGCTTCCTCTAGCTAACACTAACTGTCAATAGCAGCTCAGGGAGGGATGGGACCTCATGCACCCTTGCAATATCCATCCTGTAGGAAGTTATGAAGACATCAAAAGTGTTTTTCATATACCTGTGCTTACTTTTTAAAGCTGGAGAAAAACACAGGGGGTGTTAACTGCCTGTCTACTGTCTGCCATTTTAAAAGGGAAGAAGAAAGCACGTGTTTCACAAAGGTAAAAGAAAAGCACCCGCCCGAATCAAATAGCTAATACGTGGCAGTGCGAGAAAAAGAGCTGGGTTTCCAAGCTCAGGACCACTTATGAGTGCATGAGATCATGATTCGGGGTGGCTGCTGGAGACCAGAAGGCAGATTTTCTAAAACAATACTCTATGATCACCAACTCAAATCCCCTATTGCTCCTGGCTCTAACACCTTCCTCCAGCCCACCCCAGAGTTCTCCCTTTATGGATGACTTAGTTCTGTTTTGACCAATAGGAAAATAAAAGGCCATTTTGCTTTAGCCAACTTGTCACCCAGATCTACAAAGGAACTATTTGAAAAAGAGCAAAGTCTCAAAAAGTGTGGGACAAGACGTTTGAGAGGTCCCTTGTGGGAATAGTATGTTCTTTCCTCAGCCACAAACAGAAATCTAGTTTGGCATCTTCTGATCAAAGGACATCTTTTATCTGAGCAACTCCCCAAAGTTATAAAAATTAGATAAATCTGACTGAATGATGTTATTGCAAGTAATAAAATGCTCATATATTGAGGCTGTGAGTGTGCAGGCAGGCATCAGGACCATGGGAGCTTTACCCAGGTGAGGGACCACTCCGAGGAAGCTGAGGATGAGCCAATAGTAGCGTGCAGCTCGTGACAAATGCAGAAGCCTGTGCTCTGCCCCAGACCTGAAAGTGCACAGTGCAGAGGTGATTTACACACTGTAAAATCTCACATGCACCAGCTTGGAAAGTCAAGAGAAAAGCCGGTTAGAGAACAACAAAGCCCTCACAAAGACTCCGTTTCCATTTCAGTCATTCTTTGTATGATTGTCCAGTCTTACAGTGCTGATTTGTTGATTCATAGCAGTATGGTGTTTTCAGAGTGAGGCCCTTCCTCACTCCAATTTTTTTTAAATTTTAAATGGTTATTTTATTAAAAGTCAAGAAGAAAAATCAAATGCCACAAACATGAAAACAGATACTTATTATTTAGAAAATATTACAGAAGTACATGTGTGTGGTAGGCATTGAATTCAGGGCCTCACACATATTAGACAGTACTCCACTACTAAGATGTACCCCTGGCCCTTGTATTACATTGTATTTTATTTTTTGAGACAAGGTCCTTCTAAGTCAATCAGGCAGGCTTTGAACTCATGATCTTCCTTCCTGTGTAAAATAATTTTTTCCATGTGCATGTGTATGCTTGTAGGTGTGTGTGTGTGTGTGTGTGTGTGTGAGAGAGAGAGAGAGAGAGACAGAGAGACAGAGAGACAGAGAGACAGAGAGACAGAGAGATACAGAGACAGAGAGAGAGACAGAGACAGAGAGACAGAGAGAGAGGCACCACCACTTGTGGACAGGTGCCCACAGAGAAAAGAAGTGGGTGTCAGATCCCTTGGAAGTGAAATTACAAGTTCTTGGTGGTTAGCCACTGCTGGTGCACTGTTAAGTGAACTATGCAACTTCACTTCAACAGGAGTCCGTGCTCTTGGCCACTAAACCATCTCTTCAGCCCATGATGCTCCTTCTTGAAAATTTTATCCATTATGTCTTTCTTTAAAATGTGTGGATGTCAGAGGGCAACTTTCAGGAATTGATCTTCTTCCCACCATGTGGTTCCTGAGGGAGAAACTCAGTTCTTCTGGTTTGACAGTAAGCACCTCTACCCACTAAAGCATCTCCCATCATCCATGAGCTTGACTGGCTGTGATCACAGGACTGTCCCCCGGGCCCAGAACTTCTTCACATTCTGTTGTACGCTCAAAAATCTAGTGCAACCAGAGCATGACTACATAGGGCAAAGAACGAAAAACAATGGCATTGACAGTCTCGTCAAAAAAGAGTTTTCAGTCAAGATTTTAACGATTAGGATCACTCTCAACCCCTTCCATCTCTTAGGAGAACCTAGAAATAATAAGATTCATAGTTTAGTCTTCTCTGTCTTCTGATTAAATTTCTAGATTTCTAGATGCTGCAATTATTAAAGATTAGACGCTTAAGAGTTCAAGGCTCAGTCACCATGGGTTGGTTGAAGAGAGTTACTGAGTTACCGTGACTATCATTTGTGACCGCTCTCTTTCACTCAATGCTGAATATTAACTTGACCTATGACTCTTTCTGATACCACACTCAGGAACTAGCCCAGACTATCAATCAACAGAGAGACTCTTGGAAAATACAAAGTTTCCTCTCACTTTAAAAACTAGTGCTTGAGAGGTTTATTTCTTACCACTCATGTGGTCTCTCACATCTTGAAACACACGTACATTCCATGTCTTTATTGAATGAAAAGTTTGGTAGGTTTAGCTAATTGACTCCTTCAAACGTAATTTTTAGATTTAGTATAAATAGCTACTGTATTGCAAAGACATATCATTTTCTCATTGTCATGTATAAAAGCAATTTAATACCATAAATAGGCAAAGCTTAATATTGATTTTGAAAAATATAAATAAACCTATAATTAATGCTATATATTTTGATTACATATGTATCTATAAAACATAGCTAATTTTCTAGAAGTAAAAATATTCTTTGAAAAAGTCAGATATTTTTATTCACCATTTTTAATTCACATTTTTAAAGCTATAAATGTTTGAAACATAAGAGATATTAATGCAAAACATATAAAGTAAAAACATTGGAAAATATTTAATTTTAAGAAATAACCCAAATCCTTTAAAGTAAACAACTTATCATTTATTTATTTAATCTATTCATTATGATTATATTTTAGAGTCCCACTTGTGAGCTAGCCACTTTTAAAAGTAATGAAATTAGACAAAAACCTGTTCTAAGTAGAATATATTTTCATTACTTATTTTTTCATGTTATTATTTGTACATCTAGATATTCTGGAACCAACCAATATGTAAGATTAAATATAATCCATTGTAATGTGTTTTACTTGTGGCTCATGACAACCTACTAAAGTCATCATTTTCTTTCCTCTTTGCCTAAGGATTAGGTTGAGGATCTAGGACTATCTGGGGTTTAGGACTGCAAAGCCCCAAATTCTAGAAAATCCTTAGCTTGGAAAAAAAATGATTTGTCATCTATAACATCAACTCATCATACATGAGTCATGCCTGATCTTTCTCACTGTGGCGATTTGAATGATCATGGCCCCTATATACTCATATGTTTGAATACTTTGTCCCCAGTTGCTGGAACTGTTTGGGAAGGATCAGGAGGTGTGGTCTCATTGGAGGAGCTATGTCACTGGAGATGGGCTCCTTGTTGGAGGAGGTGTGCTCTCATTGGAGGAGGTGTGTTACTGGAGATGGGCTCCTTGTTGGAGGAGGTGTGGACTTGTTGGAGGAGGAATGTCACTGGAGGTGGGCTTTGGTGTTTCAAAAGCCCAGGGTATTCAAGTTGGCTTTCTCTCTCCTTCCTGGTTATTGTCTCAAAATATAAACACTCAGCTACCACTACTGCCACACCCATCTGCCTGCATGCTGCACCGCTCCTTACCATGATGATAATGGATTAATCCTCTGGAATTGTAAGCCACCGATAAATACTTGCATACGTTGCCTTCATCATGGTGTCTCTTCCAAGCAATAGGAAAGTACCTAAGACACTCACTCTTACTCATTTTCTCTTAACACCCTTGTTCAGTGCACATGCCCTGACTATATTCATCACAGTGAATTCTCATTGCATGCCCATAAGAGGCTTCCTGTTGCTGGCCATTTGCTCTCGTCTGACTTTGTTTTTCTCCCTAACATAATACTTCCATCCTTTCAATAGCTATTCTCTACCCCCACTACCTCATATTTTTCCTTTCATTCTTTCCAGTGAGCTCAACAAAGATTCCAGTTGTGTTTCATGCACATGAACTGCCACATGGAATTTTTCTACCGAGGTGGTAATGAATCAAGACTAGTAATGGCTCCCTCCTCTATTCAAAGCATGCTTTCCCTACTGCATAATATAAAGTAGTAAAATATGGTTTTTATGTAAAGAAAAACTTTCTTACCCCATAATTTTTCAGGATCACATGCATATATATATATATATATATATATATATATATATATATATATATAGAGAGAGAGAGAGAGAGAGAGAGAGAGAGAGAAATATGTATTATTTAAACTAAGTGTAGCCGTATAGGACAGTGTGGTCTTTTCAAAGCCTAAGTATACTCTCAAACGTGTATGAAAACAGTAACCACCATTTATTTGGTGTCTGCTATGTCCTTGTCATGATACCAGGTGTGTTACATATATTGGCACAATTGGTCTCACATGAAGTTAGTGGGTATATGTTATATCACTCATTCTTACATGAGGGAAATGAAACTCAAACATTTCAAAGTGAGTATATTTATACAATAGGTATAATATTGTATTTCCTCCCTCTCTTAAAGGGGGTGAGGTGGGGGTGGGAATCATCTCTAGCCTTGATTCATTACTACTTTGGCAAAAATAATTTGATCAGGTAGGTAGCAGTTGCGAAACTCTAGATGTGCCAGAATTCAAAGACAGGCCAGCATAAAACTCCCGAAAGCATGCACGCCTGGTGGGAAAAGAGGAAAGGGGGCAATTTATGTAACGTGCACTTTGACCGATGGTGCAGTTAAGTAGTCTGGAGAGCGACTTAAAACCACTGATTGACCTATTGGAAAGCATTTTACCTGGGGAGAACAATCAGACAAGAAAACAAGATCTTGAGATGAGCAATTGCTCTCACATGTAATGACAGCTCATTTTTGAAAGGCAGGTGATGGTAACCCTGTCAGAAACCTCATCGCGGTTTATTTTGAATTAACCTCCTCCTGTTTCCTATTTGGAAAATGATATCCTTATTTATCATTCGGAGGCTGTCTGCAGGTCTTTCCTTCTAATGTTTATTACCAAGAATTGTTTTGTGATGGCTGATTGCCCCAAACCAGGGATGGCAAGATAACCTTGCCTTCAATGAAAAACCACTTGGGGGATTGGCAAAAGTCAACAAGATAAACCAAAAAGCAAACATGTCATGTGTAAATAGTAGCTTCAGATAGAATTTCACTCTGTCTTATTTAAAAAAGAATCACAATGTGATGTGCTTACTTAGAAATATTTGATTAGTGAGGAAGAGGGAAGCAAAGGTGTTTTTATTCCAAGTCACTGTTAAAGCATGGATAGAACGAAGAACTTTTCTGAGTAGTCCATGTGTGGTTAAATCAGGGATAATGCTTTGGTAATTGACTAATTGATCTATTAGCTATGATGCAAATCACTCTAAAGGCACAGCACACATTTTAAAGGTATCATAAACCACTTTGCATTTGGAAATGATTTAGCCCAACCTTCTTATGATTGGAGATAGCAAAAGCAGAGAAATAAAATATCCCTTAAGCATAAGGGTTTGGGTGTGTACTAGACGGTAGACATCTAAGCCCAGGGCCCATTTTAGGAAGCCACACAGCTTCTGGAAAGTCACCAAATTATTTTTTCATTTAGGTAAAGCTCTATCTTTGTGGGTAATATTTCATGTAGTTCTTACCGATCTTATATTAGTATTATTATTTCAATGATTTTTCTGAGCAGGAAGCTCTTTGAACACACAGACTAGTGTGAGCTGTGCGTCTCCATAGTTCACCATTCTTCATATCTTGTTGCTTTTTGCATTTTCCTCACCCTTCTGTGCAAACACAAATGAGTGAACTTTTAAACCCAACCAAAACACAGGAAACCTGGTGCTTGGATGTTGTTATATTGGCTATGAAACACTGTTTTATGATTCCTTACTGAAGATACAAGATAAACACTCACCTATACCGTACACACAGAAACTTTTGTAAGCTGACTTCATCTTTCCAGTTGCTGAACATGAAGATGATACATACTCTGGAACATTGTCCCAAGATAAACAGACCAATGACCATTTTTTTAAAAATCACTTAATTAAGGTGATACGAGTAAGAGGGACGTTCCCCCCCCCCCCCTCCTAAGTAGATCACATAGCTGAAAAGAAATCTGTACCATTTACTAATACTTCTTCTTGGGTGACTTTCAGGTTAGCACATCTCCACAATAAATGGAATTGGGGAAGGGATGGCCTGACACCTTAACTGCTACCAGTGTCCCGTCTGTCAGCTGTCACAGCAGCCTGCACTGTCCCTGCAAGCATGAGCTACTACTTACAGGAGTCAAGTCCCTGCCAGCCTGGGTGAAGAAGGGAGGGGAAGGATTGCATTACTAAGTGACAGCAGAATCTATCCAACAGGTTGACTTCCCTAATTCCCCTAATGAAAATGCACCTTTTATATAAAACCCGAAGGGAGTAAAAATGGAAACAGAATTGCTGCTTTTACCAAGACTCCGTGGGCTTTCGGAATCCAATGTGAAAGCAATTTTTCAAAAGAGCTTTAGCCTACTCTCATACGCAGAACTAGCAACTAGGGCTGAACGTTCGTAACTTTCACATGCACACATGAGATAGATCTAATTAAATTCATAGAGATTTTAGCTGATAACACAGAGTGTGTTTCTCAACAGCAACTTCTCATCTTATACCTCCCGGTGACCTTCACAGGAAGTCTTACAACTGGGAATCAGAATAAACTATAAACTAGACCATGTGTCACCGTGAAGTCTCACTCCCCTCTATTTACAGGACTTGACAGGAAGGACGCGACTTTTAAAGTCTTTCTTATCTGATGCCCTGTGAAAAGAACTTTCATAACAAATATCAACTTTGTCTCTTACAAATCAAATGCCCTTTCTGCTTGTCTTCGATCTCAATTTGAATCATTGATTTCTGATAATGCTGAAGGGTCAAGTTATGTCCAGATCCTTATGATAGGGCTTATAGTTACATCATAATCTTTTAAAATTACATTCATCTTTTTGTGTGTGTGTGTGTGTGTGTGTGTGTGTGTGTGTGTGTACATACACATGACACTGCTCTTTGATGGTGGTCAGAGGACACCTTGCTAGAGTTGGTTCTTTCTTTCTACTGAATGGGGACCTAAGATTGGTCACATGTTGTCAGGACTAGCAGCAGGCATCTTTACCCACTGAGCAGACTCACTGGCCCCAGCAGAGTTATCTTGGTGATAAAATCTCTACTATGCTGCAGGCAGAGTGAGCTCTTTCCTTTAAACATCGGCATTTAACTGCAGGTAGAATTTCAGGAGCATGTTATTTTTCTAGATGGTAATGCCTAAGTGTGTTTCTGATCTGGGGAAATGTGGTTGACAGTCAACATCTTTCCTTTCCCATTTCGCTTTTATGCTGCTTTTTTATATTCTAAGTAGTTTTCATATCTTGGACTCAGTAAAAATTTCTAATTTTTAAAAATAATAAAAATAAATAACAATTAAAAAATAACATATATCTCCCAGATTCAAATTACTCAAGTAAGGATTTACTTGCCATTATTTCGTATCTTCAAGCTTGAAATTCTTTTAAAGAATATGAGATTGAATCACTAATGAGGTATTTTCTTCTCTTTTAAAGGCACCCTAGTGGGCCATCTTTTGCAGTAATAGAGATCACTTATTAAAATTACTGTAGTTGCCATCCACAGAAGGCAACAATTGCAGGACTAAGATTCCCAATCATGTTCCTCTCTACCCCACAGATTTGGACATATATTGTTCTATTTACTTTGCTAACATCAAACTGGGGAGTTCTATCAGCTTTGAGCCAGGAGTATTGACCTGGAGTGAGGATCTACTCTAATTAGCACCTTCTTAGAACAAGAATTGCAGATAATTACTTCTCTTGTTTTCAATTTAAAAACTCAGCTCTTTTTCATTCTGTAATTCCTTGCATGGGGCTCAAGGAATCTTCCTTCCCTCTTGTTACTACATTTGTAGGAAATGCTGTGCGTTTGAAAGCAGGGAAAACTGTAATCTCTTGTTCTTTTATTATTTGATGTTCAAGTGTGCTTTGCCTTCGGTAATTAGTGGAACAGCAGGCCCTAAAAGCTTTTGTGTATCTTGGAAGATAAGCATCCTTGGGTTTGGGGGGTTTTGCTCTTGTTCTTTTTCTCTTTGAACTGCCTTTTCTTAATATGTTCCTTTAGAGCAGAGATTTCACCTTCATAATATTAATGATTAAGCTACAGATTAGATAATCTTCATGACGCATCCTCTCAAAACCTTTATGTTAAAATTCCTTGCCACGAACATGACTGTCTAAGCAGGTAGGTCAAGATTTAGGAGATGTTTTCTTGATTGAGACTAGAGCCCTTAACAAAGAAACAAGAGATAACGGTGTAACCCTGTCCACCATATAACATCAAATCAAGAAAATGTCTTTGAATCAGGAAATGGTTTCTCACCAGACCCTGAATCTGCCATAGTCTTCATCTTGGACTAGACGTAGATGAAATAAAACTCTACAAAGTCACAGTAGTGGTATTTTGTTGTAAAAGGCAAACAGACAATGGCAATTCTCAAGTCTTAGGATATAACTAATAATAATGGGAAGGGAAAGGAGTCAGCAGACTGCAGAGGGATTAAGAACTATTAAATATGCTGCAGACACTTTTAGAGAACACCAGGGTCTTCTATTTGGCATCCATTCACTGCCCCAGTTCCCACCACACCAGCTCTTTCCTTCCTCATCTAGCTATAGTTCTCGTCAGTCATGGTTGAAGAAAATAAATAACTGTACCAGATTCAAGGATGGCCATCAACTGGCATAGGCTGGATGCAATCTCAACAATGTGCTTAAGCCTTGGCACAAGCACAGGATTGGGTACACACCTAGCTAACTAACTACACAAGGATGTAGTTAGGAAAGTTTTCTTTGCATCTGAAAGTAGTACGCGGAACATGGGATAATTTATTGTTTTTGATCCTTGTCATTAGTTTCTTTGGACTTGGCATTCAGACCTGTTTCCACCATCTTGAACCTGGACAGGAGCCAATCATCCAATAACCTATGGCACGGAGAGGTTAAAAGCCAGAGCCTAACTATGCCATGCTTCAGAGTTGCCCAGTCTCAGCATTTCTTGTCAAGGGGATAATTAATGTCTTCATTGCTTAGGCAGGTAGAAACTTCGTTTCCTAGTCTGGCAGCTGTAATTACTCTGAAAGGAAATTATCCTGCTTTTATTTCTCTGGGGTGACTTGAAACAAGACTTTAAATGGCGTAGTTGGTCTTCTTGGGGGATATTAGGTTTTCTAGAAAGTTCTAAGTAAACTAGTGAGGAGATTAGATTAGATATGCATAAATGTAACAAAATCAGGATTGATAGAATATTTAGTTTTTAAACTACCATGATACTTAAACAGTGGCTTTAAAAAGCACTGATCACTTAATTCTTTCTTGAGTTCTGTAACTTCTGGTGGGTGACCGTAAGAACAAGGAATAATAGAGTATTCTAGTCCCATTGCCTTTCTTTGCCATCTCTTACACTGCTGTTCTGTACACCAAGAGTAAGTAACCCAGTGGCCGAAGATGTCGCGTTTACTTTTTCTTAGAGCAACCAAAGACCAACATTGAACCCCAGAGAAAAAAAAGGAGATTCTCTTGCTTTCCCTTAAAATATAGAGCATAGAGAACTCCTGAGGATTTCACATTTTTCCCCAGAGTCTTGGCACAAGAACCCTTAATAATGGATTTGGAAGAGTCCCGAAGTTGATCGTGCCAACATCAATTGAATTAAGCCCTCAGACATTTTCAGGGAACTTCCCATCCTTCATTTCACATAAGTTACACAGAAAGCTTTTCTCTCTGGCACTGCTTGCCCCGAGATGAAAAATGACTGCATCCCCAACTAAGGTGTGGAACAGAAACTCTGGCTTCTGACAAAGATCCAAAATTGATTTTTTTTTTTGGATAAACAATTACTTCTTCTGCTCTTTCCAGAATTTTGCAGTGGGCTCTACTGAAAGAGCCCTGCTGAAGAGTTAGGAAACTTAGGCTCAGGAGTTCTGGGCTGTACCTATCATCTACTTAAATCACTAAGAAAATGATTATTTTATCTTCTTGAAGTTTGGAGTCTTCATCATCAAAGCAACAACAAGTTTTGCCAGATAGTTTCAAAATGAGTGTCTTAAAAATAAGTGCACTAAATACAAAAGTCCCATTAAAATGATCAAATGCCCACATCATTGTTTCTTCCCTCCCTCTGTAGGAGATTTGAGGACAAGTCTCAGCTAATTTCATTATCAAGGGCTGAGATTTAAAACCTAAATATAAATATAACTGGGTTTCTGTATGGATTCTCCAGGTGGTTACTTCCCAAACCTCATTAGATTTATGGCCCCTATACTTTTTTCTTTTAAAATTGAAATGCTAGTAATTTATTGACAAATCTACTTATCCTACCTTTTCCTAGGACTCAGATGCATCCAATGTCTAGTCATGAAAGTCTAGTGGGCATAAAAATCTAGAAAATATATAATACCATGTAGGTCTTTAGAAGAGCAGAGAATTGTGAGAAATTGGAGGCAGACTGTCTGTCAACAATCTAAGGTACTTGATACAAAATGCTTAGGAATCGCATTCCTTTTCTCGTGGATTTTCTAAGATTTCTCAGGGAGGCAGTCATCCATCTTACCTGTGTGGTTTTGGTCTCAGCATCCCCACACACACACTGAACTCCTCGATTCTCAAGTCTTTGTGTAAAGTGATACTACAGCAGTGAGATTCAACTGGTTCATATTGGGTCATGCCTTAACTCACCTCTAAATCTTTATAATAGCCACGGCACTGGAGATGCTATGTAAATAGTTTGTTGTAGAAAATATTCTGTATACATTCAGCAGAGAGTGTGAACCTTTCAGGGTGGGTGCCCACTTTATGGGCACACTCAAGTTCAGCACACACTTCTAAGCTTCTCTAGGTTCATCTCACACGCAGAAGGTTTTTGTTAGCAGATGGAAGAAGAAGCGTAGGAAATGATTTATTTTCACCTCAACTTTCATTATGTTGATAGCACTTTTGAGGGCAAGGGGTAGCAGCCTCCTCTGAGTGCCAGAGAGAGAATGAGGCTGCTGGCTGAGGGTGTGCTGTGTGGGTTATGAAGTTATGGCTAAGAGCAGCCTTCTCTTTTCTCCTGAGGATTCTGCAGATGGCTTGCTTTATGAGAGTATTTATTTGGAAGGGAAGTTGAGGCAGGAGACCTTGCATCGCTTGCAAAAATTCTAATCATGAGAAGAGGAGAAAGGGACAGGTCCCAGAGTCCAGAAGGCCTGATTTACAGCCTGCTGAATAACCAATAATATTGGTTTGCAAACCAAGAGAGTTTCCAAACAATTGCTGTAAATATGTCTCTTTATCATTAGCCTTATGAGCAAGGCAGAAAGAATATAAGGATTCTGTTAACCATCTATTCCTGTCATTTCCAACTGTGCAGCTAAGAAGCCAGGCACAGACACCAGTATCCCTTCTGATGTTCTGACCACTCGCCACTATGGAAACTTCCATGTTCCTCTCTTGGAGAATATCTACCTGCTAGAACTAAAATCAAAGTGAAGACTTCTTCACACACACACACACACACACACACACACACACACACACACACACAGGATCTTGAGAAACTTTTTAAAATTAAGGTTTTAAAAAACTCACATGTCTAATGTATGGCCAAAATAGTGAAGAAGTTTTTATGAGTAGATTACTCATGGTGACTCAAAGCTGAGCATCTCTGGGACTCTCCATGCTTCCTCCACACTGGTGACTCCTCCCTCCAAGCCTTGCCATTCATTCTTGAGGTGCAATGAGACGAGCAGAACCTAAGCACTACACCTCCTCTGAGGCTTCCAGATTGCTGCTGTGGTATGGTGTATAATTTTATTCAAACTGAAGTACTCATTCGTGGGGAGAGAAGGGAAATTCCGTGAGTAAACACAACTTACTGGATTCCCAAGGCCATTAAATCATGGTGATGGGTGAGGGTCCTTTCCAATCTATAGAACTTTCTGAGAGTCTTGTAGAGAGAGCTCCAGGGACTCATTGTCTGTGACTTTTCTCACACACTGAGGTGGTGATTCACTCATCTCTGAGTAACCCATGCACCTCTAGGTAAGTTAAGAAACTCATTGGTTCACCAGGTTAGACATGGGCAGAGTCATTTCTCGGGTCTATCATTGGTTCTTTATATTGGTTGACTAGATATTTGCTTGCATCTCCCCAAGAGAAGATAGACCACAATACAAGTCATCTCAGATTTTAGCATCATAAAAGAATCATTTTTGTTCTAATCAGTTTTGAGTGGCAGAAACCCACAAGATTTTTTTTTTTTAAACTGGAAGTCTCTTAGGAAGTTGTAGATGGGTGTTGACTGCTGTTGGCATCTGAAGGCAGCAGTAGGACTAGATGTCCAAGGTGGTAAATTCAAAGGACTAGAAGTTGAAGAAGACTATTGTCTGAGAGGCTACTGACTGAGTAACCAGACTTTCCAGGTGTTGCAACGTCAGTACATGTCTTTTCAGACATAGTATCACAGGACACTAAAATGTTTGTTCTCCAGCAGGGGAGATGATTCAGTGGTTAACATGTTTCCGGAACAAAGGAAGGAACTGATAATCAGGCCTCTAGACCCAATATAAACGCTTGGTAGGAGACAGAGGATTCCCCAGAGCAAGCTGGTTAGCAAGACAAGCCACATCAGCAAGCTCTTGGTCTGACTGAGAGAATTTGCTTCAGGGAAATGGCAGAGCCATCAAAGGACGTGCCCAACATCAATCTAAGTGAAATCACACCTCACTCACATACTCGAACACATACATGTGAACTCATATATGTGAACATTCATATGCACATCACACACATAGACACACAAAAGAAAAAAAGAGACACAAACTAGGCACTTAACATCTTCAGTGTCCTATGTAAATTCAGAAAGACTGCAGTTCAGAGTGACTTGTGATCCCCTCCCTGGCTGGGGAATCCTTACATTTTTTAAGAACTAGGCTGTGTACTATGCTCCTGGGAAATCATTTGGAAAACTATGATTCATCTGTTACCCCTTGCCTTAATAACATCCTCTGACTTGACCTCTGGTTTCTGTCTCAGTCTTGTGAAACGGTGCTTGGTGATCCTGGATGACCCTAGATGAATCATCTCCAGCAGGAAAGTTCAGGAAGCCTAGCCACAGTTCTTTTGAAGATGGAATGTCACCCCACGTTGCTTTGTAATAACTAAACATAATACTTTGTGTTCAGTGCGATGGTAAGTTCTGTTAGAATTTGAGTTCCATAGATGATGTAAGATCCTGATTAGTATCAACAACAAAATTATGAAGGCTGAAAAGATAATAATGCCCTAGAACTTGCAAGGAAGGTCTCAGACAATAGCATGCCAAGTGAAATAAGCCAGACACAGAAAAGATTCCACGATTGCATATAAGTACTGGAATTTGTAAAATGATATATGTTTGAACATATGTATGTGCTTCTACACACATATATAATATTATATATAACATCTATATCTCTCATATATATTAGAGAAAGTGAAAGAGAGAAGAATGTGGGGAAGGGAAATGGCACAGCCAAAGGGTATAAAATAGCAATATTTAAGATGAACAAACCTGTAGATCCAAGGTATAACTTGAGGAATACCTTGAGAAGAAATTTGTATTGTATACATACAAAAATAACATAAAACAAATAAATTCATTATTAGAACATAATGCAGGGCTATTGTGGCTATAAGGGAACTAAGGGCATTGTATCCATTACCCTATGACTATACTTAGGATTTTCAGTCATCAACCATTTCTTTGTAGCTTCGTATTTCCAGAATTGTGAATATACTTTTCATGTATCAGGCATTCAATCTTACATTAAATATAAATTTTTCATTTTCTAAAAAATGATGAGTTGAGTGACAAACCACACTTTAAAAAATATGAGAACTTAAATTATTTTGCAGCACACTAAGAGTCATCACCGTAGTCTAGAAGCTCATGAATCAGGACTGGAGCACTAAGGGTGCTGGGCCAATGGTGGAAGAAAAGAAACCCTGCCAGACTCCACAAGGCTACATTCTGATAGCCACAGATGGCCAGAATGACTTTGTGTCAAGTGCAAGCATGACATAACCAAAGGTCAATCATACCAAGATATAAAAGGATAAGAGTTAGATATGGGTCTCCATCTAGAAAGTCCGGGGAGGACCCAACACAGCCAGAAAACAGATCCTTCTAATTGTGCTGATGTTCTTAGAATACTGAACTGGAGTACAATAAATATCCTTTGTCACGGTCATGATTGACCTCAGTTCCTGGAACTGAATCTGTACATAGATGAAACATGACTCCAGACATGAGGAAGGGACCCATATTGATTGTGAATGAGCTTTTTGCTTCATTTAGCATCTTTAGCACATCTCCATAAGAGAATTGCTTTAATATTCTCTGGGTGGGAGGATGGACTCCCGATAAAGCAGGGAACTCTGATTTTTTTTTTATTAGTGTATCCTGTGTATTCCCACAATCCCCTGAAGACAGTGCCTTCTCTCTTCTTTGTTTCTTTTCATTTGACTCTAGTTAGTAGTTCACATAGCGTGCAATTCATTTATTGGATAGACACGCCTTAGTGCCAGTGGTATATCTATAGACCATAGCTATTACCAAAGTAACTTCCACTCCCCATGAGGAAACCCACTCATTACAGATCTACCAGCATCACTCCCTATTTCAAGGACCTTCCTTCAGTTGCTGGTACCATTTGTATGCATCTTATCTTCATGTTTGCCTATTCTAGGCTTTCCCTATAGATCTATGGAGCAGCCTATCATGGCACACAGCATACTGAAACTTTTCTCCTCCTCTGACAATCGATAATGGCTTTAATTGTGTGGATCTAGATTCTTTCACGTGGTGAATACCTCCCCAAACAGACCATTGAGAGATCCTTTTTGTCAGAGCATCCAGACACTTGCCAAAGGTTCAGATTATCAGGCCAAGCAACTGATATATTTCATTTTGTCCCAGCAGCAACCCAATGTACTATAAGATCTGATTTGATAGAATTGTGTTCAATGGCTCTCTTCAGACTCCCCATCCGTGAGTCTTTTGATTATGGCTTTGACTTTATGAGCTTGGAAATAGATTTAGGAGCAAGCCAACAGTTCAGCTCATTTCAGGGTGACCTGGAAGCACTCTCAAGGTGGTGATTTAAGGTGTTACTTGTAGAAGTCACTAAAACACGCTGGAATTCGAGCCCCATTCCTGTGAGAAGAGGATTACTTACCACCTAGAGTGCTAACAGTAATAGTAACTGTTTATTGCTTACCCGTGGGCATCTAGAGCAGATCTCCATGCTCATCGTCCATTAGCTCTGTGGGTCCTTCACACACCACGAAGAAGCAGCAGCATGCCAAATGCTATGGAGCCCATTCTGTGGATATAATCATGTTCTCCCTTTGGTCTGTGCGGTGAGACTTGTGGAAATGGCCAAGGCCTTTGGTTTCTTTATTTTTTTCATACAGCTACCTGTATCTGCTTCTTCAGAGTGGAAAGAATCCTTCCGTTAGTTGTCAATGCCTCGTCTACCTGACTGAATGCTTTGCACAAGGCTCAGAGACATTTAGCCGAGAATTCAGTTTTGATTAACAAATTCTGTTATATGGTTGAAGAAAATATTAACTAATTTGTTAAGAATTATAAGCGGACTAGTGGGAGGGGGAAGGGTAGAATTGTGAATAATCAAAAAAAATTTGCATGAAAATTCTAGTTCATTAAGTAATCAGCATGGGGGTGTCTGATTGGCTGATTAGATGCAGAAACAGATCATTTGTCGCCTTTTAGGTACATTTCCATCAAAGTAGTTCCACCTGGCAAATTTAAATTAATGTATTATTTTAAATCTATGTATATTTATTTCACATTGAATTATCCTTCAGAACAAAGGAGTCATTTTTCACCCAGAACATCCAGAGATTTCAGGCTGGTGACTAAAGAGTGTCTGTCTTCCAGGAGTTGGATCAACACTAGTCACGGGCTCCTTTCCTATAGCTTTGCTGGAGAATGTCAATCCCTCTCTGTCTCTTTCTCTCTCTCTCTCTCTCTCTCTCTCTCTCTCTCTCTCTCTCTCTCTCTCTCACACACACACACACACACACACACACACACACACACACCATCAGCCCAAATCCCACACACTAAGATTTCCAGGGCAGAACATTCTCTTGTATAAAGAACATTGTATCCTTTGAATTTAGTTAATGTGGCAGTCAGTCATCATTCAACCGAATAGGCTGTGTTTTAGCTGAATGTCAAGGTTGTTAAGGGGTGACTATATTGTTAGAGGCTGTTTAGAAGGAAGGGCCTAGATAACAGGGTGTAGCAGTTAGGAAGCCAGTTTCCAAAAGAGGCTGGGAAAATAGGTTTGCTTCTTCTCTGGCAGGCTTCCTTCAAAAGTCTACTGAATCAGAACACAGCAAGGCTTCTGAGAGAATTGGACCCTACCCATCCCTGGGAGACCTCACTCTTTATCAGAAGATGTATTGAGCATCTCTTCAGGGGCATCTTCAAACCCTTCCCATCAAGATTCTGTTTGGAACACTGAGAAAAATCACAATTCATAATATCATGAAGCCTCTGGCAACACCTCTCAGGGCCTGAGCCAACCCTGGTGCAGAAACTGCATTGCATCTCTGCTCCAGTTGGAAACCGACAAGCAGTAATCTTACCAGACCTCTTGCCCATGTTTATTCTCGGGTTCTATTCAACATTCAAGTCCTTTGACCATCTACCCTCTCCCCTACTCTCAGGCCCAAACTTTGCTCTGCCTCTCCATCCCTCTGTCTCTCCAGAACAGCTTCTGCAATTCCCATTCTATGGTGAGTCTACTTTGCTGTATACTGAAGAGGGTGTCTCTACTCTGGTCTCAACAGAAGGCTGGTTTCTCATGCAACACTTTAAGCTAAAAATAAATAAATCTCCTTATCTCTCGTTAGATCGGTTACACTAAATCATCATTTCTCTACATGTCAAGTCTGATGCCAACCAGCTCGATGCTTGGTGAGGACCCTTCCTTAATCTCCACTTTGGGCTCCTTCATTCATTCTCTTTCAATCTGTCAACTTCTGTGAAGCATCATGGCAAATAGCTCAATACATTCCCATCACATCTTCTCTTTTTATCTACTATCAAGGCAGACCTGTTGCTCTATAAAATGCTTGATATGAGGCATCTACCTAGGGAGCCGTTGACATGAGCTCTTATCCACCCTGCATCTCTACACCCAAGCACCAATTGAAAATCACAGCAATATAGGAAAGGGTGCCATGATGTGGTAGTAGTATCTTATCCCCACTGGGTTCTCCATGATTTCCACACTACTACTACTACAGTGGGATATTACATCAAGGGATGAGCAGCTATGCATAATATGCCTTGAGCTTCTCCAATTCTCTCCAGGCCTGACCTCTGTGCCTATTCTTGCCATAATTCTCCCAACCGAAAATGAAGTGGTTGCAGAAGCCACACCATTCTCAAAAACTGAGCCTTACTCCTTCTGGCCAGCTTTAAAAAAAGAAAGAAAGAAGGAAAGAAAGAAAGAAAGAAAGAAAGAAAGAAAGAAAGAAAGAAAGAAAGAAAGAAAGAAAGAAAGGAAGGAAGGAAGGAAGGAAGGAAGGAAGAAAGAAAGAAAGAAAGAAAGAAAGAAAGAAAGAAAGAAGAAGAAAAGAGAGAAACTCTCTTTCCCGATAGAATTAGTGTGTGTTAGAATCACACACAAAGAAAATATAGTGTTGAACAGAGATCAACTATAGAAGTTGTCAGATCCCTGAAAACCGAGTTATCTATTTCTCCAAATGTATTTTCCAGTTTTAATTACTACTATATGTGCACAATATGTGTGAGGGAGAATATGTGGAGACCAGAAATAAACTTTGTAAAGTCAGTTCTATCTTTTACATGTATACAAGTTCCAGAAATGAACCTCAGGCAGCCAGGCTGCACAGCAAATCCTTTACCTGTTAAGCCATCTCACTGCCTTTCCTGCAGGGTTTTGATGTCTGGTTGACACGCACTGCAAGTATATACAGTGTGTTTTCATACATCACGCAAACACATTCAAGATTCTTATAGAGCCTTTCTAGCATGCCATTTCCACCAAAGGCTGGAAACTAGGAGTATAGGCACCTTGTTTTGTCCTTTGTCACTCTTTTGATGACTTTTCCTACGACTGGAAGAGATGGAGAGCTTCAAAGCTGTTTTAATCATGAGCTGTTTACGTAACACTGCGAGGTCAAGTAGGAAACCGACTTTTACTATCTTTGGTCACCTAAGAAATAGAAACAAATACCAGGCAGTGATCTCTTCAGGTTGGCTCTTCCGTTGCTCTGATGTCTACATTCCATGTGTTTGTGATGAAGCAGTTCTATATAGTTGGGTGTGCAGATATGACTTCTTTCCATTGGTATTTCGGTTTCTAGAAGTAACTGCTGCTTTTTTTTTTTCTGCTTTCTGGTTTTTACTGTTTTTTTTTCCTATCTAGAATTGTTTTAGGATATTCTTGGACTTGCAATGGGATTGCCAAATATCTTTTTTTAAAGGCCCTACAATTACTACTTACTTGTAAGATGCCCTTAGAAAGTATACATAATATTTAACTTTACTCTGTAGGGCAGGTATTCCAAACTCCATGAGCTTCAAAATAGTGCTGTGTCTACCTGTAATTACTGAAACATTGGGTTAGACTTTCCTGCAGTTTGGATATAAGGGCAGATTAACTAGCAAGGTAAAAACATTGTATAATTACTACCATATCACACTGGGACAGGGACCCTGGAAGAAAGTTTCTTTAGAAAGGTATCCTGGGACTGAGAGAGAGACTCTATGCATAGTTCAGATCTCCAGAACTCTTGCAAAGGTCAAGCAACCATAACCAGCTGCCTGTAATCTCAGAATTCATGAGACAGGGACAGAGCATTCCAACAGCAAGCTGGCTAGTTGGACTAGCAGAAATTGATGAGTTCTAGGCTCAGCCATGGTGCCTCAATAAGGTGGAGAGCAATTGAAGGAGGTGCCTGACAGTAAGTTCAGGCTTCCACATGTTCATATGTGAACATGCACCTTCAAATACATATAAATCCATACCTGTGCAGACATGCATATATACAAGTACACACATTAATCACATATACATACAAAGATGGAGTTTCTTTTAAAAAGAAAGTTATCCACAAAGCTACATTTAGTACCATTATCAACAACAAAAATTAGTCACCTGTGCAGAGATGAACTCATGCTGCCTTTCTTAGCTGGCCTCTCTGCTTACCTCCTACTGTAGCTATGACTAGTCTTTCTTGATTGTCATACACAAACTACTCCTGACAACGTGACTGGAGAGGGTGTCTTACAACAAAATAGGTCCTCTCAGGAGTTTCCAAGGGGAAAAAGGGTGACACTTTTAAGTCCAAAGGGAGTCACCAAGTCTTCACAACGCTGACCGCTGACCGGAAATGCTGTTGAGGAGTCATAGGTGAGATGAGAGAGCAGATGTGTGAAGCTTTGACTTCACTGTCATGGAGATGAGAGACAGGAAGGAGCTGCAGAGAGTTAGGGGAAGGCAGGAGCCTGGAAACCCGGGAAGGCTGAAAACCCCAGGCAGAATGGTATCCTGTTCTCAACAGTCAAACCTCCAGATCCAGGCCATTCTAGACAGAATTGTCAATATTAGAGAAGGAACGTGGTTCTGAAAGATTTATAAAGAAGACAAAGGGCCTGTGGGGAATTCTGGAAGCGAACCCTAGAGAGGGAGGTTACTGCTTTGAATGTGTTGGGAAAGACAAGAGGAAAGGAGAAGAAAGGGGAAAGGGGAGAGAAGAGAGAAGAGATATAGAGAGGACAGAGAAAGGGAAAGGGGAGAGAAGAGAGAAGAGAGATAGAGAGGACAAAGATGGAGAGGGCAGGGGGAGACGAAGAGAGAGAGAGAGAGAGAGAGAGAGAGATTCTGAGACGGTGAAGTGGGAAGTGATGTCTTGAAGTCAAGTAGAAGCTGCCAATAGACAGCAGAGTGTTGAAAATGCAAAGAAAATGAGATGCTGAGACACAGGAGACACTCTGCTGCGCAGAGTTCAAGGGGTTACTTGTGGAAGGCAGGACTGTTGCACTACAAATTGCTAACAAAAAGAAAGTGAAAAGAAATGCAAAGGTAATCACAATGCATGAAAGGGAATAAGAAAATAAAGAAGTAGCAAAGATACGTGAGGATGTAAGAAGAAATATTTTGAAGGGTTCATTGGGAGAGAGTTAAAGGGAAATACATTAGGATTATTTAGAAATTCTTATGAATTTCCTATTTAAAGAATAATTATTTAGTTTTATTTTATTTGTTTATTTATTTATTTTGTGTGTGTGTGTGTGTATGTGTGTGTGTGTGTGTGTGTGTGTGTGTGTGTGCGCGCACGCGCGTGCGCGCACCTGTGGTGTGAGTTCACCTTTCAACACGCATGTGTAGATGGTGCCTATGGAATCCAGAGCAGGACACAGGATCCCCTGCAGCTGGAGTCACAGGGGTGCTAACCTGCCTGACATAGGTGCTTGGAACTGAATTCTAATCCTGTGCCAAGAGGTACCATTAGTAAAGGTAACTAACTCAATTAGAATATTTAAAAATCCAAGTGTATTATGCATCTCATCAAAAAGGTAAAAATTAATTAACTGCAGAGCCATTTCTCCAGCCCCTTACCCATCACTTTTCATAGTTTAAAATCAGAAAGGTTGACACTTGCCAAGAGTAAGTAAGTAGGTCAAGGGGAATGAGACTTAGAAAAAAAATTTTAAGTTATGGAAAATTTATGGTGAATAATTTATACAGAAAATCAATAGAAGACATCAACTAGAAGAGGAAACATTTTTTCTGGGGGAATTTCATACTAACCCCTTTTGTATAGGTCCCAGGGAGTCACCCAAATGCCATAGGCAGTCAAACCCAACTTGATCCTTCCTACAGAGACCCAGATACATTTTCTAGCTTTTTCTTTTTTCCTACATAGCTTCAAATTTCCCCCTTGCTTCGAATTGTTACCTGCTGTTTTAAGATTCAGATTTGCTTTGGTTTACACGGGCATTCTCACAGCACTTTCATGTCACTAAGAGTCAAGGTCATAGAAGAAGGAAGACGTGATGGGTGTATATGATAGTGTGGAAACGTGCATATATTGCTGGTGGACGGGTGGGACTCGAACATGAAAGGAAGGAAGAAAAAGGATTGGGTCCAGAGCTATCTCTCTCAATTGGGAGCAACTTTGCTCCTTGTCCCAGGGGTATTTGGCAACGCGTAATGATACATTTTAGAGTTTCAGCTCAACTACTGCTGTACATTTCCAGTGGGCAGAGACTAAATGCCCTGAAGTACAGAAGGCAATTCTCCTCACAAAGAAAGTTCTGGCTCAAAATCTGGCATGTGCCAGCACTGAGAAACCACAATGGAGGGACCCTGGTGAAAAGGAAGATTTCAGCAGACATTAGATCTGTTTAATCTTAGGCCAAACGACTGGCAGTGACAGTTGAACACGTTGATTTTAATTCTAATGTAACACAAAACATTCTCATTTTTCCGGGAGACATGATTAAGTAATATTTCAGTGTTTAGTGGCCTAATTCAAAGAAATGGTATATTCTGAGGTGGTAAAAGCCAATTTCAGGACTCTGCTTATGCTGTGATAGCAGATTGTAATTAGTAAGTCTACTGTCTTAGCCGACAACAGATATCAGCATTATTATATAGGAGTGATCCACACAACGTGGCTATATTCTTATCCGTCCTGAGTTACTTTCTCTCTGTTCCTCTTGCAAGGCAAGATCTAGATTCAGAGAGTGTTCCTTTTGTCTGCCCCGTCTTCTATGGCCCAGTCACAACCATCATCAGCCAAGGTAACTAACTAAATGAATGTTTACAATCCAAGTATATTATATAGCTAATCAAAAAGCTAAAAATTATGTTTGCTGTCGTCTGTGGGATTCCTTTCCAGTAAAAAGGGCTGTCAGATAAAAAGGAAAGGGAGAAAAGTGGGGGGGATAGAACGGAGAGAGATGTGTTTCCATACTGGGTGCGTCACAAGAGGCAAGGAATTAAGAACTGAGTAGCTGGAAGGCCATGGTGATTTAATAGCATTTCTAGCAAGGGATTTATAGAAGTTAGGAGTGCTTCGAGGAGGTGAAGCAGCATGCTTGATGCCTTTGGAAACAGGAGTCTGTTCTTGGCTTTTCATCTACTGTGCTATGCTGTATGTAAATTGGGTTTCATGGTATATTAGAAGTGTGGAGATGATTTCCTATGCCGGAGTGTGTTATGGATCATTTGTGTGCCAGCTCTGCAGTTTAAACAGCAGCACTGACTTGAAGTTCCACCCATCCCTGCCCAATTACATAGAACTGCAAGGTTCATTCTGCCCGAGGAAAGCCATCCATGGCCTTCTTCTACCTGTTCCTATTGCAAGGGAACAGTGGGTCTCTCTGTGTATCTTATAAAGGCAATAGGATCAAGGCTGGAACATGGGTTCTTCCCGTTCTCTGATGTCAATGGAGTCTTGCTCTGCTGTGTCAACTTTGCCTGGGAAACAAAACAGAAATGAAAAAGAAAGTCTAGCAACTGGACCCCACCCACTTTTCTGGCGCAACCTCCTAACACAGAGTTATTCCTAAAGAGCAGGTGCATCCAGAGGGCTCCTGATTGATTATCCATAGATTCAGATCATCAGTAGGCTTTGATTGACGGATGTCTATACCAAATAAGAAGGGTAATGCTAGTCATCACAAGTACATATTTTAAGATGCATTCTTTACTTTTTTCCTTTGTTAAGAAATAACTGGTTTCAGTTAGAGAAAATGCTGCCCAGTGTCACTTTGTAAATAGAAAGCACAGCCCCTTTGGCTGTCACTAGCTAAAGGCATATGAAAAGGTTAGATCCGATACTTCAACTTAAAGAGATAGTTCCAAAGAAGAATCCTACACCCCAAATGCCCAACTTATTTAAAGTGTGTGTGTGTGTGTGTGTGTGTGTGTGTGTGTGTGTGTGTGTGTGTAAGAGCAGGGGTACAGACCCTTTAATGGTACCTCACTCACTCAGAAAACAAGTGATGCTCCACTGTAATACTGAAGTTTGGCAACCCCAATCTGATAAGCCAGTGAAAGTCTTTGTGGTAAAGCTGTTCATTCTTCTTATTCCTTGACCAAACATCTATACCTATCATTGCCCATTAATAAAATGGCTGTGCATGGAGGCTTCAGCTTCTAGTCAGACAGTGTGCTCTTGCACTCACTGTGATCGTAAATGCTGACAGGAAGGGAGGACGTATCTATTTTTGTGTCAAATATGAACTAAAATTTAAAAAGAGGGGACAGGTGGCAGGAACTGAATACTGAACACAGCACTGAAGACATTTCTCCATACGGTTGATAGATCTGGTGCCTTTCTGTAGGCAGTGAACATTATGAGGTCTTGGCTTCCAGATGCAAAGCAGGGATGGAGTTGTTCCTCTAATAAAGAATGAAAAATTGCTTTAATTAATTTAATTATTCTTTCTATATATCAAGTGTTATACTACCAGTTCTATAAACAAAAGAAAACATGGATTTGACCACTTACATTAATTCAATTGACAAAGACTTTGGGCAGAATAGAAAGTCATTTTTCTCAGTCACCATTGGTGTTTGTAGAGTAGATCATCTTGACAGGGAAAGATGGGAAGAATCAAGCACAGCTCTTTCCGACCTTGTTTATCAGTACTAAGGCTGATGACATGAGCAAAGTTAGTCTATTTATACATTCTTTTGGCTTGCACAATAGAAACTTTCCTTATCTCTACTTCACAACCACTGCCTCCAACTATAGAATCCATTCTCTTGACCAGTTATCACAAGGGAGCTAGATCTTTCTCAAATTCCAATAGCAATAGTTCCTTCTCCTCTACACATCACTCAGTTCTACTTGCTTTAAGATGGATATAGCTATTCATCATCCATTAGATGGATGATATGTTGATTAGAAAGGGCTGATGAGTCCTTGGTTACCTGAACATAATTGAAATGTAATCTCCTTGGTGCAGGTACTACTATGAATTCTGTGATGTGAATACAGTCAGCACATGAACATAAAAGGGAAGACACCATAAAGGAGAAATCCAGTGGTCTTACTCTCCAATGACATCCAGATATTTTACCTGCCTTTGGAAGTCAACCCATTTGTAGTAAATTTCTCTATATTCAAGGTTTTCCTACTTTTGTGCTAACACTACCAAGAAAAAAGGTACCAGTACCAAAGGATCATGGTAGATTTGGGGAATAATGTGGTGAAGAACATAAATCACTTGTTGGAAGTGGAAATTTCTGGTTGTGTCCTGTGATGTAGACTCACATAAAATTTTGCTGAAGTAGAGTCACGTGAAGGTTTGCTGAGGCAGATCTATGAGAGGACTTGTGATCTTTGGAGAGAGTATAAGTCAAACTCAAGGGATACTGACAGAGCAATTGCACAGGTTGCTGTGCAATCTTTGTTTGGTCTCGAATCTTCACTGATCTTCACTTTGTTGAGAGAGTCAGAGCACAGAACTCCTGGCATTCCAGCTGGTTCTGGTCCCTCCCACTGACTCATGATGATTTGGCAGAGGCCTGGATGTTTCTGCTGGATCATGCCACTGCTGCTGATTCATGTTTGGGAACCTGACACTACTGAACTGGAGTGCTGATATCCTGACATTAGAGATTGAAACTGCCCCCAAGAACTACTTCTAAACAGGTCTACATCTCCTTGTCCTATTTACCATCTTTTCTCCCCTACCTTTGGATAGTGGGCTAGAAAGGGGAAAGGGATCAAAGCATTTGAAAACCCTTATTAAAGCAGATTTATTAAAATAAGTTTTGAAAAATCTAAGCCTATTCTTGTTTCATAGAAAGATAGGGTTGTCTACTTCCACGCAGACACAAGCTTGGCCTTGACCAAACGACACAGGCATTGACCCAGTCTGTTCAGCTTGCTAAGTCTTAACTTTGCCTGTAGAGCTTGGCATACAAAAGCTCCAGTATTACCAGGCACTATTTTACAGTCTCTACCCACAATGCACATTGAAGCATTCATATTCACAGCTAAAGGAACACCCAGAATAGTCATGGACTCGTGTTGGACCATTCACATCCCCATGCTCTTGTCAGGGCACCCTATCTCTCTCAGAGAACAGACTAGAACATCCCTGAGCTCCCTGGCTTCCATATCTCATTTCTTACAAGCAGCAATCGAATTTGCTGTCTTCTGAACACCCTGCATTCCTGGACTATCTTACTGTGTCTGATGAATTTATCTCTGTCTTTTCTGCAGATTTGATTCATTTGTGTTTCCCCCTAAAGGTATTTAATTACGTTATCTCCTTATTTAGAGCTCCTTTGGATTGAGGCTGGCAGGGAGATGAGGATAGTGATACTTAGTGACATTAACTGGAGCCTAATTTTTATTCTATTAATGAATCCCTGGGTAACCTCTGGAAAGTCAGTGAGCCTCTTTCAAGCCAAAATTTTCTTCACCTTGAAAAACTGGGAAAAGAACAATGTACCCCAGAAGGTGACTGTGGGGAATAATTAGCAAAATGAAATTAATAAAGGAAAAGTAACATGTAAATCAGAGCGTTTGGAAGAATCACAGGCACAGCCTTTTTCCTACACAGATTAATTGCAGCTGTGTTCCTTTAGCAGCCCAGTGGTTTTTAGAGTGTGGGAGGAGGAAACCTTTGAATTTGTTAATGAATGCAGAGAGAGCCCTAGGAAAGTGATGTTAACAACTCCAAAATCAGCGGTTTCCATTGCTTGTTTGTTTGTTTGTTTTCCCCTCCTAGTTATATGTTGACAATAGGTCAGGTTGGTTTGAATTTTTGGTTCTTCAGTAATGCCCCAAGCACATTTTATAAACGACCTAGTGATCTCACCTATAACAGTATCTCTCATGTATGCATGGGAATCTAGTTATACATATGTGAGAAAAGTTATCTATTTAGTAAAGGGTACTCATCCATCTATATAAATGCATGGCTTTATGCATTATTCCCAAAGCACTAAAATACATCAATATAGGGGAAATTGAAGAACAGGAAAAGACTGCTGTCAACAAATACATCCCCTACATGCTAGTTCTGTCGTGTGTTCACTCCGTTCTTTAAAAATCACTTACGTTGAGAATAGGGCTGGACTTGTAAGACCATTGTGGGTGTAGTATAGGTGGATTCCATGGGTCCAGTTTATCTTAACATCTTACACTGATGTGCTCCATTCTGTCGCAATTAACATAACGGCTGTGGCTCATTATTACCAAAGCCATTGCTTAGTGCCTGTTAGGCTTCACCTCATGTGCCTTTACTGTTTTGTGTTTTGTGTTACACTTCTTGTCTTCATCCAGCTTTGATAGGGGGTCAGCTATTACTTCTTTTTTTGATGACATGCTCAGTTTTAAAGAGCACTGGTCAGTTTTTTTGCAGAAAGCCTTTTAACTGATGTTATGGTTTGTCTCAAGATTTGCCCCATGCTCTGTATTTATGAGAGACTGATTGCAGACATAGAGTGTCATGCTTATCATAACAAGAGTGCATATTCTCAGTATGACCTATGCCTGTGCCTGTGAATACTGCAAACTGAAAAGGAAGGTCGCCCCTAGCGGGTAGCTGTGATGGCTGCCCCATGGGACTCTGGCCCATTGTTGCCTGATTCTGACTTTTCCCAAAACAAATTTCAAAGCCTAATAACTAATTCGAATGTAGGCCAAGATACTTTCATATGTGAGTCAAATAAAAAGATATGTCAGCGACTGGTAAGATGATTCATTAGATAAAGGCACTTGGCTGAAAAACCCATGACCAGACTTAGAGCCACAAAAACTCACAGTAGATGGTAGGAAGTGATGTTCAACATTATACTATGACCTCAGCATACACACAATAACATGTACACCTACATGTTAGCAGTAGTACACCTCTACTCACACATATTGTGCTCTTTCTCAAACACATTCTCTCTCTCTTTCTCTCTCTCTCTCTCTCTCTCTCTCACACACACACACTCACAATGTTAGTTGGTCAGTAATAACCTAAAGTCGCTTATTTGTAAACTCTTATACATATATGGAAAATATTAACATTTTTAGGGTAAGAAGTGCATTTACGGATTTTTCTGCATTTGCTCTGCATATTACAAATCATTGCTAGTAGTAACCTGAGGAATAGATAACATTGGAGAGTAGGGATCTGATTAGCCATGATTTTGTCACAGCAAGAGATACTAGAGATACCAGCTCCAGTGGGAGATGAAGAGTCATCTTTATACATAGGCTCCGATTTTAGGCTATGACAGAAATATTTCAGCAGTCTCTATGGGAAAGAGAATTGAAGAGACAATATGGATGTGGAGTCAAACTTCAGACGGCTGATGATGTTTTGGGTTTACAGCATGTGAGTGAAGAAGTTATTAGAGATAACATGAGCATTTCTATCATGGGAGGAGAGGCATACAGTAGTATGTCTGAGGGAAGGGATATAAGGAAAAAGCAGATTTCCAGGAGCAGACACAGGGGTCTCTCAGTTATAAAACTGGACACCATGAAGAAAAGATCAACATCTGGAAAAGAAAGAAGGAGAGGGGGGAAGAAAGAAAGAAAGAAAGAAAGAAAGAAAGAAAGAAAGAAAGAAGAAAGGAAGGAAGGAAGGAAGAAGAAAGAAAGAAAGAAAGAAAGAAAGAAAGAAAGAAAGAAGAAAGAAGGAAGGAAGGAAGGAAGGAAGGAAGAAAGAAAGAAAGAAAGAAAGAAAGAAAGAAAGAAAGAAAGAAAGAAAGAAAGAAAGGAGGGAGAGAGAAAGGGGGAAAGAGAGGGAGGGAGGAAGGGAGGGAGGGAGGGAGGGAGGGAGGGAGGGAGGGAGGGAGGGAGTTGCAGTCAAATGTCTAGATTAGGGCTCCCCCTTTTCCAAAGTACAGGTAAGGGCTACCATCACACTCCAGCACGTATTTCAGACATGAGAAAATGCACGCTCTTGTGTACACAATTCAGAGAAAAAGGTCAGTGCACTGTAATGCTAAGCATACATCTTGTTCAATTTGCTCAGGCCTTCCTCTCCATCACCCCGGGGATAAAGGACTTGTAGTTCGAACCCCTTGAAGCTCTCCACTGCTTCTCACAATGCTTATCAGCTGTGGACAGTCTCTGGCTTCGGTTTCCTGCCACCATGGCTCGGGTATGAAGTGTCAGTCCTCTCCTGGAGACTCTCTTCCTTCTCTCCATTAAGACTAAAGAAAAAAATCCTGTTGCTTGCCTTTCTAAGCATATGTTTCTTTCCTCTCCTGGCCATAGTATCCCAACCTCTGTGTGGATTTCAGATGGATACTAAGTTCATGCCCTTGTTTTCTTTACAGGCTGTGTGCCTTCAGACAAGTGTCTTAACCACCCTGAGTGTGAGTGTGGTTATCTGTAAAATAGAGATAGCAGTGACTCCTCCCAATAGGGTTGTGGGGATTAAAGGCTTTCACGTAGATCTCTGACACTCAGTCAGTCATTTACTCTTGCTCTTTCCTACCCATTTTCACATTACATGTGACTCTGCTATCACTACCTATACGCATTTCTTCTTGTCTTTCTACCATAGCCCAAGCATTATGGGATCAAAGACTGAGCTGTGGGTGAATTTGTACACGTGCCTTCTTGATGGCGTACTGACATATATATTTACACATGTGTGACCATCATAAATTAAAGACTCACTAAGTAACTGAAACATGTGTTTTTCGTTTATAAATACACACATATATACCTGCCATAGGAATGAAACCAATAGATGGTTTTCAAACCATACCCTAATAAAAACAAAAATATGAACCAAAAGAAATCTTCTCCTAGATGGAAAGCAAATAGAATTTTAGATTCTAGGCCTGTGGGGGACTGATGGACCAACTTATGGGTCCGACTCCTTTTTGAGGTAAAATATTAATCCAGGCTATCACTGAAAAGAGCAGCGCCCTATCCGACCCACTGGGCAGCTGAGCTAAAATCCTGCCCTCCCAGCACCTGTGGCCGGGAGATGGAGCATGAATCACAAGGGCCTGGCGAGAGGCCAGTGTGGAGTCACGCCGCCGCTGCTTCTCTGAACTCTTACCTGACATGCTCTCCCCAGTCACATTTCCCGAGTCGCCTGCCTCCCGTGTTTTATTTTAACTCAGCCCACTGCCATAAAATGGGACCGAGAAGAAGAACTGCATCAATTTAAAAAAGATTGGTGTCAAGACATCAAAGGCAGCAATGAGTTAAGGAGGAACGAGGGAGAGGATGGATAAAGAAGTCGTTAGGGTGGTCTCCCCGTAAAAAACCCCGCTCCCTGGCTGGTGGCTCAGCTCTCTGTCTCCTCACCTGCAAAATGGGACTAGTGATTAATGTTTCACCAACTCTCTGAAACTCTTCCAAGGATCAGGGCAAAGCATGGAAAGTATTGGTCAGGGTTTTCTCCCTCTCATTCTTCTGAGAATGGCCATAAACAAGGAGATGGAAGACAACTCTAAAATGAATATTCAGCTACGGTCATATATGGAAAAGTTAGCTTAGTTTCATTAACTGGTCAGATTTTAAATGTGTTTACTTTTGCAGTTTTCAGATACTACATTTCGATATTCTTTTCTTTCTTCCAAGGCTTCCCATCTCTTCCCTCATCTCTCTCATCATGTCCACCCAGCTTCACATTCTACTAAGCCCTGGCCTGGAGAGTGGTTGATATACCCAGGATCATTGCACTGAAAGAAACTCGGCTTCTCTCTCCAGGCAGTTAACAGTTGCAAGTAGCTTCTTGGTTGGGGGTGAGGGAACTTCCTGCCCACTTTCCATTTTCCACATTGGGATTTTTGTCTGGTTTGCATTTGTGCATGTTTTATCAGTCTCTGTTGTAAGTTTATATCTTAGTTCAATTTTAAAGAACTAATCTAGCATTTATGGGACCACACGTGGCTAAAGAGTGAACTACTTGAGCCACTTTTGAAATTATTCAGGCAAGTCTTTAACTTCAAAGGATCTCCAATTTATACATCTTCTTGGAGCATAGTTCTTCCTCAGAAACGGGTTTTTTCTTATCCTTTCACGTGCCCTTCTATCCTCGAGAGACCACCGTTAGAGACCATTTAAGCCTCCTTCTAAAGAACAAACATGAAAATCCAGGGGAAATAATCTGTCCGTGGCTTGTAATAATCGTCTTAAATCAGCAGTCTGTGGCTTCTGGAAAAGCTGGCCTGAGCTAGACAAAGAAGGCAGCCAGCCGAGCCACAGACGCTGAACTCTGACCCCTGGCTGGACCTTGCACCGGGCAGCCTAGTAACAGGAAGGCAGCAAGACAGACTTTGAACCAGAGGTTCTAAGGCTGCTGAGGGGTTAGAGTCAGGGTGACAGCTGCACTTTGCAGTCTGAACTTTGTACCTAGACACAGGGGCATTTAATCTCCATAACAGCCACTTTCTTTCATTACTTATTAACAGATTCTTCTTGAGTGAAGCTCTTTGTTAATGGCGCTTTAAAAACCGATCCCTCTCCGCTCCTTAGTACTGCCGTGGGGGGTGGGCATCTGTGCCTATGTCTGCCTAGCTGAACCCCTTCCGTACATGAGCTTGCCCTTCCATGGGAAGGGCTTCCCTTCAAGACTGGCCCTTGTAGAGGCAGAGCGGTGCCTATGTGTGCACTCAGACAAGATTGTCATTAAATGTCACATAAGGAAATGCCTTCTGCCACCCCACCTCTCCCCACCAAGTCAGCTCCTCTGGTTTTGTTCCTCTTGCTAATTCTCTTGCCCATCCCCCTCTCTCCCTCCTCCCCTGACTTCTTTCTTTGCATCCAGTCTTTCAGTGACATCAGAGTTCTGGTCCTGTCCATCACTTTCCAAGATCGAAGAGCCAAGACGGGTTTCTTCGCAATTGGAAGTCAAAGCAATTTAAGGACACATTCGAGCATTCTCCTTCCCAAATAAACACACTGTCCTTAGATGTCCAGTAACTGATACTCAGTGTGTCTGAAAGTTTAGTTATTTAAAGAAAGTGGCAGGATGCTAGAGAGGGGAACCTGTTCACAGCTACCTATAAAATAAGTATTAGTCTTCATGAAAATTCCAGGTTCAACCCCTAAACCAGTCCCAATTGAACCACTATCCGATTGCTAAATTATGTTCGATATTGATCAGTAAATATGCTTTGTTTTCTGGGTCCTATGAATTCATGAGTATAGAACATGCATTTAGTAATTAACAGAGACCAAATGACCTCTCGTTGAAGCTTCCCTTGAGGGTCTGGGGCCACCAAGGATTTAACCTCTCAACACTCCAGACTATGTGTTTCAAGAGTAGTTGGAATTAGTTCAGACGCTAATTCATTCTCTTTTATTTTCCTTTCATGTTTTTTAAAAAAAATGCCCACGTGTCTAGCTCTCATTGAACAAGGGGTCAGTCCTGGAGTCACCTTCTGTCTGGGTACCGTGCAACAAAATCCTTTGATTCCCCCTCAGCCTTCTGTAATCCCAGGCATGCCAAAACTTCCAGAGAAACTTACTGCCCACCCAATGGCCTTAATGCTAAGGATGCTAAAGCCTTACTTTTCTTCCTTACTTTTCTTCCTTTTGAGCTTTTCTTAACTTTCTCAAATGACATAGTTTCCAAACGCATTATTGGAACACAAATGTAATGGCACGGGAAGGGCCAAGGGTGTATAGCTCAGTGCTAGAGAACTTGCTAGCATATGTGAAGACCTGGGTTCCGATCAAAATAAAATAAGATATGCAATGTTTATGCTCTCTGCTTTCTTTTACCCCTGATGCGTAGAATTTTGCCAGGTTCATGATAAGAGCATTCAGCCTGGCCCTTATCTAAATGTTATGATTTGGGTCTGAGATATCTCCTAGAGATATGGGGCTAGAGGCTTGGTTACTACCTAATAGTATTGTGATAAAGTGGTAAGACTTTGGAACAATGGACCTGCTTGTAGCAAGTAGGTAAGTACAGAAGAGCTTAGGAAGGGAATAGCTAGTACTTGTCTCCTTCCCTCCCTCTCATTGCTTCCTGGCCTCTACGAAATCAGGAGCCTCCCTTCCCAGCCCTCTCATAACTGTGATGCCCTGCCTCACCTTGAACCCAGTGAGGCTAGCTGGCTATGTATTGATACCTCTGAAACCATGAGCCAAAATAAATCTTCTTAACTTAGGGAATGTTGTTATGGTAATGGAAAGCGGCCATGAGAAGATAAATTAGAACCAATTTTAAGTCTTTCAGAAACTTATCTTCTCCCCACCCCCAGGTTTTATGTTCAGCATCACCTGTGGATTGTCCATGCGTTCCTGTCTCTTCGTGCTTGGCTTTCCAGATGTCAGCTCATGTCCTGGCAGAATGGCCAGGAGATACAAAGGACCACCACAGCATGCATCTCATTGTTTCCATGCCAACCCTGTTTTAGGTCCTGCAAGACTGTACTTTTGGGTCCTGGGATACGCTCCTTCCCTTGGCGGACTCTGCTTACGATTGACTTTTTGAGTCTCAGCGCTCACAGCTGTTTCTTCAGTGTTGCTTTCCAAAGCCTTGAATTAAGGCTGCACCTGTTTGGGGTTTGCTCGATCTGAAAAATCGTGGGACTCCTCCAGAATGCCTAATTACCTTTGCCCTGACAGCAACGCCGTCAGGCGCTTTGGCAGCACACTCAGGATCCCTAGACTTGCAGGCATGGCCCCCGTACTTAGTCTCAATTATTCCAGACAGAATGCAGCAATTGAACCTTGATTTACACCCATTCTTAATGCCACTTGTCCCTCAATCCCAGACGCTGCCACCTGCTCCAGGTAGATTGAACCAAGTGCATACATAGGTTATCATAGCTTGCATAGCTGATGGTATTAAGACAAAGAACAAAACTGATGGGGTCTTATCCACCCTGTAATAATTCCAAGCCGTAAGATGAGAAATGCAAGGTTTATTCAATTCAGGTACTGTATTGTTTTGGGTTAACATGAATTCAGTGAAACAAATGCTGCTCCTGGTCTGCTTCTCTCCTTGGGGTATACAAAAATGTTACTCACTGGCTTGGAGGGAGAGACACTTAGCCGAGGGTGGGTGGGTTAGGCAGGACCTCAGCCCGGGTGTGTGCGTACGGGAGAAACAGCCTTCTCCTGAGACAGTTTTCAGAGAAACGGAAACTTGATATAGAGAGATCTAACAAAGAAAGCCTTGGAAACACAATTTTGTTTTCTTTTGTTTTTCATCCCGTTTTTGCCTTTTGGGAAGGGAGGAACAAGGGTTCTACAAACCTCCAGGAGTGGGGAGGGGTTTTCAGAGTGGGTGTACTGTCATTGGCTGGGGCTGAGGTGCTGGGGAGGCTTCATTTGCATGAAGGGAAATTCCAGGTGCTTGCTGGACATGTCATTTTTAAGGAGAGAGGATGTTTAACCTATAACCTAGCCACCAAGCTACATGACCACCTCAAGGGTGGCAGACCTTGGGGTCGTAACACTCACATATTCTGGGACTTGCAGGCCCAGAGCCTGGAGGAAGCAGTCCTATTCCTTGCAGGCTCAGGATGAGATCGTTCAGGGTCCAGACATGTCTCGACCTCACTCGTGCCCGAGACCAGCTCCCCAGGTCGCATGGCCTTCCAGCCCCACAAGCATAATTAATTATTCATTTTGATTCTTAGTTCTTGAGTAAGTTCAATGAGTAAGAAGTTAAAAGTAATACTAGCTCGGTAATTCTGAAGCCTCTGTGTAATCATCTATATTCTTTGCTTTCCCCTGGGACACATGTACATATACATCCATGGCAAAGAGGAGAAAGACAGGGAAGTCAGATAGCAAAGTGACAGTCAATTAAACATCACTAGCCAGGGTCAGTGACTTAGTGTCCGTGTGGAGAACGGAACCAATGATCAGGACATCCAGGGAGCAGAAAGAAAGAATATATTGAGGTTATAGTTTCTGGTCAACAGACTGAAAAGTTTCCAGAAATAAATGAAGGAAAAGAAAGTAGCCAGACAGATATTGCAATACTAAAGGCAAAGAGGGGATGAAAAGGAGAGAGAAAGTGTGTTTCTAAGGCTTTCTCTGTTAGTTGTCTCTATATCATGCCATCAATCTCCCTATAATTCTAGACAAATTCCATTTGCTTCACAATATTCAGATGGTCTCTTTAGAGAAAACACACCATTACCTTAAAAAAAGAATGCAAGACGGTGATAAACTTTTCCTGATCTGGAACTGTAAAGATAGAGTACCAAGTTCAATCAAATAATTATTCTTCAACATAACTACCCGACCCCATAGCCACTAATTTTCTCGTGTTGTTTCTTCATGGTACTAATTCTGCATTTATTTTTGGCATGAATCAAAAATGATTTCTGTCTTCCTCCATGTTCTAATGCTGTAAAGAGACACCATGACCAGGAAAACCTTAGTAAAGACAGTATTAATTGGGGTTGGTTTATAGTCTCCATAGTTTAGACCCTTATCAGCATAGCAGGGAGCATGGCCATAGGCAGACAGACATGATGCTGGAGAAAGAGCCAAGAGTTCTACATCCAGATTCTCAGAGTGAGAGGGGCATTGGGCCTAGCTTGGGCTTTTTGAGTCTCAAAGTCCACCCCCAGTGACATCCTTCTTCTGTTTGGGCAATCCTAATGCTTCTCAGGAAATGCCACTCCCTCAAATGCATGAGCCAATGAGAGCCATTCTTCAAACCACAACTATCTGAAGTGAGTTTCTCTACAGCAGAGTTATTTGATACAAGATGTTGGCAATTTGTGTATTTATTCCTTTACCGATGTATTTTCTATCATTTTTCCCATTCTCACTTTCTCTCTCTAGTTGATTCATCTGTTTCTAAAGTCTACAGTCATACATTGTATGAAATGCTCAGAAGAATTTAAAAAAATAGTGTTTAGAAAGAGACATTTAAAGACCTTTTGGAGTTCTAGGAAAATAGTTGAGTTGGTAAAGAGCTGTCTTTGTAAGCATGAGAAGGACCAGAGCTTAACCCTCAGAATACATGCAAAAACAACCATATCTGGAAGCATATATATGCAATTTAGTGTTAGCTTGGTAGAGACACAAAAGTCCTTGGGGCTTGAAGGCAGTCAATCTAGCCTAGTACATGAGTACCAAGCCAGTGAGAGATCTTGTCTCAAATAAAAAAGAAGATGTTGGCTCTTGTATGTACAAACACACACACACCACCACCACCACCACCACCACCACCACCACCACCACCACCACCCTGCTTTTGATTGACAGGAAGCAATGAATCGTTGAGTTCTACAAGGAAGATATCTGAAACATTCTTATCTCTGTCTGGGCCCGACTACCCATGCAGAACTTCCACCTTCCAAATGACACTGAGAAACATCTGTCTGCTGTCAGTCACTCGTCTGCTCCTGGGTCATTTCCTTGTCCCTGCTCTTGAAAAACCCCAGGCTGACACCAGGTCTCAAAGGACCACAGATCTTCTTTAAACAAGCCCTAATCATATAGTTTCAGGAAGCACCAAGAACCTAACTTCCTACTGTGAAGGGATTTGTAAGATGGGTCCCAAAATTCAAGTTTAAGGGTACAAGTTCTCACTCTGCCACTTACTAGATGTGTGACCTTAAACAATCTACCTAACCTTGTGTGACTTGAGAGTCCTTCTGAAAATAATGTATTGCTCTACAGTACAGTATAAGGCACAAAGCACTTATGGTAGCCTTATTAAGACACACAGAAATGAATCTATATCATGACACCATCTATCCAAGTGGGTATCTTTAGGGCTTCTCTGTCTGTCACATCTTTTGAAGAAAATCCTGACATTTAGTACATACATTGTCTTTTCCATGTAAATTCTCTATATCACACCCTGGGATAGGACCTGAAATGTCAATAAGCTCCTTAAACAAGATTCCTATACAGAAGAAACTTTTCACGTAAAAGGGAGCAGATGTCTATAATAATGTTGCTATAAAGACAAGCCCTCTGCCAAAAGTGGGTATTGTGGATACATGGAAGATTGTCAAGGGGGGGAGTCAAAGAACCTGAACAAGAAAAGGATTCGCTCACTTTGAGGGAAGAAGGGAAACTAGGAAGTCCAGAGTTCTGTGTGGTGCAGTACGAAAGAAGTGAACAGGAGAATGGAAGAGGAATGGACTTGAAGTGACAGAAGGAAGGCAGAGAGGCCTAGAGAATGGGAAAATGGTGGGGTGGCTAGGAATGATGGGGAAGGGGTACAGAGTCAAGACGGCGCAACATCTCTCTATGAGAAGGCAGATGCTTGGAAATCCTGGGTGATATTTTCAGTTGTCATGACTGGGGCCATGGGGGGAGGGGTGGCTGGGGGTGTGTGTGTGGAGGTTTCCTGGCATCTAGTTGGTAGGCCAGAAATGCTGCTAGCTACCCTGGAATGCAGGAAAAAAAAATCCTCCTTTACAAATGAATGATCAGGGTAAAAATGTCAGTAGAGTCAAGACTGAGAAACCCTGGGGTAGCCAGACCACACAGGACCTAGAAGTGTTGCTGAATAGAAGTGTGTACACCGGGTAGGGCTTTCTCTGAAAACTAAGAGGGAACCGCTGGAGTCTTGTCGGAGGGAGCAGGTGTGGTGTGATTGTATTTGCTTCCTTTAAAGCCACCCCTAGCTTCTGTTGGGGACCAACAGCTGGCAGGCCTTGGCAAAAGTAAAGCCAGAAGTGATGATGGCCTACACCCAGCTTGTCTCAGGATGTAAAACCCAACATTTCCTGAACTTTGAGCTGGCGAGTGAGTTTACCTGGATAAACTAGGAAGCAGGGAAAGTAACTGGTTTCCCAAGAAAGGGAATTGGGATTTATAGGTATATGGGTCTTGCTCCTGGTTGAGCCTTTCCTCTTCTCTTTCCTGCTGTAGATCAGTCCCCATCAACCCCTGCTGTGTTTGGTAGTTCCCAGGCAGGCTGCAACACCTGCTCCAATGTGCTCCCTAGCTTTCCCTCCGAGTCTGCACTTCTATAGAGATCCCCACTCTTGTGAGCTCTCTCCTCAGCTAGACTCACCCTAGAAACGACTTGCTCATCACTGTTCCAAAAACCCTCAGGACCCCCCCCCCTTCCCTTTGTGAAGTCTTCTGTCTGACTACCACTTCAAAGGCTTTGAAAATGAAACATCTATCTCCTTTGAAACTGTATTTCCAGCAAGTTCCGGAAAAAGAGCAGTTCCCTATATGCCTAGTGCCTGGTATATACATGTTACCAGGATGCCAAGGCATTTCCAAAATGATTAACACCTTTGATACTTTTAATAAAAATTGTTTATTATGGATTTCTGTATCTACATCATATAACTCCAAGTACTTTCTAGAAGAAAAAGAAGAAGGCTAGGTTCAAATAAATCTAATTGTCCTATGGATTTTAGGTTTGCAAATTGTTTCTCCAGTGTTTAATTTTAGTGCAGATATCAGGGGAAAATAGGTTCTGCCTGGGAATGAGAAATGAAGAGACTGGATTTACTCATCATAGTCTACTCCAGAAGTGGACTGGAGTAAATAGCCTTGCACCACTGTTCTGTGGAAATGCCTAGACTCACAGCTGTCTCAGGAGTCTCACAGGAGCCCCGCACAGGCTATAACAAGCTCTAGCAATCAGGGACCTAGAAGCTAGGCAAAGCTATGCATGTAAAGTAACTAGACCAAGAGAATAGAAAAGAGTGGAATCTACCACCAAACATACCAGATGTGTCCTTGTTACAAAGCATCCCAACAACTAAGAAAACTGCTTGGTGGGGGAGGCCAAATGAGACCCGTCTATAAGAATTGTCTGCCCATTTGCCCAATAGAGGACATTTCTAAATCTGTTTAAGAAAAAACTAAAAGCTAATAATAAAAATCAAAGGTCTTAAGATTACATTTTAAATAGCCAAAGAGAAAAAAAAATTGACCAATATATAGCAATTGAATGCACACACACAGAATGGTTGGCAGAGTGAGAATTCTTTCAAAACACTGAGGTTCTCTCTTGTGATTTTGGTAATACTGGTGATTACATAAGGACGAAGCTACTCGTCTCTCTCCTTTTGCCTAAGCATCCCCTGGCCATTGTTCCTTGCTCCTCATACACAAAACAGCACAATTACATTCAAGTGTGAGGTCAACCCTTGGAAGCAAGGAAAATCACAATCCTTGCTGAACCACTGTCCTTAATGTGTACAGGCACATTTGTAAGCCAAGCAAAGTAGGTCATCAAAATCTGGGGGGACATATTAACTGTAATGCCTAGCACATAAGAGAGCACATTAAAGGCAGACTTCCAGTCTTAACTCTTAATCTCTTTTCCATCTTTGGTAGATTTAAAAGAATCTGAGATTCCAAGCACAGCATTATTCTTCCCAGGGCTACAGCTGTGTGTTGCTTGCTATCTTGGGAGGAGATTTTTTTTGCACAGGTCTACTGAAATGCAACACAAGAGAAATGCCATTTTAACAAATTTCAAGGGAGAAGAAAGTGTACTCTTGCTTTTGCTGCAGTGGAATTTTGTTAGAGTGGAAAATGTTCTATAGTAATCACACAGATAAAAAGACATGGGATTTGCAATGGGAGGAAATGCTAACATTTCCACATCTATAGAATACAGTTCTTAAGAACCGAAAGACCTTTATGTATGTTCGACACTGTTCTTATCCTACAGTTCCATTTTGGGGGATATACAGATCACTTTTAGAATTTTTGGGTTTCCTCTGTGAGACAGGCAGAGACAGTGAAAGGTGATCAAATTGGATGGAAATATTGGGGCCAAAGTCTGCTAAATATTCCAAGCAAAACTCATGCTGACATTGAGTCTCTCTGTGAGATATTAAAAGGTGGAAATAGAGGGGAACTTTCAGAAGTGATTAGTTCATGAAGGTTCTACCTCAGAATGGATTAGTTCACTCAGAGATGGACAGACTAACAACAGTCAGTGGGTTACCTTAAGACATACGCAGTTGGTTCTCTCTTGCTGATCCTATTTGTGCTGTGGATGGCCCTGGTAATGTTTGTATTTTGATGTTAATTTCACTTTCCCAGGAGGGCTTGTCTGGACTGAGGAATGAGTCACATACTTAGGCCAACTTCTTGTGGACCTTCCCCAAATGAATAAAGGGACCAATTTCTGAGTGAGTAGGCAGGACTTCTGGGCTGGACTGAGGAAGAGAGGAAGCAGGAGAGAGTTAGGGGCTTTTTGGACTTGGATAGGAGGGGACAAGATGTAGCTACTAGTGTCTACTGGCTTATATGGTGAATTCATCAGGATTTGCCACTGGAGGATTTAAATTTAATATGGCTTACAAGATTAGACTTCTAGTTGTTGTACCCAACGACTGAGTTACCATAGTTTCTGAACTAAGTTTGTGTGATGTTTGCCTTTACACAGCAGATATGGTGGCAAAGCATGAGTTTGCCACATGTGCACTACAAAGGCCATGGGAGTTTTGAAGCACTGGGCTGTTGTGGTAACGACCCACCAGTAGGAACTTAGTGAGCTGGGTGGAGAGATTTTGGAGCTCTGAGTCAGAGTCTCCACAAGATAAGAACTGGCTGGTAAGTCCACAGAGGCTGAGAGTTGCTGGGTGAGTTCTGGATACAGTTTGGGAACTTGCCATTCTTTTTTGTTTTGTTTTGTTTTTTTTGTTACGTATTTTCCTCAATGACATTTCCAGTGCTATCCCAAAAGTCCCCCATACCATCCCCCCCCCCACTTCCCTACCCACCTATTCTAATTTTTTTTGGCCCTTTGCCATTATTTTTTAATATTTCCCACAACATACATGTGATTCTACAACTTGTAATCCTTAATCTGCTAGAATGGCCTCACCAAATTCCGCCTTTGATTTTGGCCTCCATCTTTATAAAAATATAAATGTATGTTGGTGAATTACTAGTCTTACCAGTGTCAGATATTCTGTTGTGGCTTCAGGAACAGACAAGACAAGAGCTTTTGTAATGACTGTATGATCCCACACATGCTGTAACCTCTTTTTCATGTCTCAGACCATTGGGGTAAGATAGAGACCCACTCCACCATTACTAAATGTCTAAATCATCCACTCAACAACTGTTGTTGCAGGACAAACAGAATTCTAAATGCTATATGTGGAGATATCTTGATAGACAATGTTCCTCTTTCTGTGGAGTTGACTTGAGAGAGAGAGAGAGATATCTTTATTATGAAAGGAATCTGGTGAAGGTCTGAAGGCCTTCTTGGAAGTTTAAAGACTTTCCCTTTTATATCTATTACAAAGAGAATCTACCTTCAGCTTCTAGAGCCACATACACTGTGTGCCTTTGTCTCCTTCCTTGCAAGGCCTGCCTCCATAACACATGGGGACCCTGGTGATTATAGTTGGACCATCCAGATAAAACACAAGAATCTCCTCACTTGGGATGATGACCTTCATCATGGTTACACAACCTTTTTTCATTTTGGAATATATTCACCATCTATATTTTGTGATTATCTGCAGATATTTGCGGGGTGGTTATTTACAAGTTTTTTGTTTTGTGTGTTGCTGGCGTTGCTGTCTAGTGTAAGTCATTCTTTCACCCACTACTTTCTGTTTGAGAGGTAAGGAGGAACAGCATAAGAGAATCACAGTAGTGAAATAGACACTGCCAGGCAGAAGCTCGGCTCTGATTCCCCAGAAGCAATGACAGATGCTATCTGTCACTCACAGTTCAACAGAATTTCCTCCGATAACTAATACTGGCAAAGGAGGCAAAATATATTTTGGTTTTGGAGTTTCTGACCTCCTTTGGTCAATAGTACACAAATGATCCAATTTCTTAATCTAATTACTTAGTTTTAAGAACTGCAGAATTTTAGTATTTATGATCTGCAATCTAGTATTCTCTGGTAGGTCAAATGAAAAAGTTGCTCGTGGTCATGTTAGATACATGTCTGCTAATCATGAGAAAGACACTAACTACATGGAAGGAGGAGTTCAATTTCCTTCCAGTTCTAGATAGGTAAGATTTCATCATGGCAGGGGAGCATGGTGGCAGACTGGCATGGAGGCAGGAAAATCACACCCTCCATCATAAACATGACACGGAGGAAGAGAGAACTACTAGAAAGGGGAGGCTAGAAAATCTTCAAGCTCATCTGCAGGGTCATGCTTCCTCAATGAGACTGTACCTCCTAAACGTCCCTAAACAGTGTCACCAATCAGGCACCAAGTGTTCCAGTCCCTAAGCTATGGGGGACCTTGCTCATAGAAAGTGTTACATTGTGTGTGTGTGGGGGGGGGGGGGCTTCATATCAAAAGAAAAGTAGAGAGTTTACTTAAGTGGGCTTTTAATTCTTGCAAAAAATAAAATAAAAAGACATTGAATCAAAAAGAGATTAACGTTTTTTCCTGAGAAGCTGGACCCAGAACCAAAACTCACTGTATGATGTCATCTTTCATTCTATTGAGCTATTACATTCTAGATAGGTGTTCTGTTTCCTAATTGCAGCTGCTTCTGTGTGGGCATAGGGCAATAGGTTGGTTTGATGTTCCTCTCAGAGAGCATGCTCCTCTCTGCTTGCACAGAGGAGTAGGTGGTAAATAATATTTGTTCACTGAAGGGTTGACTCAGTCCATTGCCCTGTTTTGTTCCTAGATCAGTGATGGTGAAACAGAAGTGTCTTGATTTTGAGGGTTCCCAAAGGCATCTAGCATTTTTTCTCATTTGTAAGTTATGCTAAATGGCTACCACGCTGTTTGCAAAAGACAAATTCCCCATCTTCAGTCAGATCTGATTCTTTCCTGAAAACACTCTGGTGAGGTTCCTATCTTAAACTTTTTGTTCAATTTATTGGAATCCCTTAGTCATCCAGATTACTTTATTTGGAGGTTTATTTTAGCTATACAGTATTTTTTTAAGATGTATCTTCCTATTTCAAAGAAGTCTGAAAATTACTAATCCTGTCCAGCAAATAACCCTCCCCCACAATCAGATCTGTAGGAAAGGGTATGCAGATTAACAGTAAGAAAGCTCAACATGTTATGAAAAAAAGGAAATAGCCCTGATGATTAATAGAAATTTGGTTGCGTAGATTAGAAACTAGATTGACACCAGTGGGCATGCTTCACCTTTGAGTTGTACTCTGTGCTTTGCAGATAACGTAATAACTACCAGCAGCTTCCAACATGCTCCTAAAAATAATCTATTGAAGTAACCTCTGAGAAACACCGGAAATGGCAAGACAAATTGATCCACATAGAGAGGAACAAAGGAGTTTCTTGACAGCTGGGGGACGGGGGGGGGGGGGGGGGAGAGAGCTGGCTAGGGCAGCTCCCAGAGGCAGAGCTGGGTGTGTCTCCTGGGTGGGGCTCCAGCCAGTGAAGTTCAGGGAAGAAGGATGGCTAATCTCTGAGCAGGTGGGTGAGCACTGAGCTACACTCAAGACTTTCTGAGTCATTGGCTTTGAACTCCCCTCCTCATGCCTATTGCACAAACAAAACTATTTCTAGGCCCTCTCTTAAACTGTGTTTAGGTAGGCATCACTTTTTACGATTAGTATAATTTATAATCTTGCATGTACTATGTAAATCAGGACATTGGACCAAATACAAGGCTCTGGTTATTTATATAGAGGGCCAGCTCCTAGAGCATTCCACTGATTGATTTTACTCCAGTTCGTAGTTAGGAGGAAAACACAAGAAAGGAACACTTTCATGCTCATCAAAAAGCATTTCTGAACTGTTAAAAGGAAAGAAAAGTATATTTTCCATATTTTAATTGCAGCCTTGGGAAAAATTAGAATGTATATCATATTCTTTTAAAAATGCTATTCTGTAGTGTTAACTGTTACATGGTAACTGTACTATATAATTTTAGCTCCTTTAAGAGTGTGCAGCATGCTGATTGTAACTTGACATTGCCAAACTATGATCCTAGATGCTAGGAAGCGCAATCAGTAGACACTCTGAGCCGGTTAAAATTCAGCAACTATTTTCTGCTCATTTACTGAAGACTCGGAGCTGAGATTCAGCAGTGACACTGTAAGGCTGAGTCTTTGTTCTCAAAGGACTCAAGAACAAGAATGTAAGACATGCACACACACAGAGAAATGGAGAGAGGGAAGCAGAAAGGGATGGAGAGAGAGAGAGAGAGAGAGAGAGAGAGAGAGAGAGAGAGAGCATAATAAAACCATAAGAAAGTAAATATAGATTTGAAATGGGGTGAAAATCATTTCAAAGAAACCTTGAAATGAAACTTGAAGGGAAAGTAAGATTAAGGAGAGGATGGGCATAAAGAAAACACTACCAATCATAATGATGGCATAATCAATAGTTATTGGGTACATCCTGGATTCCAGATATAAGGCGAGGACCTCCACATGTCATATATTTTCTTCCAAACTTCGATCTAAACTAAAGAATCATTAGTTCTGTCTTTAAAAAAATGAGAAAGAAGAAGAAGAAAAGTCACTGTGACTGAAAAATGTCACAGCCCATGAGTGATACAGCCAGGATTCAAACACAGATCTGGCTCATGGAGAAGGCTATCCTCATCACTAGAAAAGAGCACAAGGATACATCTTCAAACCATGCCTTAGCTAAGGCTTTGGAAAAACTGAGGAAGAGGAGGTAGAGAGATTGCAAGAGCCAGAGACTCAGGCAGCTTGCTGTAAGATTGTGTCTCCTAATAATGCCAGATGCTCCCCTCATAAGTCTCTCCAAAATGACTGCTCAAGCAGGAGCTGAACAAGGATGACACCAATGGACTTGCCAAACTGAACAGAGATAGAACCACAAGGCCTCAACACTGCACAAAGAACTAGAGGCTTAGAAGAATGTTAGGAACTGGAGAGCCAATCTTCCCCAGGGAGAAGCACACTGATAGGTTGTCTAGTGCCAAGGTGTTCAGCCCTGAAAACAGACATGCAAGTACTATTACATGGACTAAACCAGTTAGAGTTGGTATTTTTTATTAGATTTGGTAATATATCAGTATATTCGCACACATATATGCATACAATAACAACCAGAAAAGAAGGAGGTAATGGATTTGAAAGAGAGCAGAGAGAGGTATATGAGAGGATTTGGAGGGAAGAATTATACATTATGATCTATCACTTCCTTCTCTCTCTCTCTCCTCTCTCTCTCTCTATTTATATACATAAATACATATATATAATTTTTAGAATAAAATGCCATTTTAATGAGAAAAATCACAAGCAAAGGGATAAACATTTTGTAGGGAGGTTACAAGAAGTTTGCATAATAAAGGTAGTATATTTGGATGGAACTAAATTATGGAGGGATTCAACTAGTAGAATAGAATTCTTAGCTTCTATTATATGCCCCAGTACAGGAGAATGCCAGGGCCAGGAAGCAGGAGTGGGTGGGTTAGGAAGCAGGGTCAGGGTGTGTGTGGGGGGGAGGGTATAGGGGATATCATTTGAAATGTAAATGAAGAAAATATCTAATAAAAATTATTTTTGGAAAAAAAATAAAATTGTAATGTGGAAAAAAAATCCAGTAGGCAACAACTCAAGGTCCTTGGCTCAACCTATGATTTTGACAATGTCATATGATTTCTACATCTCTGAAGATTGATGGTGCACCCTATTATTTCTAGCATAGAAAACAAACTCGCTTACACCAGAACAAGGCCTGGCAGGCAGGGTGTGCTTCACAAGTATCTTTCCCCCCTCCTGGGGGAGAAATCTAAAACCCTTCCTTTATCTCTTCCTTTAGAGAAACAAGTCAAAGATCTAAATGTTTTGGTTTGTTGTTTTTTTTTTTTTACTGTAATTTATAGTTTTTTTCTTTCTGCATTGAGTACACATTGTGTTGTCCAACTAGTCTTGGGAGTGTGACCCTGTCCTGGTCTGTGGTTGACCTCTAGGAGTCTTATCATTAAGGAAAATTATCTCTCCCTCTGCCATCTACACATACCAGCCATTCCTGCACCTTGCCATGAAGGCTATAAGTCCTACACAAACAGTTCTAAATGAAGAGAGTGTTTCTTCAATGTTGTGTATACATGCAGATGTGGTTTGAGTGTGTGTGTATCTGTGTTTCTCTCTGTGTGTGAAGGTGTGTGCGTGTGTGTGCATGTGTATACAGCAAGAGAAATTTGGGGGCTCTTCCATGTAAGGAAGTAAACAATTCACAGAAGAGTTTGAAAATACCTAGGACTGGTAGAACAACTGGATATTTTACTCCATAAAAGCAGATAGACAAAGAATATTGGATATGAAGTAGAAAAATGCCAAAAGTAATTGCTGCCCACTTTCCAATTACTCCTGGGCCAGAGGCTGAGAAAAATCATCCTGAGGGCTACCTTTGGCACTGGGAGCCAGCTGAAGCACTCTCATGAATAATGCACTTTGCCAAAGTAGAAGTGACCATGGTTTGGAGCTCACTCGCCCTCCAACAACTTAATGTATGACTTTCATTTGGTTTATCTGTAAAAACAAAAGGGATATGAATATTCATTGTGAGCCAGGGCTTTGATTTATTAAGCAACATTTATAAATCATTATTTATATCATAGTTATGCAACTGTCTTTTAAAATAAGTTTTTTTTTTTTACTGGGTACAGAGTCATAAGAATAATAAGCATTCTATATACATAGTTGACTGAATTTTATCTCTTCTGCTATTAAAAGTTCATCTACTCAAAGGTAATGCATGTACCTAAGTGCCAGACAAGGCTCAAAGTCTAAAGTCCATCTGTCTAATGGACATTTTGCCTATCAATCAAGTTTGTCATTATCTGGATTAAGTAGTCGTGATGGTCAGTTTCTTGGAAATAAAAATGGTAGAGATGCCATAGTAAATTATAATGAATTAGAGAAATTTGGAGCAAATGATGCTATGTCAGTAAGTATCTAAGTCTTGTTACTTAGATTCTCTTCACAACCAATAGAAAATAAAATATTCCCTTAGAGGTGAGATTTTATCCCTTTGGCTTCCTTCTCGGCCCTGGTCATCATGATACTATCTCAGTACCTTGGCTACCACTATCCTTATGACTAATTAAAAACTTGCACAACAGCAATGTTAAAGGCTGAGAGTACTTTCTCTCTGAAAGCAGGATTTCTGGCACCGGGCTTTGGCCTTGGTGATATCAGGCTGAGTCCACAGCATGGACACAGGCTATTTTTGAGCCAAGCCAGCTCCAGTGTCTCATTCCCTATAGTGGGAACAGAAGCTGACCTTGCTTGACTCTGAGGGAGTGAATTAGGTGTCTTCTCAGGGGAAGTTATAGAAGAGATGTAGGGTATCACAGTCAGTGAAGGACAGGGTGTTTAAGCCACAATGAGGAGCCTCAGGTATTTTCACACCCTAGGAGGAGGCCAAATATTAACTTAATCCTTTCCCCCTCCCTTTCCAAATGGTAGGACATGGGGAGGAAAGTGAGATAGTTCGCTTTCTCCTGAAGGCATACATGACAGACATATCCCAGTTGTAAATAAGCTTAGCTGTTTGTCTCCCTGCCAAAGTCCTGCTAAATGATATCCCCCAGCCCCAACTCACCAAGATTGAGAGCATCTTAAGGTGGAGAGAGCTGCTTACTTATTTTAATTGGTCAGTATTTAATAGGTAAAGAGAAATTGTTTTGAGCCCAGTGAATGAAAAGAAGAGTCAATTTAATCTAGCAACATTCTGAATTGTCACATGATATAAGACACACAGGGTAAAATGCACCCTCTTTTTACCTGAAAGAGGGTAGTGGTAGAGGGCCACTCATTTCTCCTCCTTGGCTACAGTGGAGTAGCTCCTCCGTAAGTCTTCCCTAGACCATGCCTTGCCTCTGACCCTAGTCTTTCTCCAGGGACACGTAGGTAGCTGGCCTCTGTTCTTATGGTTAGGAATGGCTTTAGTAGGACCCTCCTTGTCTTTCCAGGCACATTCTGGAACTCTAGAGTCCTCCTTCATCTTCTCCCCTCTTCTCTTACAATGAAGCAACTGTCTCCATTCTAGGAGGTGTCATGGCTCTGCTAGAAAGGGATCCTTCATTTCCTCTTTCCCTGGAGTTTCTGAGGGGGCTCCAGCAAATGGTGAGGAGTCTGTGAAGATGACAAAGAGGGACCTGACAACTGGGTCCTAGTGCATGCTCTTTGATTTTCTTTACTTTTTTAATACCATCTATTTATTGAAGAAAGACTTGGTGCTGTTCATATGGTTTTGGAGAATTTGAAAAAAAATATGTCTAAAGAAACTTTTCGGTTGTTAACTGGTTTCTAAAGGCTACTGGGGCACTAAGACTATCAGGATTACAATGCTTATTCCCTAATTATTTTCCGCTAATGGATTTTAATTATCAGAGGAAACACACTCAGCAATTTTATTATGCATATTGTCCTTGTGATATACTTAATTGTCTACATTTTAAAATTATTAGATCAGTATGTCATTCAACAAATGATGTTAAGCCCTTCCTTTGTGTCTAGGACACTGTGAAGCGCTAAATGAAATACCAGACAAAACAAAGTGCTGTGCCTGCCTTTGATCCACCTAAACTCTGGGGTCAAAGAGAAAATATACCACAGTAAGTATGTGTCTCTTTCAAGTGCTTGAAACCTCATGAGTGCTTGGAGAATGTCTTTTTGAAAATATTGCATTCCATTGCTGCAATTATGGAAGAGAATATCTAATAATATTATTAAATAATAATTTCTCCACAAATTGGTGTGTGTGTGTGTGTGTGTGTGTGTGTGTGTGTGTGTTATCTTCCCAAGTAGAGTACAAGCTAGCTGGATACTACGTGTTACACTGTCTTTGCCTTCCCATATCTTTATTCTCTTAGCAGCATTCTCATGACTAGGAGACCCTTCTCCCATAATTATTGTTTACTTCTTGCTGCACGGTAAGAACAAAACTGAAAGTAAAAAAGATATGAAAGATGTCACCTGCATCCTTTAGCTGACCAGATTCTAATCAGAGTGTGATAGTTACTATGAGCTGACAGATCGTCCGATTTCTTTCTTTTGTGTTGGAAACGGAATGTTGGATGCTAATTCTCACCTTTGCACGATGTGTGGCAAACTGGCCTTCAGTTATGACATCTAAATATAATACTAGTGACATCTGGGCATTGTAGTACCATTGGATGTCACAAAAGTTTCGTACAGTTACTGGGGAAAGATTGCTACCAATGCAAGAAGCCATTATTAGCAAGCCAGCTTCTAAGAGCTGATGAGCACCATCGTGGTAAGACGGCAGGACGTTTTGCAGAGGCAGGCCATCACTTTAAATGTTCATTTCACGCTTATGTTTCATCTGGCCCATATTTTTGAAGTCACTTTCTATCGTGCCTCTCTTCTCAACACTGATTTTATTTTGACGGACTCCGCTTCCCTGGAGGAAGGCACATATGGAAAAACCTGGGCACCACTGAGCTGCTAATAATAATTATCCTCTGCCCTTTCTCGGCTCCCTTCATCTGAGGATATCAAAGCACTTTGCAAAGTGGTGTCTATAATTACCTCCATTGTACTAAAGGAAAACGACAAGGGGTTTACAGGTTGACGATGGAAAGAAAGAAAGAAAGAAAGAAAGAAAGAAAGAAAGAAAGAAAGAAAGAAAGAAAGAAAGAAAGAAAGGAAAAAGCACAAAGTCCCAGTCCCTTCTTCTGTCTTCTCCTCTTCTGGACTCCAGGACTTTAAAGAAAAGGGGACCTGTGCTAGACTAGGGGATGCAAGAAAAAGAGGATCAAGTCTTCAGGATGGGCTCTTCACTCCAGTAGAGACTATTTGCAGTCAGAGAGCATTTGAAGACAAATGGCCGAAGCACTAAGCAGCAAAGCCCTGGAGGGCATGCTCAAATTCTGTTAATGATACTAATCAAAGCCTTTGAGAGGGATTGCCAGTGAACCTACTAGAGTGGGTGGCAGGTTCTCCACATTGCCGGGCCTGTGCTATCTTCTTTCCCACCTGAGTAAAACAGCTTGTAACTGGAAAAGCACAGAAGTCTACATTTCCCACAAGAAGCCGAGTTGAGGGCTAACAGGCTGCCTTTCTCGTTCTCCTGAAGGCTACAAGGGTTTTGGGATTTGAAGGGCATCAGCGGCTTCCCTTTTGTTCCTTAGGACATTATTTATTCTTAGAATACTCAGACTTCTCTTTCTCCGTTCTAGTTGAAGAATCAATGGTATATCTCAAACTGATAAGTTTCCCCTAAAAAAATGGAAAAAAATGGAAGAAGTAGAGAGGACTTTAAAGAAAAGGGGATCTGGGTTAGACTGCCATTAGCTGTGGGGCCTAAGAATTGGTAAGAGTGGTTGTGGTCTTTTTGACAGGAGCTATGGCCTGAGGGCTTCCAGAACAAACGAGAAGCTAGGAGCCATTAAAGCTGTAATGCAGTGAAGTGTTCAGGCCTCCAAGTTATTCGGAGAACATCTGGAAGGTGGAGAGGGCACTGGGTATTATATAAATGTTACGAATACATCCCATAGCAGATACTTGGGAATATTTCATTGCTATTCATTTATACAAGAACACCAAGACTCTTTATACATATAATAAAGCTAATTTTACATTTAATAGACACAATTTTATTTCGTGTTAATAAAATCAGAATCGTATTAAATTTTAGAAGTGAGTAAAACTTTTATAACATTAGGATTATCTTTCTGGCTTCTAGTTGCCAATTAAAATGTTCTTGCTTCAATCTCTTCAGATTTAAATTGAGTTTTATGATGCTCTCTCTATCTTTCTCTTAGGAGTATCAGCATTGTTTTTAAAAAAAAGGTCACACTAGGTTGTCTTATCGAGGTGGCTCAGAAGGTAAAGTCGCAAGCTTGGCAAGTTGGGTTTAATCTCCAGAGGCCGGGAGTAGGAGGAAACCAACTCCACGAAGTTGTCTCCTGACCTCTACACGCATGCTGTCTATGACAAATGTGTCCTCCAGCTCTACACTCAGAATAAATAAAATATAAATGAAAAAAGGTAAGATTTTCACAACAAGCTGTTTATTATATTTATTTTTCATACCCTCTGTCATGCACATCTCTTATCTGTTTGATTTTTGACACAGGGTCTCACTCACTGTGTAGTGTAGCTCAAGATGGCTTGTTCTCACTCTCTCTCTCTCTCTCTCTCTCTCTCTCTCTCTCTCTCTTTCTCTTGGTTTTTCGAGACAGGGTTTCTCTGTATAGCTCTGGCTGTCCTGGAGCTCACTTTGTAGACCAGGCTGGCCTCGAACTCAGAAATCCACCTACTTCTGCCTCCGGAGTGCTGGGATTAAAGGCGTGCAAAAATGACTTTCTCTTAAATCCTCCTGCTTCAGCCTTCCAAATTCTGGGATTATAAGCATGTGCCACGATGTGCTTCCTGTCATATTTTTAGCTGAATGATAATGGTTTTATTTTGTTTTGTGTTTTTCTGATCAATAAGGAACGGAGGATGCTTAAGTCTAGGAAATTTTAGCCATTACTTATGAAGCATCTATAAAAGGTTTCACTGTCTGGTTCTGAGTTAAGACATATCTTCCATCATTTCATCCTTAAAATACCACTGAACTCGGCACTTGCGTTATTTGCATTTTACAGGCTAGGAGATTGCCGCTTAGAACATAAGTTTTCTGACTTTGTCTCATAGGTTAAAAAAAAAAAAACAAAAAACAAAAAAAAAAAAGATGCAGCTATCATTAGAACCCAGGTCACACTGCCTCTCTTGCCGACTGCAACTTTAACCTGTTACATAACTGATTCTTAAGTTTCTGGTTCTGCGACCTCGACCTTCGCTGTGTCTAGCTAAGTCATCACAGACCACGAGCCATTGCTCTCTGCTCCAACATCCTCAGCCAGTTTGGCATACATGTTTGATCGGGCTGGAAACGTCGACGTTAATAACCCTAACACGTAAACTCCCATGCTTTCTTTAAGCCTGGGAAACTCCCCCTCCGCCCCCATGCCTTGGTCCACTTTAACGGCTAAAATGCCCTCTCCCAGAGATGACCTTGCTGAGTGTCGTTTCTTGGTAAGTAGATCTCTACCGCCGATGACTTTTGATTCATCGTCACGCTGCTATTTGGTGTCAGTGAGGAGTACGCTGGAAGTGGCCGCCCATCTTGTGCTCGTATAAAGGGAAACAGGTGGCTGGTCATGTTGGACGCATTCCCTCTGGCAGCGGTGGGAAAGCTGCAATTTGTATTTAGCATTTTAATTGAGGCTGGCATTTGCAGAGCCACTTTTCTCTTTATAAGTCTTTTCAGATGAGAGAAAACCAAAATAGAAAGTATTATAACTCCTTCCTGTGTCGTGAACATTTAGCTCCTGAAGGCGAAACTTCCCTGTACTTTGCTCAGAGCATTTGCCTGCTCTGAGGCTAACAATCAGTTGATGGGAAAAAAACAAAAAAACAAAAAAACCGAGTACTCACAGGTGTTCAGGGACCAGGGAGAGTAAATGTTTTTGTCAACATTTTCATCAACTTTCCCCCACGATCACCAAGACTCTCCAAATAGAATCTGCTGACTTCAGTGCAGGGTCAGTGTTCCAGTGACTCACACAGCCAGGTAGCAGAGAACAAACAGGCTCAACAAAAGAGATGGCCTATGGAAATGGGAGTTCCTTATTGCTAAGGAAAGCTAAGTTTTTTCACAAAATTGTAGAACCCGGCAGGGGCAGGGAGGGATCCACTATTGTGGTGCCTACAGAGTCTCACTTAGCCGGAGCCTCAACAAATGCACACACCCTCTAACAACTGCTTCCCTCCCCTTCCTCTCCCAACTCCTAGAGTGCACCAGAGGCATTCAGTTCCTCCGTGAAAACACTCCTGAACCAGATCCAGCGAGGCTCCTACCCACGCCACTTCCCAGAAGCTAGCCCTGCCAAGGTCTCCAGTAACATGCTCACTGCCAAAACCAAATGGCAAGGCTCCATCCTGATGCTCCCTGACCTACGTACAGAATTTGACACTGCTGATAACCAATTACACAACTCTCCCTTCTTGGCTTCTGAGCCTCTTTCCTCATTTAGCCGGCATCTCACTCCATCTGATTTAGACACCCCTCTGCCTGTATCACCCCCGCCCGCCTCCCAAGGGCTTGCTCCTAGTTGTTTTGCTGTCCGCGTGTTTCATCTGTGGCTGCCTCACAGGTAGCACAGGTCACTATATGTTTATTGTATTAGAATCCCGGTGCCTAGACAGTGGTTGTAAAATAGGGAATGCTCAAAGATGTCTGTTGACTCTACACACATACTTAATAGATCAATTACTGTATTTACTTCAGTCCTGTCTATTTGCCTGGCTGGAATTCAAGACACAGGACCCATCCATCATACTATTTCTTGGTTTTGTTTTGTTCTGCACAGGTTGTCATTGTTCCAGCCTGGCTTAGAACTTACCATGCATCAGAAGATGGCCTTGAACTTCCAATCCTTCTGATTTCTGGGATTCTACGCGTGAGCGACCATGTCCAGTCTACTCAGTGCTATGGACAGATCTCAGGGCTTCAAGCATGACCTACAAACACTCCAGGGACTAAGCTCTGTTTTACACCCACCCCCTCCATTTATATTAAACAGAAAGTGTTTGTCTTTCCTTCAACTTTCCCCACATCCAACAACATCCATGCATGAATAAACAACACTGATAAATAACAATGGCCCTGAATAAAACTCCTCACTTACTTGGTTGTTTTTCAATTTCTTTTTCCAGTTCCCAATTAAATCTGCTTTTTCAGTCATGACATTTTCCGAATGGGATTTGTCTTCGTTTTTAACACTTCCAGTAGGTTTTTACGGTATTTGTGCAGGATAAATTGTAAAAAGCACTCTATGTTCAATCGACATTTTGTATTGTAAGTACTTGCCCAGATACATTACAGTGTGGCCAATTAATATGTGTTGAGTGACGGCCCCACGAACAAATGGATTTTTGTGTATTGTTCTTCAATTTGATCATTAAGGTCATCCTACGTGTGAACTAGCTATTCTATTATCTGATTACTTTTGTCATTTTAATTACCAAGGCATATAATCCCAGAGGTGATACAATCAAAGGCATAGCAATCTATTATTTCAGTGAAAAAATAGAAATGTAATTCAATACATTTAATTCTGTCTAAAGGTTTATACGAAACCCCTCATCTCCTGATTCCATTTGGCTATGAATCTCCAGAGAATTCCAGGTCACAGTATGTCATCACCATAATTACTCAGTTTGTTGATGATCTTCCCATCCCTGTGTGTCCGTGGGGTCATGTGTGTCCATGGGGTCATGAACAGGTTTTCACCACGTAGCCCAGGCTGGCTTATCATCCTCCTATCCTTTCACTTGAGCCTCAACTGCTGGGATTACAGTTGCTCCATCACGCTGGCCCAAAGTTATCTTTCCCATTTATTACTTACTGTATGCTAACACTTCCTCGAGGCCATTTTTAAATTTTTCTGTATAAATCATCTTAGATCCTCATTATTTTTAGATGCCTTGCTGTCTTAGTTACTTTCTATCGCTGTGAAGAGACAGGATGAGCCGGACAATTTATAAAAGAAAACATTTAATTGGTAGCAGATTACAGGTTCAGAGGGTTAGGAAAGCCCATGCCTATCATGGTGCGGAGCATGGTAGCAGACAGGAAGGCATGGTGCTAGAGCTAGAGCTAAAGGTCTACTGCTGGTCCACATGTAGGAGGGAGGGAGGGAGGGAAGGAGGGAGGGAGGGAGAGAAAAAGAGAGAGGAGAGAGAGAGGAGAGAGGGGAGAGAGAGAAGAGAGGAGAGAGAGAGAGAGCGCGCTAACTGGGATGGTATGGGCTTTTGAAATCTCAAAAGCTACCTTAGTAAAACACCTCCAACAAAGCTACGCCTCCTAATTCTTTCTAAACAGTTCAGCAAATTCAGAACAAGCATTCAAGTGAGCCCACAGAGCCATTCTCATTCAAACCAGCACAGAAATGTCCTTCCTCCTGTCTTGGTCAAGTCTCTGAATATATTACAGTGATGTGTCTGCTAACACAGCTCCTCTAGCGATCCTTCTCTTTACATGTCCCGTTAAATAGATGGACGGATGGATAAGCAGACAAGCAAATTAACTTCCAGTGTATTTTATTTTAAAATTTCTTAATACATTCTTCTAGGACTAAAGTCTTACTCCAGAGAAATATTTTATTTTATCCTTGCAAAGTAAGCACAGCTTTCCCAAATTTCAATAAACTGAAATTGCTTATATTCCAATGCCATTATATCTGTGGTCCTGTTTTTTTTGTATTTCTGATTATAAACTTCTAAAAGCAAGAACTGTTATTTATTACACTCAATCTCAAACCTTTTAGCACTGTTCTGTGGGGATAGAGACAATTAAAACATTATAAGTCAGCTAAACATTATTAGATACATATGTGAAACTACACTGATATCTGAAACCTCGAAAATCAATGGGCTCTTCCCCCTCTGACCAGTATATTTATTGAGCTTTGCTAGAGGGTGTGTATAATCAAAAAATGGACCCCTTCCATTCTTCAATGATTCTCGCTAGATCAATAGTATTTCCCGTTTAGTAAAATGTGATGTCTCATGACTTTTCATGGCAAGCTGTGTAATTGGAACAGATTCATTTGACTAGCATGAAGAGTGGTGAATCACAAGAAGCCTCACAATGAGCTAAAACAGAAGCCTCTGTGGCTAGTTTTCATCCTAAAGAGAAGGCCTTTTCACTTTGTTGATGCTTTGACCCCTCCGAGTTGATTATTTTACTTCTGAAACACTTGTATTCCAAATTCCTATTTGTGCTACTACAGTCAGACTCCTGCCCCCAACATTTTAGGCCTTTGATAAAATATAAATGAGCAACAGCTTCCTGCTAAACACAAGTTCCCCTTCTGGCTTTGCCTTGTCTAAATGTTCCTCTTGAATGCCCAGAGGACTTTCCCTTCCTGCTTGGCAAAGTCCTAAATTAGTTTGAATCACATTATTCTTACATCCATTGCATGTACCTGCATTATGATTCCAAGGGTAATTTGTGTCCTTTAACCATACTGTGCTTATCATCAATGCTTCAAGGGATTGCAGTCTGGCCTTGATCTCACTCAGGTCCTCAAGGTTGTTTGGAGGGTGTGGGGTTGGCGCTGCTCTGTGGCACAGTATTGGTTTCATGCTGGTAAAACTCAGAGCTCTATTCCTCAACCAAAGCAGTGATTTTCTAACGGCAATGCGATTTGTGTTTCTTCAGTCACACTTGCCAGCTTCTGCCCCTCCAAAAAGTTGCATCCCTTCCTACCCTTTGAAATTCAAAACAAGCCGTTTGTTCTAGAGTATTTCTGTTCTAGATTTCATTGTATGAGAATCAGATAAAAATCTTATTTCACTGCCATTTGTTTTCTTTCTTACTTGCTACAGGTGTGGTTTTGATTTCCATTAAAAGCGTAAAAAGTACTACTGGAAATCACATTAAAAATTTAGGAAAATATGGGGGAAGCATAAGAAGTTTAGTTGAATTAAGTAAGTAGGCTTGGTCAACTTTTTGCTCTTTCTCTTTCATATATTTATCTTTGTTTGACTAGATTACACTAAAGCTGGATCAGTTCTTGCACGAGAACGCATGAATTCTGAGACCTTTGCTTTTGAACAACCTGCTTCCTCTACAAGGTGTGCTACAGAAGCAGTTGATCAACTCTTGAGCATCGCCTCGTGTTTCTGTGACCATACGCCTCTCCTTTAAGACACTGGGATCTAGAACTTTACTTTTGTAAATGGCTTCCCACCATTTTCTGTGTTTTCTTTGTGGACAGTAACTTGACTCTCTCCTTTCTGATCCAAGTCACTGTGGCAAAGGCAGCTGCATCACCATGGAACAACCTAAGCATTCATTCTCCAACCACCTCTGAAGTTCACAGTACACAGCACTCTCCAACAACTCACGACAATGAGGAGAAATTGTCAGAACCTCAATTTTTCACCATGTTTGGTAAAGTATTTCTTTATGAATTTTATGATTTATGTTTAAGTTGCTCAAGTTTGGGACAAAATACCAAGCCTTTGATACAAGCTGTCCTCCAAGAATATATCAACAATCAAATTGTAAACACAGACATGTTAGAAGTGAGGGACTTTACAAGACACCAGTTATTGTTCCCACTGCCGTATCTAAATACCTGGAAAGACCTGGATCCAAGGTCGAATGTTGCTACTTTTGAACTGGGATGGTGTCAGAAAACAAGGTAGCTGCTTCTTGGCTTCTCGGTTCCCATTCCATCAAACTGGTAGATTGGACCCAAACAGCCGTGGTCCATCTGGTATACCTAACAATGAAGTTCAATGGCAAGCTCCAAAAACGGCCAAATGTCCAGACTGCATTACTCCTTATCCACTGTGGCAACCAGCGAGAATGTGTAGCACCAAAGTATGAGCTCACAGATATGCTACAGGAGACAGAGAAGTTGAATATCCCCTGAGAAGACTTCTAAGATATTAGATATCTGTGACAGAAAATGAAGATATTTAAGAACCATAATCTCTCTGCTCCTTTGAATCCATTTGATGTATAAACACCATTCTTCACTTCTATTCTCAAATTTCCAACTCTCTTAAGCATGTATTCATGCTATGCGGTATTTTAATGTTTGCGAAACTTACTAGGTGGGCTGAGTTGTTGTAACCTGGCACACATAGTAAGAGACTGAAACTGAAGGAAATAAAATTTGCATTCTATGGGCTTGTGTGAAATCCTTGGAGAGAGTTCTGGTCATTAGCAGGCTAGAGAAGAGTAAGAAGAGGAATGTTCACCCATTTTATCCAAAACTGAAGGATACATATATAGGGGAAGACCCACCTAAATACCCCTTATTCAAGGCCTCTTATCAGCTACTGATGTTCTAGAATTCACTTCTAAGACAGCTTTAGCAGTAGCATGTCGGTTGGAGGGTATCATGAAGTGGTCTTGACATTCAGATGTAGGAAGTAGCGTGTGAGGCAAAAGTGGGTGTCACTAAGTGTACCCTCATATTTAGCCTGATATATCTGAGAAATGGCACATATGATGGTGAATATCAAGAAGAAAGAGGGTGTTGGAGGTAATAGAGGAGGGCTGGACCATGTTTGAATTCAAAGTGGTTATGATCCTGCTAATAGGAAATGCCTACTCGGAGACTGTATACATGACTGAAGAGGGTTTCTGATCAGCACTATTTGATTTCGTAATACTAAAATATAGGATAGATGTTGTGTCTATTCCTACTTTTAGAGTTACACAGTTTTCTTGTCTCTTTTCATTCCTTCTTCTCTCCCTCACTCCCATCCTTTGTTCCTCCCTTCTTCCCTTCCCTCCCTCCTTCCTCTCTTCCTGCTTTACTCCTCCCAAAAATGTTTCACATTCACTTATTTGTGTGTTTGGGGGTTGGGGCAGTTGCATGTGGAAGTCAGAGGACAACCTGGTGGAGTTGGAGTTGGTTCTCTCCTTCTACCATGTGGTGTTTAGGGATGCGACTCCAGACATCAGGATTTATCTGCTAAGCTATCTCAGTCTCATTGGCCCTATGAAAATTGTTTTAAACGCTATTTTTATATGTGACTTTATGGAAACTTTTGCTCACATATGTACTGTAAACATTAATTGTCATGAGAGATCAAAAACTTTGAGTTCAGACTCCATCTTAGAGAACCTAAGGTTGAACTCAAGTTAACTAAGAGGCCAGTGCCTAGCACCAGTTACCAGGTTATTCCCCCAACAAATCTGTACCTCCAGGTTGCAAGCCTGCCCCGACCCTTCACTTCCCAACAACCAGCAATCAGGAGGAGAACAGAAGTTAAATTTATGGTTTGGCTCCCAACACCAACCAATTATGTTAAAGGCCATAATGTCACCCCAATCAGATGTGTATGACGCTAGATACTCTCTTCTTGCCTCTATAAATGCTTGCCTAAAACTAGGCTCAGGACTCCTCCACCTTCCTGCTGTGTCAGGGTTGACAGGAGCCCAAGCTCAAGGTTGAATAGAGAGACCCTAGTCTGATTGCATCCGGATTGGCTCCTTTTTGTGGGGTTCACGTACGTACCCTGGCACAGCGCTCACAGTTTTCATATCTGCTGACCTCATGGTTATTGTGCTTTTATATTTACTAATGAAAGAAAATTGCTCCTGTCCTAAGTATTTTCCAAACATCGTATTTCTCGTATGTGTTCTGTCCAAAGCAAGGAATTTTTCTCATCTGCATGCCGCTGTCAGTCTGTAACTTCTGTTCCCAATCTGCTTGTTTGTCCCTGTTGTTCCTTCTCCTTCCTCTTCTCAGATGAAGGAGAGCTTTTCCAGGCTCTTTCCTTGTAAATAGCTGATTGAAGTCTGTTATTGTGTATTTATAAAGTTTTCATTACTGTTTGGCTCGGCTTCTAGTCATTTTAAAGTTACGTAAACGTTCCATTAGGATCATTTAAAATTCAATTTATTAAGCCAGTCATTTTCCTCCAGTGAGAGAAAAACAGAAATGCACGTGAGAACCATTGTCAGAAGCTGAAGTGTTCGAAGGAATGGTTTGTTTCTTCTTTAGATTAGACAAGAATAAAGACTTTCATTAGCATACTTTAATTACAATTTTCACTGGCAACATTTGGACTTGAGAAAGCAATTAGAAATCATTTGAATTATTTTTACAAATGGGACGAATTTTAAAGATAGTCATTTCAGTATTATACATATTTACTGGTAAGATAATAAAACTATAGTAATTACTAGCAACGAAGGCTTATGAAAACATTAATGTTTAATGAAAAGAGATGAAAGGAAGAGCCAATGAGATGGCTCAGTGGGTAAAGGTGCTTCGCTGAAGCCTAACAATGTGCTGTGTGCTGGATCCTCGTGGTGGCAGGTAACAATGGGCTCCTGAACTCTGACGTCTGACCTCCACTGGGACACCAATGTGCCATGTCCCTATGCCACCCTCACCCCCCCCCATCACAATACACAAATAAATGAATATAAAACAAATAGCTAAAATGCAGAAATTTCAGGTAGGCAATGAGAAAAATACTCTATTAAATACTGTTAATAATAAGATGGGTATTAATATTAACGCCACAGAAAGTCGATTCTTAAATATCATGTTTACTCTCTATCCCTAAGAACTCCATTGCCAGAGGTATGTTTCAATGCCTTATAATATTGACATCTAATGTTGATTACTTTTTTTTAAAAACCAGGAGGATATAGTTGTAAAACTTTTAATAATTTGAAACTCTAATTTAGGTTTTGAGCTGTTTCGTTGAAAAAAAAAAACAAGAAGAATACAGAGATGGTTTTTTTATTATATAGATTTTGAGCTCCACTTCTTGATTAGAAATTGCCTAGTCATAGCTTGAAAATAACTAAATTTTAATGTCACTTATCAGCATAACATTTTCTGAGGAACTATTTTTTTTTTCCCAAGACAGGGTTTCTCTGTATAGCCCTGTCTGTCCTGGAACTCACTCTGTAGACCAGGCTGGCCTCGGACTCAGAAATCCTCCTGCCTCTGCCTCCCAAGTGCTGGGATTAAAGGCGTGTGCCACCACTGCCTGGCTCTGAGGAACTTTTATGCACGGTATAGAATAAACCATTATGGTTTATTAAGACAATAGATACTCGAAGAATGCTCAAATAAAATAATGGAAGTGGATATCCTTAGGAAATATTCTCGAAGTCTCTCATGCTAGAGCGAGGAAACGTCCCAGTGTCCAGAAGTGGCCCACCTCCAACACCACACAGCTTTGAGCGTCACGGTTTATCCATCATGATATCCAGAATTCTTCCAGTTAGGGATGCGTACGGGAGCTCTCTCTTTAGCTTAGTGGTGAAGACGCTTTTCAGAATGTAAACTAAGGTCGTACCACCCAAGCCTCTTCCATTAACAGCCCACGAACACTCACTCTACTACCACTGGGGCTAGCTCACCCTTGCCTCTCCAGTGTATATTCATATGTGTCACTTAGCACCCTTCCTCTTGCTTGCAAAGCCGTGAGGAAGGATCTTCTTAGGAGTCAGTTGCAGCTCTGTTTAATGAGCCAATCAGCAGCATTCTAGATAAGCATGAGTGGAAACCTGTCCGGGCTTCCCCCCACCCCCCCCGGACTAAGAAAGCCATTACCTCAAAACCCAGCCTTTGGAAAATGTGCTTGGATATGCTCCATAGACATTATACAGCCGCGGAGCTCACCTGCAAAGAAAGCCTGCGCTCTGTACGCAGACGGTCTGTCGTAATTGTCGAAGCCTCTCCGTGTTTATGTAGGTTCATCAACGCAAGAGGAACGACTGAAAAGGCTCACCTTTACGGCTTATTTTCCTTGGCTCAGGTAGATGCTGCAGGCATTGGGATGTTTTGCTTAGCATCGCAAGTGAACAACAACTTCTAAATTCTATTGGTGCCTTCCCTACCCCACCCCCGCACCCCCTCCCACCCCTGCCCCCAGGGTATTATCATATTTGGCAAGATGGGGTTCAGTTCCACTTAAAATGATGGGATTAAACGGCCCGTCTAATGTGTGGAGTCTGTGCACTCTTAGAAGCACAGTGCAATTTAATCAGATATTAGGCCATAAAATTAATCGTTCTACATTTGGAATTCAAGAGATTTTTGAATTTCGCTTGACATTTTAAGAGTGAGTTACCATAAATATATAAGAAAGCACTAGGCCCATTAAGTCAAAATATTTAGTGGTAATATTTCATACTTTATGGCCTTACAATAATGCAAATTGGTAGAATGTCTTTTAACTTTTGAATATTTGTATAATCTGTGCAAAACAATAAAGCATAGTAAAGAAAGCACTGGGAATGCATGAAGTAATTATGCCATCAATAAAATTTATTACTACTGCATTTTAAAATTACATTCAGTATACAGTTGATAGTGTAGTGAGTTTTTGATAAGTCAATCATCGATAAAATTATAATGGGAAATTTTGGATTTCTCTCACGTAGTCTGTGCTGTGTTTTAAGTCTAGAGTGTCTCACATAGAGTCTACCATGTATTTTCCTGCATTATTTGAGGAAACATTTGGATAGGCGGAAAGGACTTCATTTTATATAGAAGCATTTGTGTCGATTAAAGCAACTTCAAGAGAATAGAGCAAAAGACAGGTAATCGGTTAGAAAGATATATATATAATAGAGCAGGATATGAAATAAATATCATAAAATAACAGAGTTTCTTGTGACCAGAAGTCATTTGGGGGTGATGTGACTCAAATTTCTCATCTATTATTTAAATTTTATGAACTCATACACATACATACACATGCATTACCCTCAGAGGACGGCGTGTTGTTTATTTCCAATTCACAGGTCAAGAAACTCAGTCAAAGCTATGGAGATTCTTCAGGATCGAGTGATCATGCCCACAAAAACCAAGAGCCATTACAATGGTTAGTGTATTTATTATTTCCAGGGCCACACACAAGAATAGTGTGGCTTCCTGTACAACCAAGCACAACAGATCCTCGGAGAACCTGTCAGTTTACCACTGCAAATTTTTTCTAATAAGAACAATTTCCGATCTTTAATGAACAGATTAGCTTCTGCTCTGTCCAGTTTTTGTTTGTTTGTTTTGGTTTTTGTTTACGTGTGCTGTTATTCACCAGCAAGTTCTAAATGAGCAGTACACAGTCTAAGGGCAACTATATTGCTACATTGGGTTAAAATGGGTGTAGTGACTTGATACCACACTAACCTTGGTGGTTTTACCCTCTTCCTGTGTCTGCTGGTAGACCTTTGTCCTGGTCACCATTTTTGTAACCAATTAAGAGATGTCTGTTGCTAGCCATGCAACACACACACACACACACACACACACACACACACACACACTTTCAGTTTGATTTTCTGCAGCCTTCAACATTAGGCAGTGCTCTCCTATGGTTTCAGTAGCTGAGCTGATGGCTTTCATTTTGATGATTTCCGAAAAATTCCTATGCTAAATGTAAGTTTTTTTTCCAAAGTGAACAGAGGGAAGAAAAGTTTTTATAAGCCTGTTTTTAGAATTGTTTTAATGAGCGTGCTCAAGTAAAAAGTACCACCAATCCATCTGTAAACTAGTATTCATATCTGACCATCACATTATGTGCAAACAGAGAGATTAAAAAATCGAAAATAAAAAAGTATCCATCTGGATTTTTGATATGACGCCAAAAAGTCAGAGTCCTTAAAACACTCTGTGTTTACAGTCAATTTCCTCTCAGTAATTCTGTCTCTTTTGTACCTCTGTGTTCCACATCCAAAACAGGATGTGTAGGTTTGTATAATTAGGACTCCAATAGGAATCATATTTCTGAGCTAGAATTGCATTTTGTCTTACTCCTTAAAATACATCAAGTAGAGACAGGACCAACTCACCTTCATTTCTAAAAGCCCTAAATGAAAACTGACTGGCATGTTCTTCCGTGGATGAGTGATTCCTCTCTGTGTCTGCAGGGTAAAAAAATATATTGAATAGAGATGATGTGTCTACATGGTAGAATATTACTTGGTAGTAAAAAGGAACAAAGCATTAACAAGGTACAGTACCTTAGATGGATTTTATGTGCCGTATGCTTTATAAAAACTATGATTCCACTTACATAATGTTCCAGAAACTAAAAAACTAGGGTGGGGTGCAGTAAAAAATGCATTAGTGGTTACCTGTGGATAGGAGCAAGAATGTTTGTTAGGGTGACTCTATAGAATCATGAAGGAAAGAGTTTCTGATGTTGAGGTAGATCCTGATTGCAGAGGCGGTCCCATGAATATTTTTATGAAGTTAAATTAGATAGAATTGTCAAACACACGCATACACACAAACACATGCACACCCACAGACACCACACTATATCACACACACACACACACACACACACACACACACACACACACACTAACACCTTGAATGCATATAAAAAAAGGCAACAGAAGTAAAATAAAAACCCTAGTCCTATCACTGGTGTTGTAACGTCTGTTTTCTTGGTTTGACATTGCACTATAGTCATATAGAATGCCATCATTCAGGGAGAGAGACTGATGGGCAGTTCTATGTCGTGGGCACTCTCTGTGAGCCTATAGTTATTTCAGAATTGAAAGGATGGAAACGCATCAAAGTTTTCCTTTCTGCTGGGGCCATTGGAGCCTTGTTCTACCCTTAGACCCTTTGCATCAGAGTCGTCTTCGGGTCCCCACTTTGTTTCTTACTGTTCCATGTTTTCACAGCACTTCCAGCTCTTCTCTAAGCCCATCAGATGTGCTCTTAGCCACTTCCGTTATCACCACATAAAATGTACTAACTGTCCTTCTATACCATTATATTTTTAAAGGCGCCATTCTGAGATCAACCCTGCATTTTTAGCATTGGATCCATTTTCTAAAGCACCTAAAAGCCTAGGCCATATTTGGTGAAGTAATGGCTGAGAAGGGCCCGCCACTGGGGACATATTTCTCCAAGTTGCAGCTGACAAATTTTAGTGAGGCTAAGAAAATGAACTCAGGAGGAGAGCAAGTCTGTAACTGATGGGTCCATCATAAGCTTATGGGTGTGAGGAGTGGCTAAAGGTTAAATATGAACTCCCATAGTGTGCAGAGGTTCACTTACAACTAATTGCATTTGTCTGTGTGGCTATCTCCGTCTTCTCGGACACTTCAACGATCGTGTCTGGCATCGCATCGGTAAAATGAAGCCTCTCTGTTGTCTCTTCTCTGAGCTGTCTCCTTAACCAAACTTGTTAGAGCAAACTCTGGTAATAAGATTACATGGAAAAAGTGCTAGCCAGTTTGGTTCTCAGTGGCTTTTATTGCTCTCATTGCCACAAGATCTAGCAAGAATATCAAAGAGACAACTGAGCATTCACATTCTTTACACCAGTTTTTATTTTCAATTCTTGTCCTAGCTCATGAAAGCTACGTTAACATTACTTGGGCTATTTCCCCTTCATGCCTCCACTATGATATGCATGTCCATGTGCTCTCTCTCTCTCTCTCTCTCCCTCCCTCCCTCCCTCCCTCCCTCCCTCTCTCTCTCTCTCTCTCTCTCTCTCTCTCTCTCTCTCTCTCTCTCTCCCTTTCTTTCCTCAGATCCCCACTGATTCTAAGTTCAAAGAGACCCTAACGTGTTCCTGTATACCCACAGGGAGAAAGTACCTGATTCACTGGCTAAAGTAACGTGCAACCATGAGATCATAAAGTAGTGCAGAGACAGGATTTTTGAGCAGAGGTGGTGGCGATCTAATCTAGAACAGCATCCCACCCCTTCCACCACAAGCTAGAAAAACAGAGATTGAGACCAGAGCCTGACAACTCGTTTCTGAAAACTTTCCAATTCTCGACGTGTCAGTCGGTTGAAAAGCACTGGAGACATCTGGACTTGCAAAACTTTGCAATGCTAATGCTAGCATGCGTTCTGGAAGCGGCTATGACAAGAGACAAGTGTAAGATCCCAGCTCTGTTCACAGAATTAGTTCAGAGGAACATAGTGAGGATACAGCTAGTAGCAGAAACCAGATGCCAAGAAGCTGTAGTCGGGGATGCTATAGAAAGCCAAGGGTAGCAATCACTATTTCTAAAGTAAGTTCTTATTTATGAAAAGGTGATTTTATTTTACTAGTGGTTTAGTCTCAAGAAGCCAGATCGCAATGGACACCACCTGCTTGCTCAGCTGACATTAATATCATAGACTGGTCATTTGTGAAAGGTGGGATTTGTAGGTGAAGATCACATGATATTTTTATTTTCTATAACTTTGCAATATCTTTCTAGACAGCAGTATATGCAGAGGAATGCCGACTTTGGAGAACAGCACTGTGAATTCGTGTAAGGAAGAAAACAATTAAAAATTTCTGATCACTTTTTTTTTTTTTTTTTTTGGCTACACATCACTTTCCCCATTCTGGAATAACAAATAACATCTTGAGTTCCACTTCTCACTTGACACTTTGTGTTTGAAAGTGTATTTTAATTAATCTTTATACACTGGCACATGATACAGCAAATTATATAGAAAGTAATAAACCATGTTTCTCTCCTTCACCCTCCACCTTTGATGATGTGCAAATATCCTCCCTCCAGTTTGACACAATTAGTTTACTGTATGGAGTAAATCAATTTATTTCAAGTATAAGCTTCCTCATTTGTCCTTTGGGACATATTGAAACTCATTGTTGAAAATGTAAGCCTGAACGTTTACCTTTGTCATAACTGGGAACCGGTGAGTGTAGGACTAGGAAAGACAGCGGAAAGTTCCGTCTCTCACCCACTCTACTCACAGTGCTCTTTAACAGAGGTAGAAAATTATCACAATAACAAGCATGAGGGCTGCAAGAGGAAATGGGCTGGTCCCCAACTGGTATCTGCAAACAGGTTATTCCTAACTGCCACTCTTAGATGAGACGCAATGTTCTACAACACAGTTCAGACCTTCGGGGGTCCCTGAGTGCATATTCAGCCCTTCGGGGGTCCCTGAGTGCATATTCAGCCCACCTAGCAGAGAACCATAGGGACCGACTGACAATGAAGCTTGCCTGCACCCTCGTCCCCTGCCTGTGTTTCTTGCTGATCTATGCATCCTTCGTTTTTTACATTTGAAACAACTGCATCTCCATGTTTACCTAAGGGTCTGTCACAGAAGTCAGAAATCTACCATGCTGTGTTCTCCTGAACCATCTGCTTCATGATTAAGAGGTTGGCCATCCCGTACAGGAAGCCCCATTCCTTCAGGTGATGTTTCTTTACTCTGATATCCTCGCATCTAGAACCATCTTTGGCATGCACTAAGTGAACATAAATACTGGTTGAGTAGAAATGGGAGCCCTACCTGATATCAAGCCCACATGGAAGACAAATCCTAAAGTAGAGGGAACCTACATTTGTGTTGGGCTGTAGTTCATAGATGCACGGGGATTCCTTCAATGTCATCTGCATTGCATCGTAGATAACAAACCCAAACATGACTCCATTGCCCACACTTTAAAGGGAGAAACTAGTGGACTTCTGAAACTACTTCGTATTACTATAAAACGAACAGCAACGTATACGTCACTCACTCTGTGCTGCGTGTTTCCTGGGCTTTTCTCATTGGATCTATTTAACCTTCTGTTAACTCTGCAAACGTGCTTTAACACTATTCTTACTTTACATTGAACAGACAAGAGAATAGAATGACAACTTTCACAGAACCACACGGCTGCTACGCTGGCGTTAAGCTCAGGACCCAGTTCTAACTCCTTCGGCATCTTTAGAGGGATCTGGACACCCTTCTATTTATCATCAGTCATTCTTGATAGAAACGTTTCTTAATGAAAAGGGATCGTTTCTGAACACATAACCCTGTCAAGATTAGCAATGTATTACCATGGTACAATGAATATGATGAAAGGAGGACGGTGGTGTACACAGAGAACTGCTGGGCTTCCAACATTTTGGTTTTCACAACACTAGACAGAATTAGCATTTCTTGCCTTTAAAATTAACAATTGAGCAGGGCGTGGTGGCGCACGCCTTTAATCCCAGCACTCGGGAGGTAGAGGCAGTCAGATTTCTGAGTTCAAGGCCAGCCTGGTCTACAAAGTGAGTTCCAGGATAGCCAAGGCTACACAGGGAAACCCTGTCTCGAAAAACCAAAAACCAAAAACCAAAAAAAAAAAAAAAACAAAAAAACAAACAAACAAAAAAAACAATTGATACAGGTACTTTTTTTTCCCTAATTATACCTTTCATGTTACCCATTTCTATGTCATCAAACTAGGCAGAAACTAGGCTTTTTTAGGGAAGTAGTTTGATCTCAGGAACATGGGCAGTGGAGGGATAATGATCAGGAACTGAAGGCCAAGTTTGGCTCTGTAATGAATTCAAACCAGCTTGGGATACATGAGATTCTGTTTGCGAAAAAGAAACAAAACAAGCAAACAAAAACAACAGAAAATTAAGCTAAACTGAAAGCAAAGTTGTGTCTGTATTCCAGCCAGAATAGCCATGTTGCTGGGTTCAAACTCCTCTACACAAACATATATATACATTTATTATTACATATATATAATCACTCCGTTTTCAGTAGAGGTTTCTCTTTGGTTTAACTATCTGGTCACTTAGGCTACACCTATTCTAAAAAAGAAGAAAAAGATAATGGATTCCTTCTTGAAAACACGGCCTGGCTTCAAAATGAAAGTTGTATTTGTTCTTGGTGATCCGTTCTTTTATGTTATCAAATTTACCACATATTATCTGAATCAATAATTTTGATAACATTTATTATCCCTTTATTGTCAGCAATCTCTCTATTCTGGATTTCCCCATAATCTCTATTTTTAAAATAGGTATCTCCTCCATATTCCTTTTCCATTGAACACATATTTCTTGCTTTATAATATCTTTCTATGAATTTTGAAACATGATGTTCAATAGTTACCTTCAGTCCCTATTGCTTGATAATGTTCTAAGTTATCAGTCACAGCTCAACTTCACACATTTTCTCACCTGAGAGGTTCATAGACGTTTATCAATTTTATTTCTATAATACACTTACATTTTATGTCATGAAAGAGACAAACATAGGTATTTTCCCAGCAACCCTGAAAGGTACCTGTAAGACCCTGGACAACCTTGTATCATGCTTCATGAACCCAAGTTCACAGAACTAAAGTTGTGTGATAGTTTAAATTATCAATGGATTCAGAACCATAGGACTTCTACTATTAGCTCTTGACTTATCAAGATTCTAGTCATGCATTACAGTTGGCCTGCTTAATCACATTTCTCATTTACCATCTTGTGGTCTACCAATCCAAACCAAACCAAAACTTACCACAAACCCCTCTTGCATATAAGCGAAGCAAAAGCGAAAGCAAAGCAAAACAAAACAAAACAAAACAAAACAAAACAAAACAAAAACAAAACACAAAAACCCTCCAAGCCAAGATGAGGAAAGTGAAAATTCTATCATGCTGTCATCCCACTGCCTTCCACTCTTAAAACCCCAGCTCAAAAAAACAAAACAAAACAAAACAAAAAGAACAACAACAACAAATGCATATTGTGTACCAAATACTAAGTACAGCTAGTATATGAGATATATTTTCCATTTGTTTGAGTCCGTTTTGGTGCCTGATCCAGATGAGCTCAGGGGATTTTGTCAGGATATGTGTCTTCTACACATTAGCCAGCTCCGTTTTTAGTTAGTTTACAGGAAACTGATTGAAAAATGAAACCTCTTACTCAAACAGAATGCTGATAGGAGAAATGGTTCCACTTCATTGCCTCCTTTGAACCACGGGTCTGAGAGACTTTCCTGGGTGGCACTTGGCCAGCAGCGCTTTTGCAGCAATCTTCTGAGAAACCATCTTTGTTGAATACCTACCTCACCTGAATAAACGTAAGAGCTTAGTCTAACTATGGGCTGCTCATCAGTTGTCATATACACGGCTTCTTTGACTGGGTTGAACATGTACATCACTAGAAGTAGACTCTTTTTGCTAGTCAAGTGCAAGATACAAGTCCCCCTCAAGTACAATTTTATGACCATAGGATGATACGTCGGATTTCTTCTATTTGAGTGACTGTTCATGTAGCATTGTTTCAGTGTTGGGTATGGTACATATTTGGGTTGTCATGTACAGGGTGTCATCTGGGAAGGGTACCATGGAATCAATAAAGACTAATGAACTCCTTGCTTCCAAAGAGCAATTATAAAATAAATAGGCATTTAAGATCAAATTGGAAATGCCTGCGTCACTGAAAGGCTATTTTGGAAAGAGTTTTACCTCAAATAAAGATATCAGGCCTTTAAATAGGTGTAAGTACCGGGTGTTATGACAAGGCCTTGAGCTTTTATTGCTGCCCTGTGGGTAGCACTACCAAGCTGTTAGCCCGGACTTTGACCCGGGACCCTAGAGACTCATATTGTAAATGTCGGAGTCTTGGAGTGAAGTTAAGATTAGAAGCCAACACTATACAGCAAGTCACAAACTGTGAGTGTTAGAGACAAGCGATGCCTTTTCTGAGGCAAGGACTTTTTAAAGTTGGCTTTTTCTCCTTGCTGTCTCATGCTTTAAAAGTGAGGACAAGGACTGTTTTCTTGCAAGACAATGAACAATTTAGCCTCTTGCTTTGAAAGTTCTGACACTAATTTGCTGCATTAAAACAAATGTTCAACGCTCAAATGGGCGCTAAGTGAAACATAAATGGTTTATAGGAATTCATAAATTCCACATTAAATGTTACAAATCAGGCAGCTTTTGGATGGCAGCATTTATAATGGTTAACTGGTACACACAGTGAATTGTTATTCCTCTGTTTTGGGTTTTGGCTCTTAGACCTGGTCAGAAAATGTACACAGGCTAATTTAGGAATTACCAAAAGAAGATTGCTCTAACTCGACTCCCTGACGTATCTATGTTTCTATACTTAAAACATTAGATAGAAAAAAAACTAATGTACAGTCTAATCCAAGACATAGTATAGCCATCTTCCCGAATTGGTAGCTACTAGATTAATTTTTAGCTACAGTGTATTTCTCAAAACTTTTTAGTTGGAGTCTTGGACCAGACCCCTCAGTATTGGATCTAGTGGAGGTGATTGGGACAATATTTGTTCCCACAAAAGGCCAACAATTTAGGTCCAAAGCAAAAGATCACATCATGCATGAAAGTTTGGAAACTGAATGTTGCTTGCAAGGTGGGGCTTTGAGAATGTTCAGAGCTCAAATGGGCTCCAGCCTCTGGCCGACAGGTTGGCACAAACGTGGGGCAGCCTGCCAAGGGTGTGAGACGTAGTGTAAAGACGGCCACATTTTGCTACTGACGCTTCAAAAGACAAGAAGCCTTCATGCTAACTCAGCCATTCAAAGCTCTGAGCCCTCTGTCATTTGAGGCTCTGCTCTGAGGTCAAGCAGGAGATCTTGAATAACACACACACACACAAATAGTCTAGAGACATTTGTGGCTCTGGTGGGGTATAGGTAACTAGATTTACTAGAAGCAAAGTTTAAAAATCTACCTCATAAAAATGACAACAGCTGCTCCTTTGCATTTAAAATGGGGCAGGTTTTACTTATTCTTGAAAATCACAGTATATTTAAAACCTTTCCGAAATGCAGAAAGCCTCTTTTATTTGTCCATATGAAATTTTACTAAAGCTAATGACATACAAACATTAAGGAGATAACATTTTTGAAGCTTTGATTTCTATAGGTAAGTTTAGTCTGATATTCTGGAAGCTTTCTTCCAAGGGGCCAGGGGACTGGTGAAAAACTAGGGAGGAGCCAAGAATGAAGCTTGCCTCCTGACACCACTGCTTCTACCCTTGTAACCTTTGACAAGGAAGTTAGTGGTTCTAAACATGTGTCCCTCTCCAAGAGTGACAATAGTACCCACCTCAAAGGGATACTGCCAATGCTAAATAAATAATCCACAGAAGACATGTAACAGAGCACCTGGAAAGCACTCATGAGTCCTGAATAAATGTGGGCCAGGGGAACAGAAGTAAGCAGGTGGTAGGCAGAATTTCTAAAATAATCGCCCACATTTCCAAAATAGCCTCCAAAGATGTTCTGCCTTAAAAAAATGACTATAGATTATTTTACTGATATTTAACTAACAGATGAAATATCAACTGAAATCACTCAATGTGTCCTGCCTTGATCTCGGAAAACTACGGGTCGGTCAAACAGCTCTGCCAAGACGCTGCTATGGTCACATGGTAGAGCTGACCTTCGGCAGGGTAGTTAATCTTGGTAATCCTCGTGTATTCGTGGCAGCATTTTCTGCAAGTCCTGGCATAAAAGTGGGTCAGAGAGATCTATAACATTGAAAAGGATTCATTGAACCATGGCTGGCTCTGTGATAGAGAGAACCATACATTAAAAAAAAAAAAAAAAAAAAAAAAAAAAAGTGTGCCACAGTCTCAGGACCCAGAGCAGTTCCTTGATGAAGTCAGCAAAGGAATGGAGACTTTAGTCCTGTAACCACAAGGACTGAGGTTATCCAGCAATCTGCATGAGGTTGGCAGTGAATTCTCACCCAGAGGCTCCATATAACAGACAAGCCACCTTGGTTTATGCCTCAGAGACGCAGGTGAGAGAACTTCAGCCCTAGTCGTCCTGCTTGGATGGTTGAGCCTCACCACCATGAGACAAACATAGGTTGTCTTAAATTGTTAAATTTGTGGTAATTAATTTACTAGAAAGGGGTAGACAACTCAAACAATCTGAAAGGTGGCTTGAGATCCAAAAAAAAAAAAAAAAACGATACCTATTCTAATTGTTAGGGTAAATTCACTACAAGAAAGTCCACATTTGCATAGCGATAAGTCCCTTAGGAGAATACGAACCAATAACTGTTGAAGGGTAATCTTCTCCTTATTCTCAATAACATAAAACATGAATGGTGGCTGTTTAAGAATTAGTTGTCAACTCCTGAAAGTAGATGATCATGCTATCCGTGGCCAACAACAACAAAACCCAAATAACGGCTGGCCCTTGTGGTGGTTTGAGTGAAACCAATCCCCAGAGGCTGGTCTGTTGTTGATACTTGGTGCCCAGTTGGTGGAACTGTGTGGGAAAGAGTAGGAGGTGTGGTCTTGTAGGAGCAAGGGAGTCACTTTGGGTGAACTTTGAGGTTTCAAAAGTCCAGGCCATCCCTAGGTAGTTCTCTCTGCCTAATGCTTGTGGATTAGATGGAAGCTTTCAGGTCCTGTTCAAGAGCCATGTCTGCCTGCCTACTCCATTCTTCTCAACAAGGCAGCCGTGGATTCTAACCCTCAGCAGCGCCAAATCAAATGTTATCTTTTATAAGTTGCCTTGGTCATGCTGTCTTGCCACAGCAGTAGAAAAGTAACTATGACACTTATGGAAATTATTTTCAAACAAGGATATGAAGCAAAAATCTTTAGATCCTCATACGGGAGGAACCAATTCTTTTTTTTTTTTTTAATTACGTATTTTCCTCAATTACATTTCCAATGCTATCCCAACAGTCCCCCATACCCTCCCCCCACCCCCGCCACTTCCCTACCCACCCATTCCCATTTTTTGGCCCTGGCGTTCCCCTGTACTGGGGCATATAAAGTTTGCAAGTCCAATGGGCCTCTCTTTCCAGTGATGGCTGACTAGGCCATCTTTTGGTACATATGCAGCTAGAGTCAAGAGCTCCGGGGTACTGGTTAGTTCATAATGTTGTTGAACCTACAGGGTTGCAGATCTCTTTAGCTCCTTGGATACTTTCTCTAGCTCCTCCATTGGGGGCCCTGTGATCCATCCAATAGCTGACTGTGAGCATCCACTTATGTGTTTGCTAGGTCCTGTACTAGTCTCACAAGAGCCAGCTATATCAGGGTCCTTTCAGCAAACACTTGCTAGTGTGTGCAATGGTATCATCGTTTGGAGGCTAATTATGGGATGGATCCCTGGATATGGCAGTCTCTAGATGGTCCATCCTTTTGTCTCAGCTCCAAACTTTGTCTCTGTAACTCCTTCCATGGGTGATTGTTTCCAATTCTAAGAAGGGGCAAAGTGTCCACACTTTGGTCTTCGTTCTTCTTCAGTTTCATGTGTTTTGCAAATTATATCTTATATCTCGATATACTAAGTTTCTGGGCTAATATCCACTTATCAGTGAGTACATATCATTTGAGTTCTTTTGTGATTGTGTTACCTCACTCAGGATGATGCCCTCCAGGTCCAACCATTTGCCTAGGAATTTCATATATTCATTCTTTTTAATAGCTGAGTAGTACTCCATTGTGTAAATGTACCACATTTTTTGTATCCACTCCTCTGTTATGTGTTGCTTATATTACTCAGGTTTAACAAGATAAATAGTTTAAAATGATTAGGGTAGCATCTAAAGCAAGCTTGAGGCTTGCACAGAGCCACCCATATATTGTGTAGGCCTTGCACTGCTGTCTTTCAGGCGACCATCTTCCTGGTAGCTCAGTGGATTAGTTACCGTTTGTTAAACCACGATGACCAGAAGCTACGTATGGAAGAAGGAGCTGATTTGGCTTATGATTCTGGAGGGAGAATCCTTAACGACAGGCATGACATGGCAATAGGTGCCTGGAGCAGGAAACTGAGAGATGACATCTTCAAATGCATGCAGAGAGTAGAGATAATAAACTGGAAGTGGAGCCAGGCTGCCAGCTCTCAAAGCCCTCTCCTAGAGCCATACTTTCTCCAAGAAGGCTGTACATCTCAAAAGTCCTATAGCCTCTCAAAATTGTGCCAGCAACTGGCGACCAATTATTGAAATACCTGTCTATGAGGGACACTTATTCAAACTGCCATATTAGTTAATATGACTCTTCTTCTTTCTCCACGGGGTTCAATTCATACTTGCTCCATGCTAGCCCATCAAAGAACCACACATCCCTGTCTGTGGCACTGCGTCTATGCCTAGTGATTGGTTTAGCGCTGTTTGCACAGTAAACCACCTCCAAGAAGAAAAACACATAACCAAAGAGAGTGCTCTCGGTTTCTGTGAATAAAGGTCAAGTATATCATCTATCAAGTTGTATTGTGTATGTGTGTGTGTTTATAGACTGTTTTGTCTGTTATTTATTTATTTATTTATTTATTTTGGATTTCTATAATCAGTGCTATTTTACCTTCCCTTGAGGTGGGAAGAAATGAAACCTCAAAATGTTTCTTTTTGCACCGCCATTTTAGGGTGCACATGAGTAATAACCTGGAAATTATCTGTGACTATCAAGCACAAGCATTATTCTAATCACACTGCCAGCAAACTGGAAACACCAAGCTACCCTTTTTCTTCTTTACAGAGCCCGTTCAATGGACATATATTCCAAAAAGCAAACGCTTGGAGTTCCGAGTTTCTCTGTAGGGTGTGATTTGGTCACAAGCGAGGTGACGAGCTAATTTGGCGAATTGCTGTTTGAGCTTATTTTCAGTTGAACTTCTGCTGAGAGAAGAAAGAAGAAGCAGGCGAGCGGAGAACACACTCTATGCATCACCGAAACTTATTGCTTATCTTTATTGCATTTGCGTAAATGCTCTTTTTCTGCTGTTGCCAAGTAAGTCATCATATTTTAGTTCTGCACTGAATCCCTCAGTAGGAGGCGAGGTTTGAATAGATCCAGAGTGCAGGAAATAAAAAGAATGCCCATCATGGCTAAAATGCTATGATACCCAGACTCTCTCCTACTTCCTCCTCTGGAAATGTGTATACTTCGTGCTACTGTATATGAATTGTTTTCTAGAAATAAGAATAGGCTTTTGTAATAAGGTTTTCAGTTAAGCGAAAATGTCTTCCATTGTTGTTCTGATAAAAACAATACTTGCTCACTGTGTAACCAAAGTATGTCAAAGAAAGAAGAATTATGTAACTGAAGTGCCACCTCTCAGAAGCCCACTAGCATCACAGTGGTCAGCTTTCTCATCTCTTTGTATAAACCTATACATTGATGTTCGAATAATATTACAGCAACAATTATTTTCATTTGAGGAACTACCTTATTTTTATACATTAATGGCCGATTCTCCCTCTCTTTGATGTCATCCGTTGATATGTTCTCTTAAGCATAGGCATTACACACCCTCATTTAAAGAGTTTGTCACTCTACTCTCCAAATGGACTTCTTATTTTTCTAATACTCTATTATGTTGTCTCCACAATTTTAAAGTAATCCAAGGGACAATTTTAACACTTGTCCCTAATTTGACTGTCAATAGTTACTTAGTACTTCCTCATGTTTACAATCAGATTGTTTCCAGTTTTCTTATCATCACAGAAAGATGAAGTGAGCAGGCATGTGTATGTCTTTTACATAAATGTTTGTATGGTGGTTTGATTGATGACTGTCCTCCCTTGGCTCAGATATTTGAACACAGTCCCTGATAGAGGCTTACAAGGTGTGGCTTTGCTGGAGGAAATGTGTCATTCAGCACTGGTCTGAGGAGTTCCTGGCTTCATTTTCCAGTTTGCCCTCTGTGACTCACACTTGTGTTGGAAAATAGGCATCTCTGAGCTTTCTTATCCTGCCATCATGCCTAACATTCGGGCCATCCTCTCCACTAGACATGACTCATCTGTTTAGAACTGTAAGTTTAAATAAATGCCTTATTCCATCCATTTCTTTTGCTTTGGGTCATATGGTCTTTTTGTTTGTTTTCTGCTTTTTGCTTTTTAACCACAACAACTGAAAACCAAGTAGAACCATCTAGTCAGAAGTGTGTGTGTGTGTATGTGTCTGTGTGTGTGTGTGTGTGTGTGTGTGTGTGAATACTTAATGTAGCAGACATTGCCAAGTTTTTAACAGCACAGCTTCAACACTGCCGATGTCCATAGCAATGTATCCCTGCCCATAACCCAGAGCAGCAAATCAAAACAAAACACTTGCTTGTATAATTTGATAGCTGGGGAAATTTTATCTTTATTTTGGCTTTCATTCCCTTTGCCCCTAATACAGGTGTTACATCCAAGTGCGCTGATGTAGAAATTGACTATTCCCTTCTCTTGGCAACCTTGCTATGGTATGTGCTTAGTTTATATTTCCATTAGAAAGCACTGCTGTTGATTATTTGGAAAGCCTGAAGGAAGCTGTGATCCCCAGGTTTATCTTTGTTGACAGTGCCTGCTGTTTTCGTCTCTCATGATATGTGAAAAACACTGTACAGCTGCTGTCTCTGATAGCCAGATGTTCAGTATTGTATGTGGATGTTTATTAAGTATATAGTAAGTCAAAGTGAAAGAATAGGTAACAAGAGATAGACACATAGCTAAATAGACAGACAGATAACTAAACCTCATCGAACTGAGTACTCTAACATCAACTGTGGAGCCCTAATGGGGCAAGCAGCTGATGTGCTCCGAGAGTGTTCTGGGAAGAGCAAAGAGTATCCTCTAGTTTTCCACGGATGAGCGTCCCATGGCTGCATGGCTGCCCTCTCTTTCCCACTACAGGCCCATCACATGGTGGGATGAACAGCAGTAATCTCTTTTGGAAGTGGTTCATCATTTAGCAGCTCTCAAGGACACGGTGTTTTTCCCCGTGGGCTGTTTTGCCCGTCATTCTCCCCCTTCCTTGCCACAGAGTTAGGTAAGGCTGCCCATCATCAGACAAGGCTGTTAGAGGACACTTGGCACAGACAGGACGGAGTCTGAAGTCAAGGGCCCAGTTTCACTTCCAGAACCAGCTTTGGAGTGACTTCCAACAACCCATGACAATGTCCATGTAACGCCTATTTCCATGCGTTTACAATAGGTGGGCCCTCTAATTATTTGTATTGAAATAGCTTGTTTGGATGAAAATGGTCTATGTTCTCTATGACCTTGGCTGATACTGCTATATTATTATCCTGAATAAATTATAAGTGTTTGGGGGAAAGGAAAGGATTATTTGATGTTTTTAGTATTTTATTATTTTCTTACTTGTATGTTGTAGTATAGCATTTAAAAACAAAACAAAACAAAGTTTTGTTCTTTCCCGAAAGTTCTAGACTTGGGTATGTGTGCCTGCTTCTGTGGCCTGTCCCCAGCCTGCGGTGGTGATATTCAGAGGTGTCCCTTGCAAACCAGCTGTGAGATATTCCCCAGCTTTGTTAGGCTGCATTTGTTCCAGGTCATGGCTCACCAGATGCATCTGAGTTTGTAGGTTTAGTTTTTATGTGGACATAGGTCTGTAGCGTTGAGTGCAAGAAAGCATTACATTTCTTAGCAGAGGAAGTAGAAAGGTCCAAGGGCCTACAGGCAACAGAAGTATGTGTATATTTAGTTCTGTTTGTTCTGGCAAACCTCAGAGCACAGACCCAGAGCCCAGCAATGTTGTGTCTAGACTTGACCTGTACCTCCGATTAGAACTCAGTTTTCAGCCGATGCCTGGACCTCAGCACTTTAGTTCAAGAGGAATCTACTCTTGTCCCCCGGTTCCTTCCTGTTGGGACTCACAATGTGGCTGATAAATCTTCAGTGTAAATGGCAGATTCCAAACAGTATAGCCAAAGCCAGTACGTCAGAGAGAGAAATACAATCTGCCCTCCCGATCTCAGAGCACGCCTGGAAATGGTGGTACGCACATCTACTGACCCGACTGGCAGCTGGAGAAACTTGGAGTCGGGCACCAGAGAGAAGAGAAGGCTCTGGGTTTTCTCCAGACACTCGGGGATGCACCCCCAGCTCCAAGCAGCGTTCAGCACGGGGCTGGAGAGCGAGAACATTCTTCAGATTTACTCGAGGATCTTTTGTTTTCTCTTCTCTCTCGTTTTTTTTTCTTCTCTTTTCTTGAAAGTTCTCTTTCCCTTGAAGGGATCTTTTAATTACCATCCTCTGGACTAACCATCCAAGCTGCAAAACCCTCAAAGCAGCTCAGAGCATCCTGCTTCCACGACTGCCCTGCAACCTCAGCAGGTTTCCCTGCCGATGGAAGCAATTTCTCTCCGGCAGCCACTTCCTGCCTGCCAAGCAAGAGCTGAATGCAGTGTGTTCTTTAAGGGGCCACTTTATTATCCAGGGGAACAGAGAACTTTGAAAAGGAAGATCATCAGAAGCTACAAAGTGACAAGACTCTAAAGCAACGGAAAAGAACAGAGACCCCCTTGGCGTTACTAATACTTTCTCTCAGAGGGCTTGTTTTCCTTTTATGGGGTGGTGTGATAGTGCATAGGAGAGCATGAACAAGATTTGTTATGAAAAAGCTTTACCTAAATTTTCCAAGTTCTATGGCTCTCAGCCCTGTGAAGAAGTATTACCCATATTGCCTGATATTACACCCTGTTTATTAGCACCTAACTCTAACCATCTGAAAAATCATCGAATTGCTACTGAGACAACAGTCATTTAAAATAGACTGGGATCATGTCAGCACACTGTTAATATGAAGTTATATTGGCTATCAGTGAGACACAGTCATCTAGATTCAACCCTCATCTCCATTAATGAAGTTCTACCAGTCACTCGCAGGTCAATCTTGGTGAAAGGCCGTGATTAGCATGTAGTGGGATGAGTCACCGTACCCAACTTAGTAGTGAAACAGAGCTGGAAAAGGCTTGTAAACAAGATCCAACGCTCTCTCTGTCAACATGTTAGGTTGTGCGTTAATGACGCCAACTAAGGTTATATTCATGAAACCCAGGCCAGACAATCTATTCTGCCAGAAGAGGAAACAGTGAGGGATATTCTGAAAACCATGGAGATTCATAATTAACATTGTAATAGTAAAGTCTTCACTGTAACCTTCAGCATCAAACCCAATTTAACTTGGTTTAACCCAGTGTTTCTCAAAAGAGTTTGACCCAGAACCATTTTTGATTCGTGTGATGTTCTAACAGCCCCTGGGGCCAGTTGCACAGAAAGACACTAACTGAGTTTTGTTGGTTCCATGACTACAAGTCCTAGGTGTCCTCCAAGGAAAAATTTAAACTGCCCTTCAGAGAGCTTTGTCATCTCTCAGAAACACTCAGAATTATTCTTCATTTCAAGGGAAATCTTCCTTTTGGCAAACTAATGGGTTTATGTACTGAGAGAAAGGAATTTCCTGGTGCCTGATGTTGAGATGGGAGGGAAACGTTTGCTTGCTATTCAGCAACTTATAGTATTTTCAGACAGTCAAACTCTGCCCTTTCTGGAAAATCTCTCTCTCTCTCTCTCTCTCTCTCTCTCTCTCTCTCTCCCTCCCTCCCTCCCTCTGCCTTCATCTTTCTCCTCAAGTCTGTTCCCTCTTTACTTTTTCTTGAGTTCTTCCCCCATTTCATTCCCACCCCTATCTGACCCCACCCCAACTCCATGACCAACTACTCTGGGATAACATAGCAAAAAAATATATAATTATTTTAACATATATTTCATATCTGTATATATAATATATACATATATAATATATAATACATACATATATATATATATATAATTGGATATTTTATTTATTTACACTTCATATGTTATCCCCTTTTCTGGTTTCCCCTCCAGAAATCCCGTATTCCATCCTCCTTCACCCTTCTATGAGGGTCCTCCCCGACCCAACCACAAATTCCCACCTCCCTGCCCTGGCATTCTCCTATACCGGGGCATCTATTGAGCTTTCATGGGACCAAGGGTCTCTCCTCCCATTGATGCCCAACAAGGCCATCCTCTGCAACATATGCAGCTAGAGCCATGGGTCCCTCCATGTGTACTATTTGGTTGGTGGTTTAGTCCCTGGGAGCTCTAGGGGTAATGGTTGGTTGATATTATTGTTCTTCCTATGGGTTGCAAACCACTTCAGCTCTTTCAGTCTTTTCTCTGACTCCTCCATTGGGGACCCAGTGCTCAGTCCAATGGTTGGCTGAGAGCATCCACTTTTGTATTTGTCAGGCTCTGGCAGACCCTCTCTGTAGACAGCTTTATCAGGCTCCTGTCAGCAAGCACTTCTCGGCATCCACAATAGTGTCTGTGTTTGGTGTCTGTATATGGGATGGATCCCCAGGTGGGGCAGTCTCTTGGATGGCCTTTCCTTCAGTCTCTGCTCCACACTTTGTCTCTGTGTCTCCACCCGTGAGTGTTTTGTTCCCCCTTCTAAGGACTGAAGCACCCACACTTTGGTCTTCCTTCTTCTTGAGCTTCTGTGGTCTGTGAATTGTATCTTGGGTATTCTGAGCTTCTGGGCTAATATCCACTTATCAGTGAGTGCATATCATGTGTGTTCTTTTCTGATTGGGTTACCTCACTCAGGATGATATCCTCCAGATCTATCCATTTGCCTAAGAATTTCATGAAATCATTGTTTTTAATAGCTGAGTAGTACTCCATTGTGTAAATGCACCACATTTTCTGTATCCATTTCTCTGTGAAAGGACATCTGGGTTCTCTGGGTTCTCTCCAGCTTCTGGAATTTCTACCCGTTGGATTGTATGTAAGTAAGGCTGACTGAGAACGTTCCCTAGGCCTGTGGCTGCCTCACCTTGTGGACACTAGGTTAAGTGAGATCAAAGAATAAGTAATTGAGGCCTTACTTTGTGCTCAGGCTAAGTTTGCACCCTTTGATAAAAGTAAAATAAAGTTAAAAAGGGAAAGAAACAAACAAACAAACAAACAAAAAAACCACGTTTTAAAAGTCCTAAGGTTACTTCTATCAGTGATTGCTTCGATCCATTCTGTTCCGTTCTGGAATTTGGAAACCGGAAGTGGGGAGGAACATAATTAATTGACGTTCCCATTCCCCTGCACGTACCATCCTTAGGAGAGCACTTCATCTGTCGGCAATGATTGTGAGGTCACCCTGCAGGCAATCTCTTCTCCAGCTCAAGCAATTCCAAGTTCTTTTCACTTTTGTTCCCCATAGGTCCATTTGCCAACACTAATTATTTTGGTTGCTCTTCCCTGGTTCATTTCCAACTTTCCAAATCACTTAAAAAAATATATAGAACCTCAAATGGGACAAAGCCTTCCACGGAGCTGGCTGGATCTGAGCTTCTAGATGGTGCGCTGGCCACTGCAGCATTTTCTGCTTAGTGGAGAAGGGAGAGCAACCTCGTGTTATATGAGTTTTTATAACCAGAAACTGACACCGGTGAGCCTTCTCCGCCGCAGCCTGCTGTAATTTGCACTTCTGCTCCTACAAGATGCTTAAGCGCATGATGTTGTCATGGTGCTGCAAGCTAGGCGTTTCTCAGTAAGTGTTGGTTGATATTGCTCTATATTTTTTTCTAAGTATTTCACATCATAGCTTATTTTACCGATGGTTTAGGCTAAGAAATTTTGTTCATTCTAAAACCTCCAGTTTATGTAGACAAACTTTCATATTTAAAGTGAGGTAGTGTAGCAAGTAAGAGTACTTGCGCTCTTTCTTGACTCCATCTTCGCGGTAGCAGCAGCGGCGTCCGCGGGCTAGTAGCCAACATGCAGCTCTTTGTCCGCGCCCAGGAACTACACACCCTCGAGGTGACCGGCCAGGAGACGGTCGCCCAGATCAAAGATCATGTGGCCTCCCTGGAAGGCATTGCCCCCGAAGATCAAGTCGTGCTTCTGGCAGGCTCGCCGCTGGAGGATGAGGCCACCCTAGGCCAGTGTGGCGTAGAGGCCCTGACCACTCTGGAAGTAGCAGGCCGCATGCTGGGAGGTAAAGTTCACGGTTCCCTGGCTCGGGCTGGAAAAGTGAGAGGTCAGACTCCCAAGGTGGCCAAACAGGAAAAGAAGAAGAAGAAGACAGGCCGGGCCAAGAGGCGAATGCAGTACAACCGGCGCTTTGTCAATGTTGTGCCCACCTTTGGGAAGAAGAAGGGCCCCAATGCCAATTCCTAAGTCCTATTGCCACCCTGCCATGCTAATAAAGCCACTGTGTCCAGAAAAAAAAAAAAAAAGAGTACTTGCAAAGCAAACTTGACAACCTTAGCTCACCCCAAGCATCCATGTTCAGGTGAGAGGAAAAAGAATCTACACATAAAGTTGTCCTTGATTATCACAGGGGTGCATCGCACCCGTGTACGCCCCATACAAATGATGCCCACGCAATAATAACAATAATTTAATAATGATTAATAATAATAATAATTTTTAAAATGACATGTAAGTTGTCCGTGTAATCTTTTATTCTATACCCACACATTACATTGGTTTGGTAACAACAATAAGAGCTTTGTATATATGAAGAGTTCATATTTTACAGTGTTTGCTTGTACAGTACACTCCAGCCATCCACTGAACAATGTTTATTGAGAGTGTTTCAGATCTTGTGCCGGACCTTAACGGGATGAAGTTAAACAACACATAGCAGGCCCCAGGAGGTGCTCAAATCGTGGGGGTGGGGGTGTGGGGCAGGCATTGGGGCAAAAAGTTGCATTACTAGGTGGTAAGTGCTATAAAATGGGGAGTGGTGCTTTTTTTTTTTTTTTTAAACCAGAGTCAAGAGCACGGTTTGCAAAAACAGGAGCAGATGGGTGGGATCCTCACAGGGGACCCAGCTCAGGTGGGTCACCGTGCAAGGAGCCAAAGCAGAAGATGCTTAAACCACAAGGTGGGTGTAGAGTTTACAGATCTTCACACTCCGAATATTAATCCCGCACACTCACTCACCAGTTAGAGTGCTTGTCATCACGCTCATAGATGGCAAATCTTTGAATTGGAAGAAACAAAAAGTCAAATTTGAAGGAAGACAGTTTCCAGCCTTCACTTTCCTAGGCAGTTTTCTGTCTGCATGAAGTGTGTGCTATGAATGGATGCCTGTTCTCAATTTTAGCATCCAATTTTTTCCTATTTTTTTTTATTATGGGAATTAAAACATGTTTATAGCAGGACATTTCCAAAATAGAAATGCATGAAGAACTAATAAAATCAAAGGTAGTAACGTTTAAAAATATTTTCTCTGTCATTTGCAAATATATAAGCTCGCATGCATATTTTATAAAATTGACAGTATTATGTTTCTATATTATATCCTGTTCTGTTCCTTGAACAAAATATATTGTGAATATTTTCCTCATGCACACAAATATGTTTCAATAGCATAGCGTTTAATGTCTGCAAAGTACTCTATTTTTAATGATTGTAGAATATTCCATCGCATGGATATAATGATGATAATTTGTTCACTTCACTATTGTCGAGATGTATGATCCTGCTAGTGCTTTGTATTATGAATAACACTACTGTTCACTAGCCTTTGGGGGGGGGGTCGTGTTTCTTAGAAGTTACAGGTTTCGAGATAGGATTATTAGGCCACACAGAGATGTACCTTCTTGCCAGGTAAAGGGCCAATCCCAGGAAATCCTCGTCAACCCCAGGAAAATCTTCCTTTCTTCTAGGGGAAATTTCCTATGACCAGTCAATGGACTTCTCCTCCACACCCTACCCCTAGCAACCAAGAAAGCTCACATGTTCCACCTATAATCTGACCTAGAACCCAAAACCAATGTGGGCTTATTCTCCCCCACGTTTGACAGGACAATTTATAAAGAAGCCACTTTAAGTTTGTGAATGATTCCAGGCATACAGAACAACGGTGAGCACACTTGGTTGCTGGGAGACTCTGCGTGGCTGCAGTCATTCTGCTTTACATGCAGCTCGCATTTGCTTTCCACGCTACATGTGTTTTTGTTTGTTTGTTTGTTTGTTAAATGTCTGTAACTGTCACCTGCACACCTACTTCCTCTCACGTGACTATGCATGGAGCTCTGGAACAGGATTCTTCTCCCATCTTGCTTCTTTCCTTACTGGTGGTCATTCAGGTTTTCCAAGATCTCCTACTGTGAGAAACATCATCAAATACAGGCAGGTGTTTTTCCTTTTGTAAGAAATGTACACTTTTAAATTGAGTACACCTTATTCGATTCATCTCCAAAGCACCAATGTATGGCACCCCAATAGTATGTGGAAAGCCCTCAGCTGTTGATAATATAGCCTGGTCACCCATTCTACACCAAGCTCAGATGATTTAAAAAAAAATAATAAAATGTTTTCAAAGGTATAAGAAGAAAAATAATCAACTGCACATATAATATGAAACATATTGATGTACATATGTATTGAAGTGCACACATAATAATAGATAAGTTACATAGACAGGAGCCATTTTGTTTGTATTTTGTGTGCACATATCATATGTAAATGTTGAGATTTAAAAATGAACTAAAATATCAGCAATTATTTGAATAACTGAGTTATAATTAAATTTTGTTTTTCTTTAATTCTTCTAAATTTTATGAGATAGGATAAATTGCCTTTGTTTTAAGTGTGTGTGTGTGTGTGTGTGTGTGTGTGTGTGTGTGAAATGAATGAAGCCACAGCTACGTTGAATGTTGTAATTTGATTCAACTCTAAAGGCAATCTGACAGTCCCCTGGCAATTTGACGAGAAACCAGCTCGCCAAGCGTAGTTATAAATGTCAGAAAATATTTGGTACATATCAATGAGGGGCTGAGGAGTCCACCTTTGCCCCGAGTTGATAGGAGGAAGCCTCGTGAATATGCAAAGCAGCTAATTTCAAAATTCCAATGGTCTTTTCACTGAGTCAAACCGAGTCTATTTCCCAGTGTGATTGACTGTAACCAACTAAATGATGAAGGCAGCAAAAACAGATTCTGCTAAAAGTCACTGATCCAGTGGCCATCTGTAGACACACAGTCCATTTCAGGATGAAGATAATTAGAAAATAGAGATACATAATCACTAGATAAAATATTCAGAGATGCTCTGGACAAGTCCTGAGTTTTCAGCTTCGAAATTCCTGTCATTCCTTCACCTGTTTATTTAGAAGCCTGCAGACAGATATCATATACTTACAGTTCTGATTTGGAAAGGCTTTGTGGTTTGTGTTGTATTCCTTCAGTTCTGAGTGACTGTGGACTCCCTATCATGGCTGAGTGACTTGTATCTCTAAGTATAAACCAGCAGGCTTCGCTGAGTCACGGAGACACTCAGATCCTTAGAAAGTTCCCCATGATTAGGGGAGAGGCTATTGTTTTTCCATTCTTACACTTCATTGTTGCTGAAATAATTTGTTAACAAATTTCTAATTTAATGTGAACGTGAGAAAGTGAATTAGCTAAAGCGGAGTGGAATGTTATTTCTTAAATAAGATATGGGCTGGAAAACAGAAGTGATCTATCCAGTGTGAAGGAAATTTCCCTGCGCGATGATGACACACAAACCTGAGGTCATTGTTAGTATGTTCCCAGGCAGTGGAGTGCATTGATGCAATCATTGTGTCTTACGGGCAAGAAAGGGATGTAGTTCTATCCCTCTTCCTGTAAATAAGGAAACCAAAACCAAACAGTAACCTGCGCACATTGACTACCTTGTCTTCCAACAAAAGGCCAATCAAGCACACATACAAAGGAAACAGAATTCTGTCTGGGAATTCCGTACGGTCATCCTGCCTTGCCGCTGACTTTGCATACTAAATTCTAGGAAAGCAGGATCAAGTAGATGCGGCATTGTGTGAAGTCAACCTCACCCAGGGGAGCAGATGCCTCTCTGAAAGCTTCCCTAACCTGAGGACTCTCAAGCTATTCACTCTACACTGCAACTGACCAACATGATTTAATTTGGGCAGCAGGTGACTGTGATGAAAAAAAAAAAAAAAAAAAAAAAAAAAGAGGCCACTTACAATCCAATTGCTTTTGGAAGGGCTTTTTAATATTGGAATCCACCATAAAATTGGTGATTATTGTATGTCATTATGGGAGGCCAAGTTTTATGTGAAGGATCTATTTTGTTGATTAAATGACATTCTTTTTTTTTTTTTTGTGCCATTGGGTCACACATAACATATGTCCAGTCAATTATTTTAGCAGTAGTTGAAGATTTCTTTTTTCACAGTAATAGTTTTTTTGGCAATCAATAGAGCTTTGAAGTACCATTTTTCTTGATAACGACATAGATCGTTTCTATAGAAGTTCCTTCCCCCACAGTGAATAAAGTTGGGTCATGGGGAAGGGTGATCCAAGTACACTTTATTGTCAAGTTTTCCAGAAAGATCAATGGCTTTGCATTCTGAAATGATAGCAAAAAAAAAAAAAAAAAAAAAAAAAAAAAAAAAAAAACCAACAAATTTTAATAACTGAATGACTAGAAACAAATGGGAATTTGACTTGACATATGTCAAATTACAAATATTGATAATAAAGAAATAGCCCTCCTTTTCCAGGAAATTTCATCTCTTTTTATCTCAGGAGATCAATAAGATAAATTTAAGCTCTACCAGAGTCAATAATCTAGTCAGGTAAAAGATTCACTATTAGATATTTGAGGATTTAGTTTCATGAACGTTTTTGCAGGATGATCTTTAACTTTTAATATCTCTGTAAGTAAGGTAATTTGTGCTTTCCGAAGAAAAATTACATGTTTACTAAAAGAAACACTTGTATTTATCAGTGTTCCTTTGCTTCGAGTTTGTCCTTAAGTTAAAATAAATAATTCAAGAAGCCTGTTGACCTAGTCTTTAGTCTTTACACACGATTTACACAAAGGGCCATTTTCCCATGGACTAGTTTACCTAGCAGTGCCTGTTGGCATAAACAATACTTACACTGACAATTTGGTTAAATACGGCTGCCAATACTATTCGAGAATCATTACCTACTATGTGTATGACCCAGTGAACTTGGGTGACCTGCCCTGACCTCTTCATCCTATTGTCTGAGCAAGAAATTTTAGCTTATCTCTGTGTCTTTTACCTTTGGGTGGTGGCACCAGAGGACAACCTCTGAAAGTTGTTTATTGAAGTCAGTGCCTAGAATAGAATTGGTCAAACCAGGACACTCTGTCTACACATAGGTAATCCAAGGGTCATTCGGACTCAGAGGAAGGAAAAAGTCTGGCTCTGTTAATGTCCCATCATGCAGCAAGTGAGAAATTGAGGCAAACACTGCATGGAATTGCATCTAGGGGGAAGCTATCTCCAACTGTGAAGCAGGACAGATTGAGAATCGTCAAAAAGTTACTTTTGTTAAAGAGTGATTTACTATATAACAAGTGAGAATCCCAACCAAGTTTATTGCCAGACTATCAGGCAATGATAAAGGCGTTTCTAGATGGCAACTTTCCTAGCACAAGCTGTGATTCGGGACCATGGAGTAAAGGAACATTTCCTAGTACATAAGTCTCTGCCTAGAAGGCACATGCACTATCCATGTATTCAAAGTTCCAGAAAGGCAGGTATCTCCTGAGAAATCATGAGGTTCCACAACACCCCTTTCGAAAAATACGCAAAGCTGTTTTCCATCTCTGCCAGGTCACTGATGGGATTCTGAATCAGCATCGTTGCTCAAGGGTGAGGACCAGCTTCGTGTACGCTGGATCCTTCTCGCCGTCTTAGTCTTCAGTCTATGGAAGTTGAACCTTGAGCTGAGCAGACTCAAATGGATGACTTTTCCCAACTTTTGAATGTGTTTGAATTATATTAAGTGTCCAAGAACTGGTGCCAAAGTCTCTAGTCCAAACAGAATCATTAATGTTGATGTCTTCTTGATATATATAACTGAGGTCTTCCCCTTAAGTTCTTGTTTAGGACTGTTATGAAGGTAATTTGCATAAAATGGGACTCTTACTCAATAACACATATACACAAGTTTTGAAGTAAAGCCCTAGAATGACACAGTATTTGTAACCATGCAGAGCTTGGTGGGTAATAGCTTAGAATGTTGTATAATTTAATTGATTTCATACAAAGTGGAAGACACGGTCCACACCCCACTTTTACACTATGCCCACACCAAATGGTTCTTAAATGAGTAGTCTAGTCTGTGGATGATCCATCACTAGTGTATTCATCAAAACTCTGCCAGATATACTGACACCACCTGGCACCTTACCAACATTGAAAATGGCTCTGCAAGAGCACCATTGTAAAGAAATCAACACTGGGTATGGGGCAGGAGTTTCTGACACTTGATGCCAATTTTCAGCCAAGTCTCCAGACAAACGAAGGCAAGATACCCAAACATTGTTGCTAAGGACTGATTATGAAAGTAGAGCAGTGTGGTTAAACGCTATGGTCTATGTTCCTTAAAGGTGTCTACTCACAAACTCATTCCAGAGAAGTCATCACAAAGCAGATAATCAGTTCGTTTGATCTGGTAGGTCTCAGGAAAGCAGACTTCTGTAATACCAATCCTCAGACCAGGAGACCTGCTGTGGACACAGTAGACTATATTGCAACCGTTGGAGACAGTTCATTTTGGAGAGCATATAAATGCCTGAATCACTGCCTCACCAAGCTACTGCCTGAGTCTTTCCCATACTTTACAGGATCCCCATTATCTTAGGAAAGTGGCAGCATATCCCAGCAGAGCCATGAACAATAGCTCCTTATTCTAGGCATGTCCTGGATTGCTGCCCAATCCCTGATCTATTGCCCTGCTCTTTGTCTCTCTGGTTCCATTTTCTAGCTTTGGTATCTGTAACCCTTATCATTTGGCAGCTTTCCTTTTGACATTTCAGGCCTTAAGTTCATTCTCATTGTAGAAAAATGAGGGAAAGAAACCAAAAGCAAAAATAACCCCACTTTTTCTCTCAGAGATAGTCATTGTAAGGATTTTAGTGACATATCCTTTTAGACTTATTCTAGGTTTAATGATATACATACTGCATATAAAACACACACACACAAGCATATGGAGTTTGTTTCTCAATGATTCACAGCAACACAATTAATATTCAGAAAACATGAACTCTCATCATATATGGCTTGATATTTGTTCGTATCACTCAGCAGTACACAGTAAATATGTCCGTATTGGTAGAATTACTTGGCATTATATCTAGTAGATTAAACTGAAGACATAACAGCTCTGTACAATCTTGTTAAATGCCAGTGTTTACACGATTTTGCTGCGACAAACATAGCTACAATAAAATTATTGGAGTTAAACTTCTACATTCTAGGAATAGTTCCCACCAGTGAAAATATGCCTAGTTAAGACATCTGATATAAAGTCATAAGTTAATAGTAAGTTTATATCAGTTTGCTCTTTCATTCTGATGTGTTCATCAGGCGCACCTTCCATTGTCAACCTTTTTTTTTTTAATTCAAAATTCTCTTAAATGCTACAGGTCTTTTGAAAATCAAATATACAAGATTCTTGCTTTCCCAGTATTGATATAAAATATGAGAAAATAGATATTAAGTATGTATCAGAGTAGTCAATGAAAAAGTTCAAAATGTATCATGATTGTAAAAAACCAAGTATTTTGCAGGCCTAGTGTGACCTATAGTCTCAGCTACTTTAGAAGCTGGGCCATGAAGATTGTCAGTTTATGGCTAGCTTCAGCTCTCTGGAATGAGTTCAAGGCCAGTCTGAACAACTTAGCAAGAAACAGTTTTCAAATAAGATGGTTAAAAAGGGGGGCATTTGGAGGGAGCAGGAGTGTAGCTAGACAAGTACTTTGGTGTGCATTGGTTATGTATTAGTGTCTAAGAAATTACCACACGTACAGTGCCTGAAGACAACTGTCATCCTCCATTTTTCTGAATCGGAATCTGGGAGCCACTTGGCCATGTCTTCCAGTGATGTCTCCCGTACATGTTTGAAATCAGAACTATTCTTAGGGTTTGGGCCTCAGCAATTGACTCTGGACATTAAAAATCTCTATTGCTAGTGAACTGCTTTTGTTATCATTTACAGGTATTTTACATTATTTTAGGTATTTACATTGTTGTAGGTGGGCATGATTCCCTCACGTTTTAATTAGTATTTCTCTCCCTGTGTTTATTGGCTATGATGATATTTTGTTTAAATGAGTTTATGCCTACTATCCTAACAACTTTAATACCATCTTTCTAAATGCTAATGGTTGTTAGAGAGCTGAAACAACCACCTTCTTATTCCCTCAGCCGCTAGAAATAGTTGGTGTATGTTACTAATTAGCAATAATGTGTGTATTGTTTTTAAACAGATATACAGCCATACATTTGTGTTTCTAGATGTACACATATTTTAAAGTACTTAAATTATGGTAGCAGACACTCTTAAATCCAAGAAGAGTTCTCCTGAAGACAACAGGGTAGCAGTGAGAGAGGGGGGAGTTTATTTTCCCAATGTACCTTGTCTAGAGTATGGGCTTCCTAAATTGTATTTTACTTGTGAGTACATATCCTGCATTTGCTTAAATGAATATATGTGCTGTGAGGACTAAGTACTGCCCTATCTCTTTCCCCCTGGAGAATACAGTTCAATAAACTGATATTTTATATTGATAAAAAAATAAGCAAAGAACTGATTTTAAAACCTATTCTGTTTTTTTTTTTACTGGATATTTTTATTGAGTAAAATAGATGGGTATGTATATATCTATCCAAAGGCTTCCAGACTAATCTTAGAACATGCCGTGTCAAAAATGTAGATTTTTCTTATCCTTAAGAACTTAATATAGAAGTTATTAGTGGATGGTGGATGGGAATCTGAGACCACACGTAACAATAGAACTCTGTTCTGTGCTTCCCTGTGCTCTGTGAACTGTATATGCCAACAGATCAATTATTCAGCATCCACTATCATGTGTGAGCATCATCTAGATTATTTGACTCATATCCTAACTCCCCTGCCATCTGTCTTCTAATCGTCTTCCTGTTCATGACCAGCTCCAGTAGGCATGGAGATGCGGCAAAACCCAAATACATTTATCTAATTCCTTACCCGTGTAAAAAGGTTTTTATTGAGAGAGGGCGGTGATTAAGATGAGTTCTTTCAATAAGCTTATTATTTTATTTCCATTTGCATTTCTTTACATCAATGAATTTTAATTGCTGCCTATTCCCGTTTGTTACTCGCCACATTATTAGCTGCACAAAGGGCTAATTGGATGTTTACTACCCACTCATTCAACTTCTTAACGTGAGTTTCCAAATATCAGCCATTAAAAAAGAAATGGAGAAACAACGCAGTGGTGGGTGTGGAAAAGACATTCACGATTCAGGATCCAGAGAATTAAAACAACATAAGAAATTAATAATGCTTAAAGGGCACAAAGTTAAATGGTACTAACAGGGCCTGAGAAGGAATATTGACATCCAGATGTAAATATGTATGCTACAGAACAGCATTTGGAAAAACAAAACAAATTGTTTCATGTACCTAATAAAAGACATGTAAACAAATAGAGAATATATCCAAAGACATGAAGGAAGGATCAGTTTACAGAGATGGTAGAGTACTGGACAGCTATTGTTTAGTGGGTGACTAAAATTTGTTTGTCCTATTTTGATTTCTGTTTTTAGCTTAAATACTTCAGAAATACACTTGAACTCATTAGCACAAGAAAATCTTTTCTGAGCAACACACTGATAGCACTGGCATTAACCAACAGCTAATGAATGGGGTCTCACGAAGCTAAAAAGGAGAGTGTCAGCTAAGCAACCAGCAGCCTACAGAGTGGGGAAAAGCATTACCCGTTTTACATCTGACAGAGGGTTAGTATCTAGAGTCTACAAAGAACAACGAAACAAAACAAAACCGAAAACAAACAAGCAAGCAAAAAGCCCAAACCTAAGAAAATAAATAACCCCAATTTTAAACTGGGAAATAGAAATGAAAACAGAGTTCTCAAAAAAAAAAAAAAAAAAAAAACAGCTGAAGTACAAATAGCCAGGAACACTACAAAGGAAAATAATGTCCAATATACTCAGCCATCAGGGAACTGCAAAGTACAACTACTTGGGGATTTCATCTCACCCTAGCCAGAATGGCCAAGATCAATAAACAAATGACAGCAGATGCTGGTGAGGATGCAGGAGAAGGGTAACATTTATTCATTGCAGGTGGGGGTGCAAACTGGCATTGTTACCATGGAGATAAGTATGGAGGCTCCCTGAAAGGCTGCAAATTGATCTACTACAAATCCAATGTATGACTTCTTGGACATATAACCGAAGGACACTATAATTTACTACTAAGATACTTGATCATCCATGTTCATTGCTGCTCTATTTATAATAGCCAAAAGTTGGAAATAGTCTAGATGCCCAACAATGGGTAAGTGGGTAATAAAAAATGGAGTGCAATTACACAATGGGACATTATTTATCTGCTAAGAAAAATAAAATTTCAAATTTGCAAATAAACGGATAGAGGTACGAACAATTATCCTGAAAGAGGCACAGACCACGCCCCCCTCAAAAAAAAAAAAGCATTACATGTTTTCTCTTATTTGAAGGGGTTAGTTTTAAGCATCAGATATGTGTGTTTCATCCGGAATATGCCCAGAGATTAGGAAGATAGTAAGAGATTAGTGGGAAGGAAGCGATCTTTCAAAGAAGCAAAAATAGAGTACAGCATTATAAAGGGACACATGGAGACTAGAACAAGAGGATGAAGTGGTAAGGATGTGGGAGAGGAGAGAGCAGGGGAGAGGAAGGAAAACTGGGAGGGATACACAGGACCTGTGAAAAAGCCACATGGAAACCTGCTCGTGTAAAAGCGTTTTAAAATATATACAAATGCTAAAGGAATTTTAAGTGGCGTTACCGTGCAATGGGGTAGACAATGACCTAATGACATATGGTATGCCACCAAATAAAATCTCCAGTACCAAGAATAGCTCACATCTTTCTGAGTCATTGGCCAAAAGGGTCCTGTAGATCCCTCTCCAAACAAAAGGGTCCTGTAGATCCCTCTCCAAGCATTGCGGGCTATTACCAGATTCTATTGGTTACCAGATTCTATTGGTTACTCTTCGTAGCCTGATGGGAAGATTCTGGTGCCGAACCACATCAGTTAAGCCACTGCGCACGGTGAACTTCAGCTGGTGTTTCCGTAGAACAAGCATTTCTAGTGCGGGAAGGTGCTACGCTTGTGCCTGGGGGAGAAAAGGAATCCTACTACTCAGCTACTAAAAACGATGAATTCATGAACTTCTTAGGCAAATGGATGGAACTAGAAAATATCATCCCGAGAAAGGTAACCCAATCACAAAAGAAAACACATGGTATGCACTCACTGATAAGTGGTTATTAGTCCAGAAGCTTGGAATACCCAAGATACAATTCACAGACTACGTGAAGCTCAAGCAGAAGGAAGACCAAAGTGTGGGTGCTTTGGTCCTTCATAGAAGGGGGAACAAAATACCCATGGGAGGAGATACAAAATGTGGAGCAGACACTGAAGGAAAGGCCATCCAGAGACTTCCCTACCCGGGGATCCATCCCATGTACAGTCACCAAACCCCAACACTGTTGTGGATGCCAAGAAGTGCTTACTGAAAGGAGCCTGATAATAGCTGTCTCCTGAGAGGCTCTGTCAGTGCCTGACAAATACAGAGGTGGATGCTCTTAGCAAACCACTGGACTGAGCACAAGGTCCCCAATGGAGGAATTAGAGAAAGGACTGAAGGAGCTGAAGGGGTTTGTAACTCCATAGGAAGAACAACATTGTCAACCAACCAGACACCCCAGAGCTCCCAAGGACTAAGCCACCAACCAAAGAGTACACATGGAAGGACTCATGGCTCCAGCCGCATATGTAGCAGAGGATGGCCTTGTCTGGCATAATGGGAGGAGAGGCCCTTGGTCCTATGAAGGCTTGATAGATGCCCCAGGGTTGGGGAATCAAAGGTGGGGAGGTGGTGTTGGTGGGTGGGTGGAGGAATACCCTCTAAGAAGCAGGGGGAAGGGGGATGGGATAGGGGGCTTCTAGGAGGTGGGGAAATCAGGAAAGAAGATAACACTTGAAATGTAAATAAAGAAAATATCCAAAATACATAATATATGTGTTATATATTATAATATATATATGTATATATATATATATATTTTTAAAAGTAAAAGAAAGTCTTACCCAGCTATGAACATAGTGAGGTCTGAGCTCTGTAACATGCCAGTAATATATGCAGTAATTGGTTACAGGAGTAACCAATCACTTCTTTATTTTCACTTCTTAAAATGTACTGTTTGCTTGCTTATTTATTTATTTATTTATTTAACTTAAAGCCTGCTCAGTGAGCTGGACCTGACACTGCTACTGAGGCCAAGAATATGATACTAGATAGGACACAGACTGAGGTGAAAACCCTTCACTATTATTGTGCTAAATAAACTCCTAATGACACATTTCTATTCTCATAGATCAGTGCATGCTCACTGTTGGTCAGAGAAACTTCTTATAGTATGTAGCAATTAACATAGAGACCCACAACTGAACAATTACAAAGAGTGAAAGAATTTGGAGTATTTAGCCCTTAACAGGATGTATTTGTCATACCTCTTCCTTCAAGGAATCTATGCAGTAGTTGAGGCTGAAGGCTTCTATGAGCCAGAGGTAATGTATGACACCAAGGAAACAGCAAGCCCCAAACATAACAGGACCCATGTACACACGCATTCACAGAGACTCAGCACCCACAAGAGTTGCGCCAGTTCACACCAGGCAAAATCAGAGCATAGAGCAAGGTAAGTAGGCAAAAAGTCACACCTGTAGCCAAGAAGCTATTTGCAATTAATAGCTGCAGGGGAAGGCAAAATAAGGTTGATTCTGTAGAGTGACAGTTGGTAAGCCAACAACTGTCTAAGGATGGTCCCCTTGGTTTGGTTTAGATTTTTGTTTGTTTGTTTGTTTCCAGAGAGAGAGAAAGAACATGAAGTTGGTTCAGTAAAGAGGGGAAGATCAGGAAGGAGTCGGAGAAAGGGAAAATGTGATCAAAATATATAGTGAAATTATTAAAAATAAAAATACCAACAAACATACCAAACCCTTGAGCAATAGGTCTTCCCTGTATCTGACTTCTTGTGTGGTCTCTGAAGGAGAAAAATGACATCCTTACCCTAAAGGGAGTGCAGGATGCAGAACTGATGGTCAGAACAGCATTTGTGCCTGGTTAGCTCATGATCAGACAGGTGGGGTCGATCAAAGCCAGAATCACTGGTTGGAGGGAATGCTTATCGACTGTTTTAGATATCAGATTCTTTTTTTTTCCACGTTGAACCAGGTAGTATTGTATTTAAACTAGGAAGATGCTTCTATCACATTGTCTCTAACATGAAGCTGAGGGTGAAGCTAACACCAGAGTCAAGAATAGGGTCAGCCAGGAGGACTGAACACTGTTTGAGCTATTTCCTAATCTAGACCAACCTGAACCTATCAATACTCTACTCTTGCCATCTTTAGATACACAAGAGAATCAATTCAATCTTTTTCCTTTTTAAAGCCACTGTAAATTATGCTTCCACTGTTTGAAGAATCCTATCATCTATTATCTCTCTATCTCTAAATCTATCTGTATGTATATATATTGTGTATACATATATCTCACAGAAGGGACTATAAGAGATATAGTCTTTAGTAAAAGGCATGGGCTATTATGATATCTTACACAAATAACTTACCACTACTTCCCTGGGAAGGTTCAGCCTAGCTCCTGTGAGGGGAATCTTCTCTTCAACTAGGCAATGATTGCAGGTGGTTTTACTTAACTGCCTTTAAAACTGGCAGATCTTTCCTTTATCTTTGAGATCGCCAAGAAAATATGTGAACTCGGCCAATGGAACATTTACCCATGGGAAAATCTTGACATGTGAAAGAACATAGAACCAAGACTGAAGAAAAAAACAAAAGCAGGTGACTAAAGGTGGGTGGTTCAAAAAGAAGTGACGGCCACAATGGATTTCAGAGCAGAGGTTTGGAAACAGTAAAAAAAAAAAAAATATTTTGTCTCTAATGTAATTGAAATCTCTTTGAACCCAGGAGTGTAATGTATGCCTGGAAAACATTGCAAAATTTTCCTGTGACTTTGCAACTTGCTGAACAACAGCCCCCTATGCCCCTCATACTTTGAAGTCACAATCCAAGATTTGAACTCCTGGGAAAAGTTGAACAAGATCAAAAACTCTGAGTCACTAGTGTGATAACTCAATGCCAGGAAGCAAGGACCTTTTTGGATGATGTCTACAGTGACATCAGTTTGCAATGGGTCACTAAGGATTGCTCAGGGTGACAAGGTTTGGTGCACTATCCTGTAAGATCCTTCTTACACGAAACACGAGCCCTCTAATTCTAACAATATTACAAACAAACCTATGCAATTAAGACTCTGAGCATGACTGGAAGCTGAGATAAGCTAATACAATTATGAAGCAACTAAATAGATCCTGAAGCCATATGATGACATCATGAAATTTTAGAAGCTACAGCTGGCTTCTAGTGATATTTTTTGCAGTTGAAAATATGTAGCATCTGGTCTTTCACTTATCATTCTTTGCTGAAGTCGTCGTCATCTTAAATTTCTTTTTATCATGTAGATGTGGTATGTTTAAAAATAATGTTGGAAATTTTGATAGAGCATGCCATCCAAGTTCAAGAAAAACACAAGCCAGTATTCTTTGCTATACCAACAATAAATTGTTTATAAAGATGGGCAGTGCTCAGAACTTCTGTAATTTGTACTAACCAGCTTTGTTATTGAGTTATAAAATTCTACTTTTTTTCTTTTCAACAGTGCAATGTTCAATTATTCATTCCTGTGTGTTCTCCATGGTGGGACCTTGTATTCTAGTATAATGCACAGATAATAGGTCTGTCTTTGGATATAGTTCTCTCATGTTTAAATCCAATTTGCCACCTACTATCCAGGAAAAATTAAATGAGTTACTTGAGTTGCTCAATCTCTTGAGTTCCAGATTACTTTCTCATAAAGCAGGATTAATAGCAGTTGCTATTAAATGACACAATATTTATAAAGTATTTTGCAGCATGTCTGACATCCATAAGCCCCAAGTAAATATTATTTATTGTTAGTTGATCGCCTAGCAAATATTTATTGGTTAACAAATATTTGTGTGTCTTGAGCTCTGGGCTAATCCTTGGGATTTCTTGCTCATAAAAAGAGAAATAATCTGTTAAACAATAAAGTCGTGCATATTGGTATTCTCATATATATTTTCTCTGATGTATTTATACATATACATGTACACATATGCATATGTATATACACAGTGACTATATATATATATGTATATAGTCTCTGATGCTCCATTCAGCAGATTTTTTTTTAGAAATTACTTTTCTATCTAAGGATTCATGCAGAGAAATAATGTTGAGAATGGTAGCTTTTATTACTATCTCTATGATGAAAGTACCCTAACTGCCTATATAATCACATGCTACTATCAAAAGTTCATTCTAAAAACTTTTCATGATGTAGGAGTGACTTGGGAGTACATACTCCAATCTGAATCAGTTCCTACTGGGGAATGAAGCCAATCCCACTGGCTGCTTCTCCAGCACCCCCCCCCCAGCACTCCCCCCACTGCCTTTCATCTCTGCTTGATCACCACCACCCACCCACCCCACCCCACCCCCAACCCATCCCCAACCCACGCGGTACTACAGGGATGCCAACTAGGTTTTCTCTACAGCACCCCTAGCTCTGTCCTGCACCATCATCACATCAACTCTGTACCTTCTCAAATGGTGTCTCCATTCTTGCTTCCAGTGCTATCAAGGGCCCTGCCTTAGGAACTTACTCTAACATGACCAAGGCACATAAACATTTGACTACAGTGCAGCCCAGATGAAGAAAACACTAAGATGTAAGAAAGAAACCCAGGAATAAAGATCTTCTGTAGACAGGGTTGTCCAAGTACAGGGGATTGTTTAGGGACAAACAAGTAAAAGAAAGGCCATCTCAGGCAACAGGAAAACTTTCAAAACAAAGATTGTCATTTCTGAATGCACACATGTGCAGACTGAAACACGCACACTAAACAGTCATTTAGAGGGAGGATGCAATTTGAAGTCTTAAGAATCTAATCTTTATAAAATAACAGTCCATTAAGGCTTGAGAGGTGGCACAATGGTTAAGAGCCCTGGCTGTTCTTTGAGAGGACACAGGTTCAGTCACCCAGCACCCACTTGACAGCTAGCTACTATCTGGGAGTCCAGCTAAGAGGGATGTGTGGCCATTTTCTGGCCTCCAGGGGCATCAGCCATATATATCATGTGAAGATATAGAATGCAGGCAAAATACACATAGAGATTAAAACAATAAATAATTAAATAAATTTTAAAAAGAAATTTAAAAATAGTCTATCATGGTGATATGAGTTCTTCCACCTTTCTGCCGTTATTTATTTCGTCTCACTTGTCGTAAATATGACATTTGCATGCAAACGACCGTACACTAATTCAAAGAACATTTAAGCATTTGAAAATTAATGACTAACTTTTATGTGGAAGACTTGGTTAATATCACACACCCTCATTATTCACCTGGACCATTTATGGGCTTGGTGCCTTTGATCTAGCAGATATCTAGAAACATCTAGGACACGATGAAATGAGACGGTTCCAGCTCGCGGTGTTTAGCTATGTCAATGGGAGACCTTTAATGCCATCACAATAGCACTCCTTATCTCCTGTTGCCAGAGCCCCAAACACAGCAGAGCATGAGAAATGCATATGCCCAGGTCTCAACAAAGAGCTCATTACCATATTAGACTTAGCTGTGCTCAGTTAACTCTGGAGGCTCAAAACACAGGCACACGAGCCACAGAGTACACTTTATGGCCCAATGTTGACCAAATTAAAGAGATGATTTCAGCAAATGTTTCATTAGTGTTTGACTTCACAGGCAAACGACTCTTTTCCCTGAGAGTGTGTTTTCATCAAGATGAAGAAGGTGGCAGATGCTGCCTGATAATTTTCAGATTTATACAAAAGGAAAAAAAAAAAAAAAGAATTCTCTCCACTGCCAGACACATTTCATGTTCCTTTAAAGGTGATGTTGAGCACACTTATGCCCGAATTACATAGCTCAGTTCACTTCAGAGCTTTCCTGCTATTTTCTATCACTTCCCTTCCACACACCATTCAGGCAGGATTAAATTATCCACGCTTTAAACAGAAGACACGGTGAAGTAATGGGAGTCCACCTGGCTTCTTGGATGGATTAATTAAGCACACCAGCCATCTCTAGGGTAGAAAGAACTATAAATTTGGTTCTTTGATAAAGAACTGGATGTTCCCCTTCCCGTCATAAAAATTGTCCAAGAAAAGTGTTCATTCGAGGTAGGGCTGCCCTAATCTTAAACTTTCTTATTCATGTTATGTAATCGAAGAAAAACATTTAAAGTATAGTTTGCAAATGATAGGTCTTCCATTGTTTTTTAGTATATATCAAACTTCCACTTTTTAAAAGAATCCATATGATTTTCTCCAGACCTTAATAAGGAGTCTACACCAACAATTTGCTCCTTCATTAACAGAAGTTAGCAAACCTGCTCCAGGAGTAGGCTTCCTGAAGAAGGAACTCAGTCAAGGTTTCTTATAATTGTTCAACAAATGAAACCCCGGTAGAACCCTTTCTCTGGAATCCTCTGAGAACTTGGTAAACTAAACTAAGCACGGATCTATGCTCTCTGTAAACGTGATCCCATAAGAAACAAGACTCTAGTGTCCCTACTGGTCGCACAAGCCAGAGAGCAAATGGCGATTTTGAAGACTGCCTGGGAGCTAACTTAGTCCACTGCTATCTCATTTTTTTAAGAATGGAAAGTCGTCAAACATAGATAGGTGTTTTTAACAGCATAACTTGTGAACTGTTGCATCAAAAAGTTCAGGAGGATGAGAATGACTGCGTAGGCCTGTGGAGAGTCAAGAAGTTTGATGAGCTGTATCATGAATCTCTGAGAGAGGCTTGAACTGTCTGTGAACCATACCTGAAATCCCAAGGAAACCATAGCTTTGGTTCCTTAATGTTGTCTTTGGGGCAGCGTATTTTATGTTGGACTATCCAGCACTCTATCTGTCAAGCTCTACCTGACATACGACATGCTCAATGACACTTTGGAGAGGCTCAGATAATGGGACATCCCTACCTTTATTCCTCCCTCATAGAGCACCATCTTAGCAGTTTATATTTTTAACATGGCAATCGAGTATTGTTTAGAAGTGTTGCATCAACAGCACGTCTTGATGGCCAAAGAATTAAATATTATCTTTTAGAAAACTAAACATTCATGTCTAAATCAAAAAGGAACTCAGGATGCATATTCAATGTGACAATGTTATAGGAATATGTTTAAGAACATATTTTACCTACGCTAGCCTTGTATTTTTATGGAAGACTGCTGTAAGATTGTGTATAGACACTTGGATATAAATTTAAAAGAGCTACCTCAGTAAGCATAAAAACTACAATTCTATACAATAAGAGATTGCATTGTGGCACTGTTTAACTGATTGCAATCTTTCTTAGGACTCCATGAAATATTTTATTGGTAAGATACATAGACTCATAGTGTCATTTTGAAGTTACTGGGTAGCAAAGAGAGTACTGTTCTAAACATAAATTAGAAATAGTGTATGTTTTGGCAAAAAAAAAAAAAAAAAAAAAAAAAAAAAAAAAAAAGAGGTAGGCTTAAAATGTTTTACAGCTCTGATTCAGGTCAGCCTTGAAAACTAAAAAGACACTCTTGCTGGTAAAGACACAAAGCAGGAATATGTATGCAAGTCATGGAGATGTTAAAACCATTTTTTTTTCTTTAGAAAAGGAAACCCCAGAAATAGCAGCAGAGAACTCTTGAGAAATGCTGTATCAACAACAGTGGTTTTCCATGGCCTAAGGGATTAAACTAAACCTTCATTCTAAATGTGCAGGTACATTCCATATGAAGGACCTTCTCCCTACGCGTTGATGATCTGGGATGGAAGGAAGGAAAGGTAGTGAGTCCTGCAAAGCCTGACTTGAGAGGATGTCTTAATGAATCTAGAAAAGCTGATTAGTGCTAACTGTAAGAGCAAAATGGGTTGGGACATTCATTCTTCACAACCATGCTTAAAAGCATTTGCTCAAAGGAAGAAAACATTGTTCAGATTTCCAAACTATTAACTGTGGCTTCTTTTCCCATTCCCTGTTGCACCTATCTTAATTACATCTTTATTTTAAAAAATGTATGGAGATAAATATTACATGTCTCTTTCTGGAAGTAGCTGTTATTTGTCTACTGAATGTCAAAGAAACATGATACAGTGTGCTCTGTTGACTTAGTAGGCAATTAGTAAATAATTGGTAAGAAAAAAAAGAATGAATATATTTAGTGTGTTTTTCACAGAAAAACACAGCATTAATTTGCAAGCAGAGATTTTCTTTTTAAAAAAATAAGATTAATGATGTCATTGCAGTATTATAGGTCCTAGCTGGTAGTGGAACAGAGGATAATGACTATAGCAGAGAATTAATTTATCCATCCACTACACTCATGTTATCCTTGTTTTGATAGCTCTATTCACTGACTTGGGAATGTTAATCATCTTTGCTAAGTGAACTTTACCTGACCTTCTCTGAATATGGCTGTACACCGTGTATTAGTGTAAAAATCTGGCCATATAAGACCTATGCCGGTAAAGACAAAAAAGACCTGTGTAAGATCAAGTTGAGTTTCTACTTTGGAGAATTAGACAGCTATCCATGGTGCAAGCACACAAAGATTTAAGGCATGTAAGTGGTGGAGCATCAAGAGGAAAGAGTGTGGTCCCCTGGAGATGATTGTAGTAGAGAAGTTCTGATCCAACCACATTCTATGCATGTGTGAAAAAAAATGTGACGACGAAACCCATTGTTTTACACAATTAGTATATGCTAAAACAATCATAAAAATAAGTTGCTTTTGCTAGGTTGGCTGTGGTGGATACTCCTGACCACTGAGAGAGACTTGTCCAGGAGGCAGTAGAGTATATGATCCTGATCAGTATAGAGGATATTAATCAATAGTCATTATCCAGTGTTGCAGGAACTAAAATGCAATGAAATGTAAACTTATTATATCATATCATATTATATAGTGTGGGATGAGTTGTTACTCACGTTATGATCCAAACTCCTCAGAAACTTTTAGTCCGGTTTGTTCCGCTTTGTGTTCCTTCTCGAGTTTGAGTCAAGCTTACCTTGTACAAGCGTTTTCTCTCCTCATCAGACAATGGCAGTCCTTGGGTGTTCGTAGCAGCTCTGTGGTATCATCTCGCCATTTTCCGCTCCTGTATCTCTGCTAGGTAAGGGCTGGACACAAAGGGGCATCGTCTATTAGACTAGAAAAGTGTGAACTGGGATTCATCTGCAAAAGGAAATATGTATCAATGCTTTGGAAACATTACTAGTGTCTTTAACACAAAAGGTTAAACCAAAAAATTATAACACAGCCCCCAAAAGGGAAACTTGGATATATATATAATATATATACATATATATTATATATATATTCATGAATTTACTTCAATTTTAGGCTATTAATTAAAATTCATAAATAAATCTTTGCCTACATGAGAGTAGCCAAAGAATGATGCAATAAATAATAATAAACTTGTCCTAGTGTACTTTCTAATGCAGTCTGGATATTTAAATCTTAGACTTAAGCAAAACTGGGGTTTTATATGGAGCCTGTTTTTAATCAACAAACGGTGTCTTATATGACACAGAAAGATGGGTATCAAGTTTGAAATCCAAGTCCTCAGTCTTGCTAACTGAAGAGTTTGCTTGTATATACTTGTAATGCACGTACTAGCGTTTTAACAAGATCTTGAATGGTCCACAAAGGCTCCTGTGTTAAAGGTATGGAAGGCAGCTGGTGGGGTTATTGGCTATCATATGATGGAAATTCTGGAAATTGTAAGAGCTGGCTCTTAGTTGAAGGAAGTATACCACTCAGAGTGTGCACCTGAAGGGTATATTGGGGTGCACTTGCTCTCCCCACTTTCCTTTTTCCAGAAAAACAAGTAACTTTACTTCAGTCCTTGCCTCTGCCATGAGGCGGTGCTCACAAGATTCCTAAGGTAACAAAACCAAGCCACCATGAACCAAAGCTTCTGAAACCAGGAGCCAAATTCAACCTTCCATCTGAGTGACATAAGGTTGTCATTCGGCAGCTTCTTTGTATTACTTTCCCCTATGTGCCACCAAGCCTGGGTCATCTCACAGCACAGGGTACATACCTATGATGTTGTAATTCACGGTTTCTGCCTGGATCAAAAAATGCAAATTTTATTCTTTGTGATCAAGCATGACAGACATTAGCTGAGTGTGGTGGCACATAGCTTTAATCCCAGTAGATGCAACCGGATCTCTGGGAATTATGAGGCCAGGCTGATCTACCTGATATAATGAGTTTCAAGATAGTCATCTACATAGTAGAGACCCTGTGCGCCCCCCCCCCCCGAAAAAAAAGTATTACAATCAGTGCATTGAGTTTCTGCATAATATCAGTACCAATTATTTAATGGACTCAGTCAGTGACATAAATCTATTTTTAACGTGGTGAAAATATTTGGTTAGGCTGCTGTCTCCTCAGCTTGAAAAACAGGCTGTTTACCAGCTTAGGCTATAACATTAAGAGATTTGGCATAAAAATTAAAAATATTGGTAGGAGGTAGTTTATGCCAGTAGCGTGCCATTTCCTGCAAATTCCTATAAGTTAGATGAACGCTGACTAGAAGAAGCATTCTGGAATCAACAGTAGAAGCAAGCAAGCAAGCATTTGCTAGGAAAGGCACTCTCTCTCCCTGTTGGCTAGCTGCTCTGATGGAGAGCCCAGTGACATGGGTCTCGCAGTGCTAAAAGTGATCTGCTTTGTACCTCAAATTGAAGAAGTTTTCCGCAGTGACCATGAAACTGCAGGCATAGCAGGAGGCAAGACTCCTGCCTTGTCATAAAGCACCAGTGATTTTGCCAGCAAGAGGTGATAAATTGTGTTGCCTTCCCACCTAAGCCTATTATTTCAGATGATCTCAAGGTAGCCACCATTAATTTAAGGACCAGAAGGATGGGCAGAGTCCAGGACTCACTAAATAAAAGCAGAGTCCACAGACAGGAAAGCCATGCCTGGTAAGACTTTCGGCTATGGTAGCTTGTCCATGGAGTAGAAATAAATCAATCTGGCTACCTGGTTGAATATATCTTGCCAAAGAAATCCCCAACTTTATCTGGTGCAGTTCATTATTGTAGGAATTTAAATAAATCTGTGCCATGTCATGAGATTTAAAATCTGTGAGCTCTCCAAGAGCAAATATCCCCCCAAGTACCTATGGCAGATGTATGTGTTGAGGAAATTTGTGAAGTATGGATGTCCCAAAAGATCTGGGGACAGCAGAAAGGAAGCGAAAAGAACATCTGGGAGGAAGAACTAGTGAGTGTAGAACTGGTCAAACAAGATAGGGCAGAGTCTTGGCTATTCCTGCTTGGTAGGTTTTGCTAATTATTATGGAATGGAGGTGCATTCTTCCCTCTCCAAACAGAGTTTCATGTGAAGATTCTCTTACTTTTCTATCGCAGAAAACTTAAGTGTGCTGGTTGCTGGGAATATCTTCAGATTTTTGAGTGTCAACCTACAAGGAACCCCAATGCAGACCTATGGCAGAGGACTGAACGTCATCTTATAATCTTGGGCAGTCATAGATGTGGTGCCATATGAGGAAGAGATTTAAGTTTTTTTCCTAAAGGTGACAGTGAGACTGCTCTAAGTATGTTTGTTTGGGAAGCCAAAGGGACAGACCAGAGGACAAATACCCAATATCTAACTGTGGTGGTTTAAGAATATGTCTACAAATTATTTGGTACTCCTCCCTTCAAGATGAATTTCCCCCTTGAGTCTAGACTGAACTCAGTGACTCACTTCTAATTAAAATAAAATGGAAGTAATTGTGTGTGAATTTGACCAGGTCATGGAGGACAGTGTGACGTCATCGGCGTTCTTCTTGGATAACCCGATTTAGCAGAAGTTCACTTTCACAAGGTAATGTTACTCAGGCAACCCGTGTGGAGACATCCTCACTGCCCTGACCTGAGGTGGCCTGCCAACAGTCAAGTGAGGGAGGTGTCTTACCATGGGGTACCCCAGACCCAGGTAAACCTTGAGATGTCTGCAGCAGCAGCAGCTTTGCAACCACAAGAGACAGGGTATAACAGAAGCAGGGAACTAAGAAGTTCCTGCGTGTGTTAGCCCCAGAATCTTGGAGACAAACATGTGTAGTCTCACCCCTTCAGTCTTTACTCTGTTTGTTTATTCATTTTACATCCTGATCTCAGACCCCCCAACTCCTCCAACCTGTCCCCCTATTCTCTTCTCCTCTGAGAAGAGGAAAGGCCTCTGGGTATCACCCTTCTTTGACACATCAAGTCACTGCAGAAGTGGACACATCCTCTCCCACTAAGGCCTGACGCCATGGCCCAGTTAGGAGAACAGGTTCCACAGACTAGCCCGACTTGAGACCCATGGGCAAGATCCAGTCCCTGACACTATTAATGATACTCTGTCATGCTTGCAGACACTAGCATAACCAGAACTAACATAACTGTCCTCTGAGAGACTCCACCCATCAGCCAATGAAAAAAGATGCAGAGACCCACAACCAAGCATTAGACAGAGTCTTATGGAAGAGTTGGAGGAAAAAAATGAGGGCTCCCAAAAGGACAGGGATTCTACAGGAAGACCAACAGAGTCAACTAACAGAGTCAACTAGCCCCATTCGGGGCTCCCAGAGACTGAATCACCAACCAAAGAGCAAGCATGGGCTGCACCTAGCCCTGACCTGCACATATACAGCAGATGTGCAGCTTGGTCTTCATGTGGTCCCCCAACACCTGGAGCAGGGGCTGTCCCTGAATCTGTTGCCAGTGGACCCTGTTGCATCATTTGTAGATTTAAGCCACTACAGTTTGAGGCAATTTGTTATGCAGCCATAAGGAATAAAAAGTGAGGGTTCCAATTCTTCCTCATGTCTTTGACAAGTGTCTTTGTTCATCATTATAGCTATTCCTGCTGCGTGTGGCATTCTGTTACATGGTTGTTTTGATTTGTATTTTCCTAATAGTTAATTATATGGAGCATGTTTCCATGTGTTTCCTGTGTATCTTCTTCAGAGAAAAGACTATCCAGAAACTTTGCTCATTGAAAAAAAAAGATGATTTTTTTTTTGTATTTTTGAATGCTAAGAGTTCTTTACATGTTCTTAAAAAAACCCTACATATATGTACATGTACATACATATATATTACATATGCCTTATTGCTGCATAACAAATTTACACACACACACACACACATTTAAAAATCCTTTCCACTGTCCTATGTGTTGTGTTTTCATATGTCCTAAAACCACAAGCTACTTAGCTATCCGTTTAGGTCTAGTATGCTTGCCTAGCACACGTTTTCTTCAGTCACTAGCGCTTTCTGTTTATGCCTCACACAGTTTTGCTTCACCAGGGACTTAGGTCATTAGGACTGAGCTGTATTCTCTCCAGGGTTTTCTCGCTTAGTTCTTCTGTTAGCTCTCTGGTTAGGTCTTTGGTTCGTTTTCTATATGAGGTGAGTGAAGAATGGTGAACTCCATCTTTTTCACGGACACATGTCCATATGTGTATGTGGAACGTCCCAGCATCCTTGGTTGAAAAGTTAGCTTTCTATTGAAGCGTAGAAAGAAAGGTATGCTCGCACATGTGTCTGCTCAAAGCCTGCTGTGTATCAGGAAAGAACTATTTGGCTTGGTTTTGAAATGATTACGAGTATCAGACAGTTTTTTAAGGATATACATCTATGTGCATACCTATCCCTGATCCTCTGGGGATTCAAGCAGTTGCACACATTATAAGCGCAGTTTCTTTTACAGCTTTCGTCACCATAGACCTCTGAATAATTTTGGAAAAAAAGATGTGTACTTTATTAAGTTGAAGGCTATCTGAAGACATATCCAATAATCAAAAGGATTATGTTTTGACTAAACTGAGTCGTGTTTCTCATGATGTTCTCATACGTGTTTGTCAGATCCTGAAAATGAACGTTTGTATAATATTTACTTTAATTGTTTATACTTAGTAAACTGATTTGCCATCAAAATTGGCAGATTTCCCTTGCTTCTGTGGGCATTATGTGTATTTCCTTGTTTGGAAAGGAACGAGGCACATCGTGCATGGTCCATAGAAGGGTCTGTCCTTTTCGTGCACACTTTAGTCTGCTTGTAGATAATCATTTCCAGACTCGCATGTCTTTGAGATTAAGTTTTCGGGATCCATATTAGTGGAGAAACAGAAGGCCGACCTTGGGACTCAAGTCTTACTGAACGCAAAAGGGCTGGAGTGTCATTAGGGAAAACTACATGGACACCTGCAGCCAGGGTATCTAAATGTCTTGTTTTGGTTCCTTCAGACTTTTTTTCCATCTCAGTGAACTGTCACACATTCACCCAGGCAGCTTGGGATAGGTGCCTGCTTCCAACGTGGTTGGGGAAGTTGGGGTGGATTCTGAAGTCCACATGTAAGTGCTGGTAGAGGCAATCCCCCAGCTTCTACAGCTACGATGACTCTCAACCGGAACTAGTCCGGAAGCAGTCTTGTGTTCTAGAGAGGTTGTTCTTTTTGATTTGTTTTGTTTTGTTGTTGTTTGTTTATTTTCACGTATTCAACTCAAAATGTATAGCGTTTTATTTCTGCGGTAACTACGGTTTACATTTACAGTCTCCCACCCAACGTTAACAGAAATAGGAACCCTTGTCACTGCAGTATGGTTAATGAAGACACGGTACATAGAATGTCAACTCTGCTGATTCTGGTTGGTATCAAAGCCTGCACACCCACAAAGTGGGCTTTATAACACAGTGTAAACACCAGGAACTGTCAAATGAAATCTTATGTGACACAAGCTTTAGGGTTTCCCTTAACAGATTGTTTTGTTGATACCATTAACAGTTTCCTGCAGTCTTCCTGGTCTAGAACTGTAGGACTCAATATGGCAGTGGCTTAAACTGCAGGCTGTTGTGACATGAGAAGGCACTGGATTTTGGAAACCTAGTGTTCAAAAGAGTATAGTGGTGCACACTTATAACCTCAGCAGTCATCATGAGTGCATGAGTTCGAGGCCAGCCAGCGCTACATAACAATACCCTGTTTTTTTTTTTTCTTTTTGAAAGATGGTTAAAATGTTTTGTATGTATTGAATCAATTGTAGAATACAGTGATACAATTCAAGCTAACGGCATTTCTTTGTGCCTATGAGATGTGGCTACTGAAAATTTTAAATCACACCTGAAATCCCTTTTGTGATTCATGCCATGTTCTTTGGAGTGTGGCAAAATGACTAGTGGTTCCATTTGCGCGTGATCGGTTACACATGTACACATAGCACACGTGTGTTCAAGTCTCTATGGTGTGCATTTCTGTTTTCTCATAACTTTCTACTGGGAAAACTATCACTACTCCATTTCTTTCCAGAGAATCCTTTTTTCCATTCTGCTGACTTAGCAGATTCTCACCTTTCATCAGCCAGCCGAAGCACCATTTTCCTGATAAAATGTTTTCTGACCCCCTTGGCCTAATATCCATACCTCAGATAAAAATAACCACTCCGTTCTCAAGGGCATGACAGTCACTTGGCCAACGCCTACAGAATGCCTTCTTTTTGCTCATCACCAGGCTACGTGTTGGAGGTAGCTCCATTCGAGTAGGGGCAGGGCTTAGATTTTATTCTAGAAGAGAATGTTGACAAGCTGAGCATTACAACAACTGGCGTGAAGGATGCTGAACATGAGTCGTGTAAAAAGCACATGAAAATCTCTCAATCTCAGACTACTGGTAGATATGCGCAGGAGAATAAACTAAAATATTGAATTCCAGTGGCCTGAGAAACATTAAGAAAGTTTGTTTGTTTGTTTGTTTGTTTGTTTATTTATATTTTATTTGCCTTGGTGTTTTGCCTGCATGTATGTCTGTGTAAGGGTGTCAGATCCAGGAGTTACAGACAGATAGATGTGAACTGCCATGTGGGTGCTGGGAATTGATCCCGAGTCCTCTGACAGAGTAGACGGTGTTCTTAAGCACTGAGCCATGTCTCTAGAGCCAAGTGATAGACTTTGTATAACACATAGGTTTAGGTCTATAAACCGAATGACATCTTTTCCATTACACACGCTTCTTATGAGAACTGGCCTCCAAATAACAAATCACTGCAGAGACATTTGTACATTCCCTATACTCCAATATCCACATAATGATTCCCCTTAGCCTGGACACTTGTATTTTTATAAATATAAAATTATTAAATACACAGTAGGAGCTGGGAGAGACCAGTCAGCATGTATGCGACTCCATTCCTGGGAACAGAGAAAAGTTGTGTGTATTTGTGTGGCTGTATGTGCTGTGCACACGTGCAGAGTTCAGAGGATAACTTTATGGAGCGTGTTTCCAAGGATCAGATTCAGGTAGCCAGGCTTATGCGCTAAGTGCTTTTACCTTTGAGCCATCTTACTGTCTCAGTACTGATTTTCTTTCTAACAGAAAGAATAAACTCAAAATGATCTTCTCACAATTAGCAATTCTACATAAGCTATGCAGTTCATTCAACACACGTGTGTTATCAAGAAGAGTCCAGGATTTTACTTATTACATTGGGTGGGGGTGGTCTGCTTTGGTATATCGTCTAATATATAGCTGTTGGAGTTTTAGCACTGATACTGGGCAAGCAGAACAAACGAGATTTAGCTTGCTGGGGCAATCTCGGAGATCTAAAACCTCCTTAAAAAGTGAGAATGTTTTTCAGAGTGACACTTGAGTGGGCTCAAATATCTGTCTCCACGTCTGTCACTGCAGCCCTCCATGGGAGCTTCACTCTCCTACAGGCCATTTATTACTTAGCTTACCTTTATATTAATTGTGACAAGCTATCTGGACTCTCAATGTGTTCCAGAGAAGAAACTGCCAATCAAAAGAGAAGGAAATGTTTGCCTACTGGTAAGAGAAGCTTGAAATACGGTGTGTGTGTGTGTGTGTGTGTGTGTGTGTGTGTGTGTGTGTGTGTTGCAGGGGCTTGAACCCATTGCCTTACACTCATTAGTATCTCTTTGCTTCATCCTTATCTCAGTTTTACAAAACTGGGTCTCCTTTTGGAACTTCATCCTTGCACTTGCTAAAACGTTCTAGAAGACCTCCACCTTCCCACTTCCTGTCTCAGCCTCCCAGTAGTTGGGATTACAGGCCAGTACCACCTTGGCTAAATGAAAGCATTTGTTGAATCTGCTATAGTCTACCACAACGATGCCTTTTAATAAAACTGACATTGAATTTAAAAAAATGGCACATTAAATTGGGATACATTTAGAATGTCTTTGTATAATATTTACAAAAAAAAAAAAAACTAAAGAGCTAATAAGTTACAATTATGCTGGTCATTTAATTTGCAATTATTTGCTTTTTGTCAATCCCGGATAAATGATGCCGGACAGGTAATGATGCCTGGGATTAATGCTGCCTTTACTAATTTGCTTTAAGCAGATTTTGAACTGCGGCATATGCGAGTGCTATGCTGTTACATGAGATTGACACTACCTTAGATGACAACAGATTGCATAGGTGAGTCACTAGGAGGACAGATAATAAGTATTTTAAAATGCACCATCATCGCCATTAAGGAAAATATTTCCTGCATGTGCTCAGGACTGTGCTAGAATATAGCTTTATTAAGAATTGATTTGAAAAATTGCCTTTACTTTAAAGATTGGGAAGATACCCCAGACGTTTTTCATTTGAAAAATCCGAAAAATAGCTATAGAGCTATTATATAACAGTAAAGAATACGGTTGGGTCACTTGGATAATTTTTGGTTTTGGTGTGCATCAATAACTGCTTCCAAATGCTACCGAAATTCTTAAGGATATGAAAACATATGAGAGTAGAAAGCTTCATCCACAAAATTGTCTTAGTAAGTATTTTAAGGCAGGGATAGCACTTCAGAGTTTAGGGTGAATCGAAGATGTACTTTAGCCTTTTTTTTTTTTTTTTAATGTCAAACAAAAACAACTTCTGCAACCACAAGTCTTCCCGCAGGTAATTCTTTTCATGACTAGAGTCAAAAACAAACGAGACAGAGACATCTGGGGTAGGGGGAGCGTTAAAAGGAGGCTTCACAAGTAAGATATGAAGGGAGTAGAGAGAATAGGTTTTAAAAGCAGAAAACACAAGGCGAGGAAGAGATCATGGTTTCTTATTTTTCTCTCCTCCCTCCACTTTCTCGCCTCACCAATCTGTTAGCCCACCTCAAATTTAGAGGCGGGTTCAGCGAGACCAGGCTGCAGGAAACCCAAGTTTCCCTGCATTGCCACCCTGGCTATATGATGTAATTGTTATTTATTGAGACTCTGAACCCAGCAAGAGCTGCTTTAAAGAAGTGACAGCCCATCTCCTAGTCCTGTTGGGTCAGATCCTTCCTGGGGGTGGTGCAGTTTGGCGGGCAGACCCTGCTGGAGACTTCGCAGTGACAAAGCAGCAGAAGAGAAACCAGGTTCCTGGGTCCTGCGTCCGTCTAGGGAGCTAGCTGTGCACTCCTCAGGTCTCCTTTCCAGTTTTCCGCTTGGAATCATGCCATATTTATCACTGGGTCCTACTAGGTGCTGAGCATGGGGTCAAAATGACCTAGAGTTATACAGCGCCGCAGCTTCCGGGATTTGAGCGGGACACAGATTTTAAGGAGGTGGAAATTGAGGGTGGGTAAAGGGCGCCAAAAGAACGCGTGTTTGTGGGGTGAAACGGGAGAAAGGGAGACACTTAAGGTGCCAGCACGTAGGCTGGGGAACCTGGGGTAGGATTAAGGTGCCCCGACGCCCCTGTGGTGCCCCCAGCGTTTGCCCCGGCACGGGTGACATGGGCGATCGCCTGGCCCCTAGCGGGGAATCTGTCCAGGCGGCTGGCTGGACGGGGCTGGGAAGCCAGGGCGCCGGCTCGGGAAGCACAGCACCCCCTCCTTCTCCGGGTCCAACCGCGTCCTCTCTCTGCCTTCAAGGCCGATCAGTCCCGGACCCCCACCCGGAGCACCGGCGAGGAGGCCTGCAGACGCCCGGTGGGCTCCCCGGCTCCGCCGAGCCTCCGGGTGCGCGCTCGGCCCGGGTGACAATGGGAGGGAGGGGCAGAAAAGGGTTAAGAAACTTGGCTGAAGAGCTGAATGGCGTGGAGCAGCGAGGGGAGGGACCCGGCCGCCGCGAAGTCGGCGGCGGAGGGAGGAGCGCGGCTGCGGCGGGCGGGCGGCGAGCGAGGCGCTCAAAGTCAGCCTCGCAGACATTGCAGCAGAGCCCCGAACTCGGGAGGCGACGGCGACCGCGGCGCAGGCGGAGGACGAGCCGGCCCCAGCCCGCCCGAGCGCAGCGCCCGTGGCCTCGCGCGGCCGCAGGGCACGGCTAACCTGGGAAGGAGGGAGCGACGCGGATCGGCGGCCCGGAGCCGCGGCGGCCTCGGTGAGTGGCAATCGCGGCCCGGGCTCCGTGCGGAGCTCGCGGGAGCGGACGCCGCGCCGCCCGGGCACGGCCTGGGTGCGCGGCCCGTGGAGGCGGCGGAGGCCGGGGGAGGCCCGCGGGGAGCTCCGGGAACACGGATCCCGGGGACAGCCCTCCGCCGCGCCCCGCTCCGGCTCTCCCCTGGAACTCGCGGGCCCGGCCGGCGCAGCCGCCAAGTTGTGGAGTTCCCAGCCGCGGGCTCGTCCGTGCCAGCCTTGGCGCGAGGGGCGCAGCCGCCCTGGGTGTTCTGCGCCGGGACCCACGCGGGTGGCCGGGTCGCGGGGCCCCGGTCGAGCTCGCCCGCCCAGCTGCCCCCGTTGGCCCCGAGCCCCGGGCGCTGGCTGCCGCGCCGCTCGGTCCTGCCGCCCAGCGGTGCTCTCGGTGGCGCCCGCGCTGCTCCCCGCCTATCGCTGCCGTCTCCCTTGCGCGGTGCTCGCCGATCCCCGGCCGGGAAAAGTGACTCGGAGAAGGGGCAGCACTGAGCCCCAGGCCCGGCCTGCTGGGCACGAGCTCCCCGCTTGCCGAGGGAGGGCGAGGCTCCTTGCACCCGAGGCCTCAGCCCAGTTCCCCCAGCATCCGAGAGGGGGTTCACTCGCATGAGCCTGGTAAAGTCCGGGGAGACCGCTCTCCTCTCTGGTGCCACTGTCCTCCTTTAATACTATTGTTGTTAGAAGAAACCCTCTAGCGTGCAAACATTCCCCAGACCCTCCTATCCCTTTCCAAAGTACTTTCCAAATTTTAATCAGGAGTTGATATTCAGACTGAAGGAACAAAGGAATCCACTGTGTTTAAAAGGCGGACAGGCAGAGAGTCTGACACATGTTGATCTCTAAGGCATTCCAGGAGTTTCTACCTTCCATCATGTCAGTAATTTAACTGGATTCTGGAGGTCGTAAACGAAAAACGGAACGTTAGGTAATTTCACGTTAAAATACTTTGTCGTCGTCGTTGTTGTTTTAATTAATGGGTCATTTTAGTTGGGGGAAAGTCCGGACATGATTAGGTGCAAGAACTTTTAACTCATTTTTTTGTGGCACCAGGCTGGAGTTTGTCTGCTCATGTAAGCTGATTGTGACACTGAAGGAAAACCGTGTTTTTAGAGAAAGAGAGACAGACTAAAAGTAAACCAAGATTGGCATGTCTGTCTGTCTGTCTGTGTCTGTGTATACGAATACATGCTTAAATGATGTGTGGTCTGTGTTTCTTGGGTTTTGTAAAGCAGGGGCTTTAGTAATTCTTTAAAGTTATGAATTACATTGAACCCGCTTATTAGTGAATCACAGGTTTAGCAAGTGGGCGGCATCTTCCAGATGCAATTATCCAGTGTTTAATCATCAGGTTGCCACCTTTGTCTAAGAGTGAAATAAGTCGACTTTTTAAACAAACGGTGCTTCCTATGCACGGCCCCTAAGAGTGGCTGCTGTCTGGAGTATGTTGAAATCTTCCACTTCCAAGTGAGTTGCCCTGGTTTTGCCCAGCAGTTTGGTAATATCCAACAGGGTTTAATTGATTCAGGGACTTCAAAACCAACAGGAAATTTCTGTACAGGACTTAGTTACTGTAGACAAAGAAGGAGAGTCAGAATTGTAGCAGGCAGTACCTGCAAACCAGATACTTACTCCAGCCTGTTTTATAATAACTCTACTGGGGACACTTCTCTCCACACTTAGCCTTTCAGGGACTGGAGCATGAAGAAAATATACTTAAAAAGTAGACATACAAACTCTAAGGAGGGAAGTTCGGTTGCTGCTTGTTTGTATACAGATGAGTCCTGTGAAGTGCCTTCAAGATACTTGGAAACCAGGCTTCAGTGGCTACGAGAAGACTTAGAGCCACCTATCTGTGTTTCCAAACTTTGCCGAACTTGAATTTTTATAATCGAGAGATCTGAAAATATTGTGCGTTAGCAATGGCAAAATGTTTGTGGATAAGGCCAAGGCTTTGACTCCTACAGCTTTAAGAGCAAAACATTGTGATTAAAAAATAACCTATACCACCACCTAGAGTCTGTTTGTTAGTCTATTGCTCTTGGAGTCTGCTTACGTTGACACATCCCTTATGGTTCCTGTATAGTCAAAACATGATTAGAAGTTTAGGCTTTCCAAAGGCCATCCCGGAGAACAATTATTTCAGTAATGCATAGCAAGTGCCAATTTAAATTACCCATGCCGCTTTCGGAATCAAAAATTATGACATATCAACTCAAGTGGGCTAGTCTCCAGAAGATATTAACTCAAAAGAAAAAAAAAATTTTTTAAAGATAGCTTCTTTTAGCTTGTGCTCCAAGGTGGCTCTGACTGTGCAAAGATTTTCCTGTGTTATTAGAGATTCAAGAAATATTACAAAATAAGTGTTCTCAGTGCCTTGAGAGGTTCTGGGGTGGGGAGGTGGGGGACAGAAGCTATGATTAAAAAAATATAGAGAGGGAGGAGTGGTGCCACTTACCAACAGTTTGGATGTGGAGAAGGTTAGGGAGTAGAGAGTCGATGCCTGTGAGATCATGTGTTTGAGCATACAGTCAGTGTGAAGGGAAGTGCTATACAACCTGTCCTGCTGGAGGACTGTTTGCAGGGAAGCAGTCTGTTAAACAGGAGGCCTGAAGGAGGCACCCTCTGCCATGTGGCTTATCACATTGTCCAAGGAGGGAGTAAGGCTCCTCCTTCCACGGTGTCGCCTGAAAGATGGCCTCCCAGATCTTTAATTAAATATCAGCCGAACAGAGAGAACTAGAGCACTGCATTAATTCTGCCAGACATCACTATTTTAGAACATTGAGGACAACCAAAAAAAATGAATTAACTCCTATCTGAAAGCAGAGTTTTGAGGAAGGTGACAGATGAGGCAAAATATGTCAATCTAATGGAACACATAGGGAGAGCAGGATAGATCTGCCATCCCTGGCTCTCCAGACAGTTGAGAGGAAAAGAGGTTATTCTTAATCACTTACATTCATCGCAAACCAGCAGCAGAAGACCATGACACGGAGATCATTTTAAATCAGAGTGGCTTAGGACCTAGGAGGTTAAAGGTGTTAGATTCTTTTTTTGGGGGTGGGGGGTGGGGGGGGTCTGAAGATGGCAAGTAACTCCTGTCTTTCCAGCACAGTAATAACACTTTGATGTATGAAGTTAAAAGATCGTTCAGCTAAAAATATGTTTAAGGCATTTAAATTTTAATCAGGAAAAAAAAATTGCTCATTTTAAAGTGCGACGAGTCCCCTTTTCTCTTTTATGTTTTAAAATTTAGGCTTCCTGACACAGTTTTTTAAAGTGTGGGCTGGTCACTTGGGTTCTCTCTCCACCCCCACTCCCTTCCCCACTCCTCCCCTCTCATCCTCCCTCGAAAAAATAAACAAGTTCTGTATCCTTCGTCACTTCCCTTCATCCCGTGAAGACTGCTTTAACTTGTTGACTTCGCTCTGTCCCTGTGAGGTTTCTTCTGTACCTTCCCACCTTTCATTTCAGGTGACCGATACACCCTCAGCAATGGGCTTTGCATTTCCCAATGATGCTTTACCCATTCAGGGATGGTGACTGAGGATAAAGCGTTTGCTGTTCATAGCAAAACCCTGGATGTCCTTATCATCCAACCGGAGACAACATTTTTAATTTAAAATATCCTGACTTCTCTTGAAGAGTTAGTGAATTATTATTTTTATTTTTTTATTTTTATTTTTTGGACAGGATGTGGTAGGGTCCTTCCTGGATCTGTGACTTAAACCGTTTGACTGTAGTTTTTCGAGAACCCAACGATGAGCATTCTCATTCAGTAGTATTTGGATAAGAGCAGTCAGAAACCTAACACCAGAATGAACTGGGAGAAAGGTTAAAAAGCCAGGCTTGTCAGGGAGGGGATGAGGCAGCCTTTGGGATGGAGCTAGGATCTATCTGTGCAGCCATTGGGACGGACAAATAGTGAATGGAGGAAAGAGGTCCTGTTTCCCATTCCTGTTTGCATCTGATGCTGGAGTGAGGACGGGAATTGCTGATGGTAATGGATTCCCTCATATGAGGCCGCAGTATTATATAAACAGTGATTGTTGTCGAGGATGAGAGGACAGGTCCTCCCTCTGTGCAGATTCACATTTGGTTGTCGAATGTTCTTCAAGTGTATCTGAAGTGGAAGGTCAAAACTGGGTACCAGAATAGAACCAAGGAGGTCGGTCCTTGGATATCGTTTCCCTGTTTCTTTCATCTGTTCTTTTAGAAGATCTGGACTTCTTTAAGTCTTGCTGTGGACATGGAAAACTGAGTTCTGAGGTTTAGATGGTGACGGGAAGCTGCTCCTTTAAGAGAATCTCATGATGGAGAAGGCTGGGCGTACCTGACTACAGGGAGAGGGCTTAAAGTATATTGTCTGGTTATCCAAGGGAGGGAATGGATGGACAGCAGAGGGACCAGAAAGCTCATCGGGCTTCCCTTACAAATATTGATGTAGCTACCCATCATTATTTTTCTTTTTCATTTTTCATTATTGGCATTTAATGTTCAATCACTCTGTATGTATACCAGTGTGTAGAAATTCCGAACGTTAAGTCTCAGTTTATTGCAGACAGAACTTTTGTTTTGCTATGGGAATGAAATATAAGTTTTTCGTGATGAACACTGGTATGTGGTCTACCAGGAAGTTATGTCATTATTCATTTATTTATTTATTTATTGTAGCTCTTACTGTATATTCTGTATCATGGGCCTTGATAATGTAACTGACTCACCCTCCCCTTTCTTGCAGACACGGCAAACAAAACGTTATAAAACTTGTGGTGTTATTGATCATCGACATGCCTTGAACAAGACAATTTTTGTTAGGATCACAAGGTGGAGAGGAGGTGTGGGCTTTGTGAAAGCCGTGGTCCGTTTGACAGTTGTATGGGGGTTTTGAATCAGGCTAGGGATGAGTCTTTAGCCTAGAACCCCAGGAGTGCTGTGGAGAGACGCAAGCCTGAAGAACGCAGAAGGCTGGCAGCCCCCCAATAACAAGAAAGAAGTCACTTGGGTTCTGAAGAAAAAGCCTACTATCTGTAAGCTAGAAAAAAAAATATTTGTAATGTTATGCTAGTTTTAAAGAGAGATTATTCTTGAAGAAAGTCACATGGATAATTAGAAGTTATGATTCATCCATTTGTTTGTTTTGGCTGAAGCAATGCTAAGCAAGGCTGCAGCGTGCGCTGAAGCCGGCTGGAAAGGTAATTGTGACATCCGCGTATTGATCACCTCTCTCTCCTTCTTTCCTTCAATCTTCCTTCCTCTCTCAATTAACAGAACTGGGCCACACCTAGGATTTTTGTTTAGACCCTGGGCAATAGAATTAGCATCTGATAGAGTGAATAGTCCTTGAGATCTCTGCCAGTCCTCGGTTGCCTCTCCACTCAGAGTTCTCACTTCCTGCAAGTGGGATTCTCACCGCTAGGAATGAAAAGCGCCAACTTAAAACCCACCTCTTGTTGTTCAAACACATTTAAGGGTGGAAGGAAGTTAGGGCTTGTTTGCCTTCAGTTTGGAGTGACTTGCCGAGACTTTCCACAAACATTGATTTAGTCGCCTGCTTCTAAACCCTCAGCCTCAGTTTCCCACCCACGCAGATTAGGAAGACTCGGGCACTCGGGCAACGTCACGCTGGTGTTTACTGAGAGCACCGTGCAAAGGACTCTCTCACCTTTCGTCTACTAATTAAGAAAGCCTGTACTGATAAGCAAGGCCACCCCTTTTGTAGCCTGCACTTTCTACCTGCTGTAAAGGATTGTGGGCAACTCCCGGAGCTAAGGAGTTGGCAGCTTGCATTGTTGGTAGTTTGCTGTGAGTATTTTGCTTCCCATTTTTTCCCTGCTTCTGGAAGGTGGACATGGCGGGGCAGTTACCCTTAGCATAAAGCCAGGAGGAAAGCTGGTAGTCACTGCAGTTACTTGCATATAGTTGTTAAGCTGCTTGTGGTTATGACCTTTTAACTGTTGGATTTGCATAGACATAACACATGTTAAATATCACCTGACCATGCTAAATATCACTTCATTAAAAATGTCAGATGCTAATTTAGCCTTACAAGAGTGAGGTGGGAAATTTAGCTTTGATACAAGCTTTAAGTGAGAATAAATACTACGATATGGTTTTTGACGTGGGTTAGAACCTGACATACTGTTGCGGTCAAAATTTGAGACTTGGAAGTTCTGCACAAAATGGGACTTCTTGAGGAATTTCTCTAGGGATAGAGAGAGATGGCTCTGTGTGCGTGTGTGTGTGTGTGTGTGTGTGTGTGTGTGTGTGTGTGGTGATGGTGGTGATGGTGGTGGTGAGGATGGGACCCAGGGCCTTGTGCATGGTAGGCATGTATGTGTTCCTACCACTGAAGCACGCCTGCAGCCCAAGAGATGACATGTTTAGGCAGTGAATGATAAATGTACTGGGGAAAACAAAGTTTTACATTTTCGATTTCTGAATTTTGAGTTTTTAGTAATCTAATCATTAGAGAGGATTTATACACTGGAAAGGAAGCAAAATAAGAATGGAGGGGCAGAAGGAAAAAAACATTGGGAGATATTGGAAAACTCCAAACGAATTAATGACCCTTGCGTTGTTTCCCCAGATCGTTCACAGAAAAGGGTCGCAAGGGACAGGGGTAGGGTTTGATTTTTTTTTTTTTTTTTTGCGAAAGGACATTAAAAATAGTACTTCCGCTTTCTCACTCCACATTTCTTTCTCTTGTGTAGAGCCTTCTCCTAAATCAGTCTACCTTTCTGGTAAAAGGGAAGTCCTTTTGTCTCCCTCGGCAACGACCGCCAGTAGTGAGAGAGGTCAGATGTGATTTTAAATTCTGAGGTTCCGCTGTTGTATGTTAGGACGCGTTGTTGTTCATGATTTCAAACTGGTGCTTTTAGAAGAGTGGGGGCGACTTGACATGCGCAGAAGTAGCATTGGTCCGTGTCTTTTACTGTTTTACCCCCTCTGCCCGCCCAGCAGGAGGAGCAGGAGCCGAGGAGGGAGAAAGGAAGAGGACACACCCTGAGGTGGCACCTGCTTGTGTTCTGGCCAGCTCACATGCATTTTTCTCTTTTAATCCTTGCAATTGCGTCCCCCTCAACTCCCCCCCCCCCCCCCCAGACGAATGGAGAATGGATATTATTTCCTCTAGTTTATAGATACAGAAACCCAGCCCACTGGGTTTGCCAGAGTCACTTGCCTGAGGCCACACAGCTAATTTCATTTCCATGAGAATAAGCCATCTTTGGAAAAGGAAACTAGCGGCCAGCTGTCATTCAGGAAGCCCTGAGGAAGCCTTGCTCTCCTACCTGATAACCACAGAACCCAGGATGGGAGGACAAGCCTCCCAGCCTGATGCTCCCAGCCTGGTTTCTCTGGGAAGGCCTGTCTTCCATGCTTTTCCTCAGCTGCCTACCCTTAACCGGAGGCAAATGTAGTTCCAAGGGCAACTGGCCACTTTCGCCCAAACTTAGCCCCCAAGGGCACTCTCCTGCCAGTGCTAGCTCTCGTGAAGTGTACCACAGAATTACTGCAGTGCGCTTCAAGGCGACGAACGAACGCCGCTGTGTTTCCTGATATAATTCATTAAAATAGCCTGTCATGGTCTTAATCTTGGTGTTCCCAAGGCTGACTGTGTTTGTCTACTTCAGAGCACTGCAGTAGCCATGTGCCATAGCTTTCTCGGTTGAAAAATCGTGACTCTTGGCCATGCTTAATGTGTTTTTTTTTTTTTTTTTGGTTTGTTTTTACTACCTTTTCTTCACCCACAATGGGTTCCTTAAAGACTATATGGCATGTTACAAAAGGAGTCTCCGAGCTCCAAGCAGAAAATGGATAAGGCATTCGTGAGTTTATTGAGAGAGATAAGGAGGACTTGGCTTCCTATGGGCAGCAGAGCTTGATGAGGAGGGAGCTGTCTTGAACTAGGGGGTTTGAAGCACAGAGTACATTTTTAAATACACACCAGCCATACGCTTTTATTGTCGAGGCCATGAGGAATGGAGTTATAAACCTCCCGTCCCCCCTTTTTTTACTTCACTTATTTAAAATTTATGGAATGTTGAACCCCAAACCACTCTAACTGAGTACTTCCTCATAACACCGAAAAGCACAAGTTGGAACTGTATTGCAGACGTAGAGTGACACAGAAAGCGAATATACATAATATCTTATAGTGTGCTTTGGATGGTGAATTGCTCAGTAAATGTTGGGAAATAAAGGATTCCCATAAAAGCTACAAGAGCGGGTTTTTGGTTCTATCTTTTATTAAGAGAATAGTTGTTTTTATTATAGCTAAATAAGAAAAGAGAGGAAGTTTAAACATGAGCAAGCTGGGGACGAAAATCTTCTGTCTCCAATTACGTATTATTTTTCTAACCCTCCCATGCCTTGACTGAATTCATTGAAATAGACTGAATCTGTGGGATAGCACACAGGGCTGGGCTGAGAGTTTGTATTTGACCCTCTGGTACTTTATTAGTCTCCACAAACTTTGTACCATTGAGGTAAAACCCCAAGACCTTGCATAGCTCTGGGGCTGGGGAGGTCCCAAACTCTCCATTTGAACCAGTACTGAATTTTGAATCTTCATAAATTGAAATAATGGCATGGTATATCTTCAGGTTAGAAGAGGACCTGACAGAAAGGTGTTGGAAGAGAGACCATCTTGTGTATTGTATGGATGCCATTGCCTGTCAACTGTCTGATGATCTATGGCTTAGGCAGGGAATTAGAAGGTGGGACATCTGGAAAGAGAAAGAATTCTGGGATAGAGCCAGGAGCAGGGGTTGCTGGGAGCCTCTGGGAAGATGTGAGGAGAAGGACGCATGGTACCTGAGCATATACCAGCCATGTGGCCAAATGGAGGTTAAAATAATTAGGTTATTTTAGTTAAGATCTAGTCAGTAGCTACATGGCCAAGGCATTTGTAAATATGTTTGAGTCTGAGTCTTACTTCTGAGAGGAAGAACCAGGGACAAACTTGAACAAGCTGTGGCTGGGGTGAAGTTAAGCACACACCATGTGGGGGTCTGGCCCTGCTTCCTCTTTTAGTACAAGCATTCAAGTGTACTTGGGACTTAGGAGTGATTTCTTTTTCTTCCATCTTAATCCTTTCTGTTTCATACTGCCCACCTTTACTTTTTGAATTTCTTATACTAACCCCAATCGATCCAGGGGATCGATTAACTGAATTTGTTAATAGTTTCTGTCATTGTTAACTTCAAAATTTCCAGAAGGAGGAGCTGAGCCTGTACGAATTTAACTATAAAGATTATGTAGTTGGCGGTTGGGTAGACCCAGGATGGAAACTCGGGTCTTGATTTATGTCTGTTTTAGTCCTGGGCTTCTGTTTCTGATGCGGGCCAGGAAGGAAAGAGGGTCGAGACTGGATAGTAGAGATCTGTAATCTGTTCTCAGCGCTGGGTCCGGAGGGCAAGTGGTGGGCAGGTACATCTCTGTGGCCTTGGGACGTCATTTTCTTGGGGTCTTCAGGGTAGCCTTGGATTCTTTTCATAGTCCTCTGACTTTGTATAATCGTAGGCCTTTTTGTAGCACGGGTATGTGCGAGATTGTGCAGATACGTTGTTTTGTGTCTTCAAGCATTTTCAGTTCTGTTTAAGTAGAGACAGGGTTGAGGTTTCCTGGGTTTTCTTCCTTCCACATTAGCCTCTCTCTCTCTCTCTCTCTCTCTCTCATTTTTTAGGAAGTCCTGTTGGTGAGACTTCAGGGCGCGGCTTCCGTGATGTGTCTAGGAGACACTCACTATCTTATAGCAAATTCCTAGATTCCCTGGCTCTCTCGCTTTCTACCCGGTTTTCCTGAGGCATAGGCGTAGGCACAGGACTCCCACTTTTGGATCCGTGTTGGTTTTCCGTGATGCTCTTGGTCCGCTGCAAGGAGAAGTTTTCTTGCTGAGAAGGGAAGACTATAGTGTGGTTTTAAGGACAAATATTTAGAATGCAGCTGGAGATTCTGCTGGTTCAGTGACATGATGGTTCTGGGTTCCCCTAGACAAGGAACTTCAGGCCACTAAGGGATGCTGAGAGTTGAAGAAACAGTGTTCCCCAGGGAAGAGCACCCCCATTGGTTAACTAAGACCAAATAGTCAATCCTGGACAGGTACCCACACATAACGTTATATGGACTGAGCAGGTTGGATTTATGTGTTTATAAATAAACACACACACACACCACACACACACTTAACAACAACTAAGAAAAAAGAGGCCACTTAATTTGAAAAAGAGTTGTAGTGAGAAAAGGAAAGAAATGATGTAACTATATTATAATATATATAAAAAAATAGTTTTAAAAAGCAACGGGAGAGCTTCCTATTGGAAGACGTAGCAGAACCTGGCACCATTAGCTGACTGGTGTGACCAGACTACTCTTACTGATGAGCGATGCTCTAAACTATCAAAGATGTTGCGTGGGATCCTTTTAGTCCATTGAGCATGGAACGTGTGGTGTTTTTTATGTGCTTTGAACCAAGTAGACCCTCGTCTGCACTCCTAGAACAGAGGGACACAGCAAGCAGAACTGTGTAGCCTTTTACACAGGCCACAAGCTGACAGTGCCTCACCTTGGAAGGTACATTGGAAGAAGCCTGCTGATAGAGAGGGGGTGAAAGAGTTCAGAAGCTTCTTGAAGCTCCTCAGGTGTGATCTCTCTCTCTCTCTCTCTCTCTCACACACACACACACTGTTGTGTATTCAGTGATCCCAGGGGCCCTGTTTGTCTGGTGTCTCTTCTCAGTAGACAGTAAACCCCATGCATGCTCATTGATGGGTTGCTAGTGCCTTAGAGCCTGCCTCAGAGGAGGCTGTGCAGTCCAGGAAGATTGGTTGACTAGGAGTACAGCATTCTCAATCTTTGGTTCATGACCTTTGCTTATGAAGAACTTATGAACAATTCATACTTGGTCTGCATTTCTTTGGTCTATTTAAATGAGCATTTCTAAAAGGAATAATATTGTACGCTTAAGATCTATCTTCTTTTCAGTTGTATTAATTATGGGAGAAAAATGATCATATCTGCTGGTGACATTGTAATTAATTGACAGCTGAAATGAAATGTGTCTTATAATAAATAGTAAGTGTCTTCAAATTATACAAATCAGATTAGAAAATATGTTTAGCAAAATCTGTAGACAACATCTCATTTCTTTCTTCCATATTAATTTTTGACAAAGTGAAAAGGTATTTCTCAACTTTTTAAGAAGTTTCCGGAGTCACTTCTACCAGCCTGAACGGACTGACCAACTGGGCATGTTAAATCCAGTGGATTTGACCGTTTTGGAAGATGGACGCATCTGTGAAACACATTTTCAGATTTTATTTCTAGCCAGATGTGGTGATGCAGGGAGGCAGAACAAGTGGGACTTCTGGAGTTCTAGGCCAGCCTTGTCTACAGACTCAGTTCAAGGAGAGAGATGGAGGGGGGCCAGGGGGAGCAAAACCCTGTCTCAAGCAAAACCAACCAACCAACCAACCAACCAACCACCTAACAAACTTCACAGACTTAAGTTTGAGGGTGGGGAGGTGTCATCTGTCAGTGGGACAGTGCCTGCTTTTGCTTTCTTCGTTTTGGTTTTGAGGTAGGGTTTCCTTGTGTAGCTCTGGCTGTCCTGGAACTACCCGTGTATAACCAGGCTGGCCTCAAACTCAGAAATATGACTGTCTCTGTCTCCTGGATACAGAGATTAAAGGCATGGCCACCACACCTGGATAATTTTGGTTTTTAGAAGTCCTACAAAGTTAACTTATCAAGAATGGTTGAAGACACAAACGAAGCCTGCTACACTGTAGGTGTCAGTAGGATTCAAAGTCCCTTGTAGGGTTTAAAGACAGGTTTGCTCTGCTGGGTACGAATCCTGTTATGCTATAGTGTTATTGTATGACTGATGGGAGGCAGAAAATAAAATGATATGGAAGTGAAGTTCAGATAATCCAGCTACTGAGAGATTTAGTTTCAATGCTAAATAAAGTGTATATATTATCTTGGTATGTACATATTATCAAAACCTATATTGTTTTTGATCTTTAACAGTGTTCTTAAAATTACTTTAACATGGGTTTGTGTTTTGTGAAGACAAGATTTTGTGTGTGTGTGTGTGTGTGTGATGTGTCTGTGTGTGTGTGGTGTATGTGTAGTATGTATGTGGTGTGTGTGGTATGTGTGTGTGTGTGTGTAGTATGTATGTGGTATGTGTGTATATGTATGGTGCACACACCCGCCCGCCGGCCAACATGTGAGGGCACACTTGTGGCACTTGGTATTCTTCCACTACTTGGGTTCCAGGGGTTGAACTCAGGTCGTCTGGCTTGGCAGCACATGCTGTTACCTGCTGAGACATCTCACCAGTTCGCGACAAAGACTTTAGTGGCCATAACTTCACCTGTCCCTGGCAGTGAATGTCAGGTGTTTCTTGAGTTCGGCCAGTTATTCGTCCACAAGGTTCACATCTTATCCCTTCTGGTATGTTCCTCCCAGTAACGCCCTGATTCCTTTCTCTGAGGGCGTTGCTCTAGTATCATGAACATACCCCCTGATTAGTTTTCCCTTTAAAACTCCCTCCCTTCAGAGTAGAATTATTAGTGGGCTTGCACACATCTGAATGGCTCTGCTTCTGCAGACATACCTATTCCGTTTAATAGAAGGTTACCTTAAACCTTGAGGTTGAGAATTCGACGTAGTTAAGAATATTAATATAGATGTCAGTTTAAAAATAGGTCCTTTTGGCAGCAAACAAAATGGCAAAACGTTGGTTTTAATCCTTTGAAAGGGTAAAGCTAAGTTATCTTTATTTATTTTTATTCATAGTTACGCGAGTGTGTCTGTGTGAGTTTATCTGTAGCATGCGTGAAGGTCCCTGTGAGCCAGCGAGCCTCGGGTCCCCCGGAGCTGCAGTTTTCCCAGGTTGTGAGCTGTCAGATGCAGTGCTGGGACCAGAACTTGGGTCCTCTTTATAAGCAGGTTTAGCCACTAAGTCATCATCTCTCCAGCCCCACAAAACTAAACTTAACATGCCTCTGATCCAGTTGCTGTAGACACTTTACATTTTATGGCATTGATTGTGTTTTAATTGTTATGTTACAGTAAAAGCAATAAAGAAGGTTTTTTTTTTTTTTTTTTTGGTAGTGGTGTGAGGTATACGGAAGGAGAATGAGAAACAGGTTGCTATGTATAAAATGAGCATGCTAACTTGGACTGCGTTTGATTTAGCCTGCTGTGAAGTTCTAATATTTCTTGGTTCAGATTTTTGAGATTCTTGTAAGTGAACAGAAATCCATAATTACATGTGTAGAAAAAAGATCTATTCATATATATATATATATACACACACACACATATACATATATATATACAGACACACACAACACACACACATACACACACACACATATATATATGTATATATATATGTATATATATATATATATATATATGTGTGTGTGTGTGTATGAGCGGTATGTTTGTCTGGTGATTCTACATTTTGTAGCTCAAATTATTGGCTCAATCAAACTTGTCAATGGAACGTTAGAAAAACATTACCTTTCGGCATATTACCTTGGGGGTGTTGCAGTACTTGACATTCCTCTGTGACCATGGCGATATTGTTTCTAAAAAGCAAAAGAAGTGAGTCCAGAAGAGGAGGAATTCTTGGAGGAGAAAGGAAACATCACTTCTAAACTATATTGCAGTTGTGATTTATTGTGTTTCAGGAATATCTATCTATCTACCTTTCTATCCATCCATCCATCCATCCATTATCTATAACTTTTCCTAATAGATACTGAAAAGTAGTATTGTCTTCCTAATGCTGTAATGCTGACCATGGTAGTTTAGCTGTTAATCACAGACACCGTGGTGTTTGAGAGCCGTGGCAGAGCTGTGGAATGGGTGAGTCATTTGACGTTTTCTGAATTGTTCTTTTTATAAAATAAGGAGGTTGGTGGAACGGAGATGGGGTTCTTCTGTAAAAATCAGCATGGCTTCAGAAGGGAACTCATTTTTTTTTTCCTTTTAAATGCATTGAGTATCATGGTGCCCAGAACCTAAAGTTAAGATAATACCCCTTATGGTTTTTGGAGCTTGGCATTTAATATTTTACAGCAAAGTTTTTAGTGTAGCGTAATTGAACTTGTACTGGATAGGGTTAATAGGCTGGAACAAAAGGTCAGAGCATAAGGCATTAGGCTTAATTAAGGGCTAGCAGGAGTGGCAGGGGTGTGTGACAGTTAAATGGGTTTCCCACAGGCTGATGTCGGTTACAGTGCAACCCTGCCTCAACCTAAGCCGAGGGCAGCAGTGATTAGCAGTTTGACATGCCAGACACTTCTGGCCAATCCCATCTGATTTAGAGGTTAAAAAAGCACACCTTTATGAGCTGATGGATTGATTTGTGTGCCCGTCTGGGAAAGATTAGAAGTCCAAGGCCGATGCTGTAAATGTCAGTTATGGAAGATTGTACGCTCTTGGTTGGCTCAGTCCTTTAACCGTCGACTGTTTTATAATGGGGGATAACTGCTGTTTATGGAGCTGAATGCAAAAGGGGTGGGTGAGCAGGTGAGGCGGGAAGGGGAGTGTCTCCTTGACAAAATTACGATTTAACATAGTCCATAGCAGGTGCGTCTAACTGGAGTTCTCTTGACCTCGCCTTTCCAGTCGGCGTCATAGCTTTCTCTTGTGTTAACCTGAGCGACGTCGTCCGTCTAGAATTTCCTTTTTGCTTACAGAATTGTCAGGCGGCTTTCCTTGGGCACCTCTTTTGCAAGCAGAAGGGAGGCTTATCTCCATATCATTATATGTGTTTTACAAGGTGGAGAGAGAAATAAAAGAAGTCTCCACGTCCTGCTCACACGCTGTTCTTCGTTAGGAATGTATGGTCATTGAGAAATGAGAAAGTGGCTCAGAAGAAGAAGTTACTGTGCTCATGGCTTCTCAGAACATGTAAGCTCAGGGCTTGGTGGTGTGGGGAAGCAACAATGTTGCCCAGAGCCACCAAGAGGAGCTAGGGAGGAGACTGGGCTGGCGTTTATTGGGATTTCCATGGGACAAGCAATGAAGGGCTGGGCAGGGAAAGCAACTTTTAAGACTAGGGAGTCTTAAATGTAGCCATTTAATTCTAGGTAGTACAATGGCTAGGAACTAATGACCTACATCTTCTTATATATAACAATATGATCGCTGATATCATATAGTAGCTTGAGTTAGGTATAGGTTTGGACCTGGTATACAGGAATCATCTTCGTTTGCTTCAGTAGTGTGAAACAAGCAGAACGATATAGTTTGTGGGCCACATGGAGGGGGTGGAATCTTGATTGATCACTGTGCCTACCAGAGGCATGGTGGCATTGTGTCCTAGGCTGTTCCAGAGGGAAAGTCTTTCAGATAAATAGATCATTATGATGTTGAAGCATTGTGATCTACAGAAAAGGAAAAGGAAAATGTCAGAGCCCCATGCGGGCACGGTGGGTGGAGTTTGCTCCAGTCGTCTAAGCGTGTGATGCAGAATTGGCGTGTGCACCTTCTCGCTGCAGAGGCCGGCCAGAACTTCCGTGTAACTGGGTTATAGGCCCAGCCCCCTTTCTTCAACCCATGCTTCTCCACACGGAACGCAGAGACGAATGCACATTTAATATTCCATTTCTAAGTATGATCCAACACCCGGAGATCACTTTCCCTCATCTTCTTTTTCATTTTGTGTGATGTTTTTCTTTCCAGAAAGCTATGCTATACTGTTAAGATAATTGGTTTCCAGTTATACCAATATTTAACAATAAACGGTGGTCAAGTTGTGATTATAAACCTTGGCATCTATGTCTTGTAAATGTCCGAGGAGTGGGAAAATCCTGACATTTTGTGGCTGTTTTAGAACTTAGGATAATATCACAATCAATGTGCTAGGAGCTTAAACCACTGTCAGTGAGGTGGGCTTTGAAGAAGTGTCGAGAGAAACAATGTGGCCTTTTTATTAGAAAACAAAAATGCCACTGGAAGTGTTAGTGCAAATAAAAAGATGTAGCAAAGTCCACTGGAAGCAGTGCTGGGAGTTTGAACTCAGCCTCACACCCGTTCTGGTTAAAAAAGAGAGAGAGAGAGAAATTCCTCTTGTAAAGCTAAAAATTGACCTTGAATTGTATTTCAAAACGAAGCTCATCCAAAGCAAATTAATTTATATATACAAATAAAGCCTTCTAATTTATTACTTTAAAAGGACACAGTGGGGGTAGGGAGGAGGCTCAGTCAGCAAGGCGCTTGCCGTGTAAGCATGAGAACAAGGAGTCAGATGCTTAGAACCTGCAGTCTTTTAACACTTGGGCTGTGGACGCAGGGCCCAGCTAGACCAGCACGATGGGCTGGTGCGCTCCACCTTCAGGCAGAGCCTCTGTCTCAGAACATGCGATGGACACCCAGCCTCAGCTTCTGACCTCCACAGGCGTGAGCATCCAGAAAAAGAGAAGGTGACGTATGTGATCTGATGCTATTGGAGCGAGTTAGACATACAGCGTGGTAGGTGTGCACTCAACCCATCCCAGTTCTTCCTAGAGGATCCTAGGTTGCAGTGGGCTGGGCCCCATGCCATCAGAGGTGTTAGCGCAATGGAAAGCTGTAGGGAAGTCCATAGGAAGCCGTGCTGGGAGTTTGAGTTCAGCATCATACTCCTTCTGATCAAAAACTATGTGCGAGAATTTCCTCTTATAGAGCTAAACATGTTTTCACTTCTCTACAGAGAGAAGGTGACGAAGCACGGCTTTTGTAGTGTCGTTTCTCTTCCCCTAAGTCATTTTTATATTGCAAAAGGTTGGTTTAGGTGGCATAGTGTCAAAGGGTTTGCTTAGTAAATTAAATATAGGAGACTTGACTGAGAGAAGCATTTTGGGACAGTTTCCTGGGATAGTACATTAAACCCCAAACAAACAAACATTTGATGCTTTATGTTGGTGCTAATATATCTAATGTATATATTAGCTATATAATATATATTATATCTATAGATAATAAAAGAATCTAATATATCTATATATACCTATCTATCTATCTATCTATCTATCTATCTATCTATCTATCTATTCGTATTTTACAGCCCATCTGTGTAGTTTACTTTCCTTTCTTTAGGTGAATTAAAGTGTTGTGGTATCTAATTTATTTTAGACTTGCATTTTATTATGGTAGAGGAACTGTTTTATAGGGTTGTTGTTTCAGTGTATCTTGATACGTTTTGGCGTTTGAAGAGTACTCCTTGTGCCCTGTCATTTATGGTAGTGGATTTCTTTCAACCTATGGTATTTCCTTTCTTTTATTAATGCAGTATGACTGGACCCGAGACATTGGAAGTGCGGTCTTCTAGTCAGTTAGTGGAACATATGCTTGTTCCACTTATTAAAAATGAAACAGAAACTCATGGCTTTTTCTTTTTAATCTGGAGATGGAAAGATCTTGTGCATGTTATGTAAGCACTCCACCACCGAGCTACCACCTTACCCTCATAGATCTTTTTTTTTTAAGGAGGAAAGAAAATCTTAATTAAAATACAACTACATCAATTCCCCCTCCCTTTTCCAGCCCCCACCCCATTCAAATTCATGGCCTGCTTTTCTCTAGTAGTTATCTTTAAATAGGTAAATAAATGCAAAAGATACATAAAAAACAACCTGCCCAGTCGAATCCCTTTGCTATACTGGTGAGAAGACTATTTCTCCATTCTCTCCTGCTTAGCTTCTTAGTTGTAGTTATCTGTAGTTGTGTGTCTATGGGTGGGGACCAGTAAGATCCTCTAGTCCCCTCCCCCATGCTTGCATGTTGATTGGTGGTGTCATTGCCCAGACCTTGTTTATGCAGCCATATTGTTGAGGATTCGTGGGTGATGCCTCCCAGTCATTTTTGCCAGATACAATCTCGTAGAGGACTTCCTGTTCTCTGGCTTTTATTATCTTTGTGCTCCCTTCCTCCATAAGTTTCCTTGACCCTTATGTAAGGTTGTTGTGTTATATATGGGTCAACTAGGGAAACAATTATAAACAAAGGGTGCTGTATACATTACAGAGTTAGAATTTTAATATACATAACATCCTTTATTTATAACTGTATATACGTACACATATATTAGTTTCTAGAAATCGTTGTGTGATGGTAGAAAATACTAGCTCTATCATGTGTTTTGGGTTTTTTTTAATGCTGCTAAAGGATATGGAATGCCTCTTTACCCCAGTTTTAGGCAGATATGAGAGCCAAGAGTATGTGATGGACTTATTCAAACATATTCTTATTGTTCTGTATGTGATTGTAAAGTGGGCCTGAGTGTGCGTGCACAGATGTGCCGGCATGCATGGGTGCGTGCACCTGTTGATTGCATCACTCCTTTGATGTCTCCTAACTCGGGGTGAAGGGGGTGCTTCCTGTCCTTGTCAGTGGATCTTTTCTCCTAGGTACACGTCCTGCTTTTCTGTGTTCTGTGACCTTGCAGTCATGACTTCAGCCCAGAATAGTTTCAAAGTCATGTAAATGAATGCAATTAAGGTATTGCTTATCAACGTCCATAGTTCAGACGGAACCTTACTGGATGCAGAGGCTTGTTTGTCTCATGAGGAAGGTCAGAATAAGGTTAAATTGTATTACATAAAATGATACAGGGATGTTTTTATTAAGCTGATTGAAAAAAAAATGTCATAATTGAAAAAATCCTAATGTTTTTCCCCTCTAATTATCTGAATGTCTTCTTCATTTTTTTTTCCTTTTTGTTAGTTTTTTGTTTGCTTGATTATTCTCTGGAATAAACAACACTTTCAAGGAGATGTCTTTTGTCTACTTGTAAAGCCTTGGATTGGGACATCTTACTCAGTTACAATTCTAGGTGTAATGACGAGCACAGCTAAGCTGACAACTTGGCTGCTGATGGGAGGTGGCTCTGGGCTTGCTAATGTATGTCCTTAGAAGACTTGTGCAGTGTTGGTTACCAGGCAGGTGACACGGGACATTTAAACTGTAGGAAAGACAGTCCCACTACACGGGTAGGCCTATCGTCTGTGGGATAGACAGAGCTCCAAAGTAGACCCTGGAGGCTGTATGGAGAAAGGGCTGAAAGTGTGACTGTGTGGATATAAAGCAATTAAGAGAAAAATAAGTACCATTCACTCTCCTTTTGTGATTTTTTTCCAAAGTAGGTTGTACTCATCGATTCAGGATTTAAGGCTCCTGTTTACTTAACAGCTCTTTACTGAGAGTCAGCTAGATGCTCTTGCAACAGACATGACAGATACTTGGGGCCCGTAAAAGAAAAATGAGTGACTCCCAGTCACAATGAGAACAACAATAAGTAGACACAACATTACTGAGAGATGGAGTGTTATAAGCCTGTTTAGCTAGCATGGGCGGGGGGGGGGGGGGAGGCACCACACCAAGAAATCTGGCCTCTGTATAAAGAGACTGAAAGCTCCAAGTAAAATGAAGGTGAACTAGCTTCGTATTAGGTTCGTATTTTGGTTTATAGATTTTTTTTGTAATGTTATGATCCTGGAAAACGTATCCTAAGTTATGGATTAGACACTGAAGAGGCCAACTATGTAAACTCTTGAGTCCAGTAGAACAAAGATGTAGTAAGATCAAGGTGTGTCTATCATACCTTCCCAATCACTGGTTGACTGCACCGTTGGCCCATTGATCAGCATAACCATTAAAAGCCCATGCCTGTACAGTGGAGGCCATGTCTCTGCTGGCCAAATGTATCTTTCAGCCAGGAATATCCTTTGTAGCCTTTGGGCCGTCTGCTTCCCAAGATAGTTATATAGTTATGGATAGAGCTACAAAGTCTTAAGCACTTGTAAGAGCAGGGTGGAGGGTGGGGTGGCTCAGTTGTGTGGGTCTTGAATTGAGAGAAGGTGATAGTGTTGAGCTGTGGTTTCAAAAGTTTGGACACACCTCCAACCTTCTCCTTGTCGCTGCCACTTTGAGAGGATACAGACAGAAGCAGCTGGGTGTTTTAAACCTTTCTATGAATGTCAAGTACTCCCGATGTGGTTTTCCACAGAAATTCATCTCTATCCTAGCAAGGGAGAGTCTACTGTTAGCCTGAAGACAGGCGTCTAAGTAATTCTACAGCGTAAGTGGTTTCATCATTAGACGCGGTTTCATTAGCAGCCATAGTCAAGGGAAGCGTGCATGCCTATGTGAGACTCAAAATACAGTCGTCATCTGTCGCTTCTTGGAGATAAATTATCTTAGTCCACAGTTAATACTCCAGTTTCAAACACCTTATCGAAATCATTTCACGCACTCAAAGTAACGCATGTCTCTCTCTTGCTTTCAGAAGGCGTGGACTGTGAGCGGTTGCAGAGCTGTTCTCAGGACATAATCCTTTAACATTCGGGAGGAACACATCCAGGAGGTATTGACTGTTCTTTGTCTCGTTGCCCCATTTCTAAAATAAATTACTTAGAGTCCCCCCTTTCTGTGGTAGGAACGTGAGACTGTTACGTTTTGTTCTGTCATTTTCCTTAACGTTCATCTGTTGGTACACCAGCTTGGCGTTTGTCCCAGTCTGTCTGTCCTATCCATATCTCTCTGAGGCGCGGTGCAGTAGGTTATGGTGGCCAGGGGATGTGTTGGAGCAAAGTCCCTGAAATTTTCTTTCTGGACAGGGTGCAAGCCAGAGGTGGAAGTGGGCTGGGGAAATGGGAATGGGAACAAGATACACCCTTGGACGCCTTAGGGGTAGCGCCCTACATCTCCTAACTAGATCCGACCTCCTAGTTACCTATTCAGTTGTGTATTCATCAGAGGTTCGATCCATTGATGTAGCTAATGCCCTCCTGATCCAGTTCCTTTCAGTAAACCTGGAGAGCTATACCAAGCCTTTAATAAATGGGCCATCTTGGGGACCACCTCATTGGTAAACCCCAATGCATAAGTTTTTTTTGTAATGTCCTCTTTCATAGTCTGTCTTGTATGTGTCTCCTTTAAACCGTGCTGCTAGTTCTCTTGCCTGGAGCAGAAATGGATGATGTGCGTATAGGCAAATGTAGATAATCTAGTGTGCATCTGTTAAGGTGACAGTGAGTAGAGTTCACTGGGTGAAGACTCATGGCTCACATCCCCAGGACACAGCAAATATCGTATCGGTCTTCTCTGTTAGTTCAGTCGGCTAGCTCTCAAGCAGTATGAATACAGAGGACGGGGTGAACATTGCTCTGTTTCCCAGAGTATTAGAAAGCTTCGTTCTGAGGAGTTTTGCTCTGAAAAAAAATTCTTGGAATTTTTACTGTAGTTTCAGGAAAAAAAAAAAAAAGATCAGGATTGTAAAGAATTTGGAATGATTTTTATTAACTGAAGATAATAATTAACTATTATAATTGCACATTTAAAGAAAGAAGCATTCAACTGTGGTAGTAAGGAGAATTGTTCATTTTTCAAGGCCTGCGTGAATATCCATTTATGAAAATGTATCATTATCTCAGAAGACAAGCATGTTTGATGGGCTTTGAACTGGATGGCACTATTAAAGAAAAACTCAACCTTGAAATAAAGCATAAAGTGGACAGCCCCTCTTATAAAATCAGAATAGGAATTGTTTTCAAGTAATGTCTTTGAAGATACAATATACAAGGTTCCTTTAATCGCTGATAGTGAGAAGACATTCTTTCACCAAAGTGTACCTTCCTTCTGTAAGGGAGACATCCTTCCTGGCGAGCTCTGAGTAAGTGTGTGCCTCTGTTGTCACGCTCCGTGGGTGTGCCCAAGTTTCTCGGTGCAGCGTGCAAAGCAGCCTGCTGGCACTTGTTGAGAGTCACGTATGACTGAAACCCCATCTGGAGAGCATGTCCCTTCAGTACCCCTTTAGCCATTCGCTGCACAGCCTCTTTTCATCTTGCTTACTTTGATGTCATGTGGATTATCATGCTAACTTAACTGTTGTACCAGAACAAATACAGTTCCCCCTTTCTGCAGTGTAGTTGTCCCAGCCTCCCTTGGGTCACTCAGGACTAGTTTTGATTTCTGTGAACTGGCTTCTCCTGTACATACACTGGTCCAGTGCCCTTTCTCTCTTACTTAAGCACCATAGCTTGTATGTACGACTTTTGTAGTATGAGGTCTTGCAACAAAACTAACAGAAATGTCTTTTCTCTCTTTTACCGTTTCATGGGTAGATATGGTCTTCCCTACCAACATTGCAGCAACTTCAATATGAGCTTTTCTTATGAAGTAAAGACCTTTTTTTTTTTTTCACTAAAGGAAGCACTTTATGTTTATTTGACACATTAGTAAGGAATGTGTGACTCTGACAGTGACTCCGATGAATGGTGGGATCCTGAGTAGTGGGCAGGTAACAGATACAAAGTGGACAACCTCGACAAAAGCATTCAGCGCTCATCACATTCTTCACACCTAGACGTTTCCAACTAATGTTTCTAGACCATAGCTGATCTTTAAAAACTGAATCCACAGGAAGCAAAGAACTCTGAATTGTTCTAGAACCTTCCATGAAAATCCACAGACTCTCACGTTTCTTACGAAGTACTGTAGTATTTACATAGAACCCACTTCATTCTATGTCTTAAATCAATCCTAGAATATACCCAAATGCAATATAATGGCAGGTAAATAACTGTATATGGTAAAGTTTGGAGCATAATGTCAAATTATGTCATCATTAATAGTGTTATATGTAATAATATATAATATAATATGTGTAATATAATAATGATGTCATTACTCTCTAAACTATATTGGGCATAAAACAATCTGTATATTCTCGGGAAATAGACTACCCCCATTACATATTTTCCATCCAGTTTGTCTAAACCTTTATACATGTGTGGGTCCACATCATCAGTATTTCTCCTTCACCTGTGTAGATCATCAGTATTTCTCCTTCACCTGTGTAGACCTGTGAGGTCTACCACCTGTGTGGACCTGTGAGGTCCACCACCTGTGTAGACACGTGGGGTCACCACCTGTGTAGACATGTGAGATCACCACCAGTGTGGACATGTGGGGTCACCACCTGTCTAGACACGTGAGGTCACCACTGTGTAGACACATGGGGTCACCACATCACGGCAACATTTAATTTAGCTGGATGTCGAACGCAGCCCTTAAGGGTCTAACCAGTACATTTAAGACCCAAGTGCTTCGTGGAGACTCTTCGTTAACCTGTTCTTTGGTTGCTGATTACAACCTGAGGCTACAGCGTGCGTCACTGGAACATTGTGAGAAATGAACAAGGAAACCTAGCTTGTGGTCCCCAGTGTCCTGCTAGAGGAAATGCAGCTGTCCACCTTGGATATTTGGCATCGTATATGATCATGGTGACTCAGTTGGGTGTCCTTCTAAGTCAGGACTTTGCCTTCCACCAATCACCAGCTTTTCTTTCTCTTCTTGGACATTTAAGAGTTGTCCTAACTCCATGGACTGTTTTTTAATTCCTTTTAAGTTTGAACGTGTAAGGGTCTGCAAACTTCTGACAGCCCCCCTTTCCTCAGCTGCCCTTGCGCCCCTTTGCTTTTGTGTGTGCGGTGTGTAAACCAGTCCGCATTTCATTCTTGCAAATGTCCAGATGGCACGGGCTAGGGACGACAGTTTCGTGACTTTGGACTGTAACACGAACAGTACAGTGTATTGCAGACAATGATCTTTATTTTTCCTTCCAGGAAATAGTTTTCAGTTAATTAGTAAAATCTCACCGGTTTTGCCTCTCGTGGCAAGTTGTAGGTTTTCAAAGTGATTTCTTTTGACACATCCAGGTTAATAGAAGTTTCTCCCTGTGAAGGGTGAGTTTGGAAGTTGGCTCACCATACGTGGAACTGCTTCAAAACACATGTCCTTAACTACTGTTCGTGTCCTTATAGGCTTATAGTTTCCACTCACTGCAACAAAGTGAAAGGCCCTGTCGTTCTTACTGGGTCATGATTTATTTTAAAATTTCAACATTTTTTTCAGGACTGACTTCCTTCCTTCCTTCCTTCCTTCCTTCCTTCCTTCTCTCCTTCTTTTCTTTCATCCTTCCTATATTTCTTTTATACTTAAAAAAAGTTTTGGAGATTTTCTTGCAAAATGTTTTAACCAGCTTTCTTCCAGTAAGGGAAATCCAGGCTGTTTATTCCCTGGTAGTAAGAGAAGCATTGCATTTGGTGAGTTTGCAGCTGAGAATTGTCAGAGGCCAAAATACCTAAGAATGTTTTCTTATTCATGGTGTCTATCTGGGTCATAAAGGACTTGAATATCTGTCTGTTTGTGTCTGTAGCACAGCTGTAGGCACCAAATGCCTGGTTTCTGAATAGACTGTCAGTCTCTGGTGAATGTCTCAGGGACTCTGCTGACCCAGGCAGTTTTGGTGTGATAATATGGAGGGCGTGTTTGTGGTGTCTGTGACTTGCATTACAAAGCCAAACTGGTTCACATGCCAATCCCAGCACCACTTAGCTACAAGTTACCCAACTTTACTGAGCCTTGTGCCTTCCACTTGGTTACTGTCTATTTTACAGTTAAATGAATCGGGCTTCGACTTAGCACTACTGGCAACAATTGTGACTAGTCTTGTCATAGCTAGGGTTAGTATTGTTTTGACCAAACACAATGACCAAAGCAACTTGGAGGGGAAAGGGATTATTTGGCTAACTTCCACGTCATCGAGACAGGAGCTCAAACAGGGCAGTAACCTAGGAGCAGGCGCTGACCCAGAGGCCATGGCGGAGTGCTCTTCACTGACGGGCTACCCATGGCTTCCTCAGCCTGCTTTAAACAACAGATTCATTGATTGTTTTAGCGCTTCACTACAGAATTATCTCCACTTAGTTCTTTGCTCCCAGGGACAATGATGAGAAAATACTGCCGGAAACATCTCCATTAAGTATTACCCTTATGTTTTTCTCTGCGCCATCGTTAGCCAAGTTTTTTTTTTTTTTTTAAATGCTAGCCAAGGACCAGCAAGATGACTCAGCAGGTAAATGCAATTGCCACCAAGGCTAATGACCCGAGTTCCATCTCTAGAACCACGTGGAGATTGGAAAGAGCAAACCCTTCTGACCTCCACTTAAGCACCCTCCTGCACATATACACAGAAAAATACACAAATAAAATATAATCAATTACCTATAAAATATAATCAAATATCTTCTAAAAATGAAACCTAATACTGATAACTAGTCATGGTCTAAATTACATATACCATAAATGGGGAGTTAAGTTGAGCCTATAGGAAAACTTTATAATGTTGCCTATTTTGATCCAGTTGTGCCCAGAGTACATCCTTTTGCTATTATTAGAATTACATAAGTTTGTAAGATTTTTCTTATGCTGTGGTGTTATGGTTCTGAGAACTGAAGTTCTCAGTTTAAACCAGTTGCTTGGGCTTTGTGGATAGCAGAAGGTTTGGTTTGAGATGAACAATCAAAGGGCTTTTTGACTCCAACTGACTGCCATTTACCCTCTCTCTCCTACTATATTTCCAGTCTAGGATTTCTTTGGAATGAAGGGTGGCATGTGTAGTGAATGGCAGTGCCCTCGGGCTGCATTCTGAAGAGTGTGCATACTCACAAAGAACATGATTACCGCGTGTAGCTTTGCTTAATTCCTTATCACCATAGTGGTGTATTTGGCCTTGAAAACTTTCCTCCTATGTTCTTATCCATAGCTTCCCCTGCCTCCTCTTCACGTTGGATGGGCATTTCCCATTTTGAAGAGTGTTTTAGGCATGCAGGGATTTGAGCATGATCTTATAATCTAAGTAATTCTCAATAGTACATCTAGATGGCCTATGCTCTGGTCATATGTTTGTTTGTTTTCTGTTCTTGTTTGTTGGCATTTTATTTTATTTTATTTTATTTTATTTTATTTTTGGTGCAAGGTCTCACTATGTATCTCCTTGACTGGCCAGGTGCTTGCTGGCTTGAACTCACAGACATCCACCTGCCTCTGCCTCCTGAGTTCTGGGATTAAAGGCATGTGGCATCAGGATCAGTCCCATTCTCTGTTCCATCAAGGGGACATTTATAACATTGCCAGGAGAAAATGGATTAATATTAAGAATACCTTGTTTCCTTTTTATCATGGGTCATGTTCTGTAAGCTCGCATCATAACAAAAGCTCAGGTCCCTCGGTGAATGTATTCACCATTTCTTTTAGTTTGATCTAGCACCTTGTTGGACTTGTGTAGTGGAAAGTAGGTCCTCACCCCACACGAGATCTGGAGCAGTGGGCATTAGTTCCCAGGGCGCATCCTGGTGCTTTCTCTTTTGCTGTCCCGCCATGTTGACCTGGTTGCAACATGGCCCCTTGCCTGTGCTGTTTGCTTGTTGTTCAAGAGAGAAAACAGTTCCCAGGAAACTCAAGGGGCAAAGTCTCATTACCTACTCCTGCTATGACCCTTATGATCAAAGAAAATAATACTTGTCAATCATTGATAACTCCCTGTAGTTGGACTTGAGAAGTCGCCTGCTTTTAGAAACTAGTCGGGGGAGGACACCAGTGTTGCGATTTGTGAAGACTACAGTTTTGTTGATTACTAGAATCTGTGTTGTATGATCACAAAATACCATCGTGTTTAGGCATGACGCTTTTCTAGTGTTTGTTTGTGCTTTGTGGCTAGAGACCTCAAAAGCCAAAGGAGTTGACGTCGTCCCAGAGCGTGCCTGTTGGTGAGACAGGCAAAGCAGTCGAACGTCGTGGTGTCTTCTTAGGTGCTAGATAGAATGCAGCAGGGAGACCTAGTAGAAAACAAGGAAGTTCACTTTGTGTCCCCGAAGGTCTCACCTGCCAGAAGGCTAAGAGATGGAAGTTGGAGATAGAGCAAGTTGGACAGCAGTATTGCTGTCAGTAGACCTGTGGCTGCTCTAGGGGAGTGAGGAGTCACATGACAGGAGACTGGAAGGGAAAGGAAGCCCTTAGTCAGACTGCCATGGCCGAGTGACCTGATTCAACATCTTATTGGGCCATTTTCACAGCAGTGTAAAACCATAAACAAATGCACGGTACACATTTACAAAACAATCTGACGTAAATAATCGAAAGTAAAATGCTGTGTTAAACAAATGGAAACATGGAAGTAACTTTAGAACAAAGGATTGAAGCACTGAACATAGATTTAAGGTCCATTTTTATTCTCATCTTAAAATTTAAGATGAGAATAATTAAATTAAATTACATATGAAATCTATTTATTTGAATCAGTGCCTCAGTTTTGAAGGTACAAAACTTGTAATAGCCATGGTAGATTTTAATAAGCAGCACTATCTCACAACCAATAGGATAGTTTTGTTTTGTTTGTTTGTTTGTTTGTTTAAAAACATCCTTTCCCTCAGTACCGTGTGTGATGCACTAAGCCTTCCAAACAGTATAAAGATAATTTTTCTCACCCCAGCTCCCTAGTTGTTGTTTCAACAGTTTCCTCTGAGGCTGAAATATCCCATCTTACAGAGGAGGTTCTTAAGCAGGCAGGTAAACAGTTCAAATAGCTTCAGGAAGTCCCTAAAACTGACCAGATTCACTGGGCCCCTCCCTGTCATACTAAGCAATAAAGGCTGAGTCCCTTTGACAAGCTAAGCTACAAAGAAGGCTCTAAGACCCTGAGAGCAGCAGAAGGCAGCCAAGCTGTCTGGAAGAGGTTTAGACCAGCTGAGTGTGAGGTCAAAGGGCTAGAGAAAGACCACCCCAACCCTCACTTGACCAGGGTTCAGGAAAGAACACCTCAACCTTGACTTTACACCAAGCACCTGGGCTAAAGGAAAACTACCCTGCCCCTGGGTTGACCTCAAGCACTGAGACCTGGGACTTAGACATCTCCCCACCCCAACGCCTCACCCCCCCCCCACGCCCCCACCTCCACACACTCAGGGTTAATGGCTAAACAATGTGTTCTAAAGTAGGATACATTCCTACTAAGCAATGCGCATGCTCCAAAAACTCTAAAAGCCTTCCCCTGCATTCAGCTGCCTGCTGTCTCTCTTCCCACTCAGAGGCAGCCACCATTCTGTTCTTCTCCCTGATAATACCCATTGTGTGAGGTTTGTTGTGTGGTGTGACTCTGTGGTATTCCTTGGCTCTCAACTGCCAAGATGCCCTTGCACCAGAAAATCCCTTACACTGAGGCACCTGGAAAGGACACGCTCTACCCAGCTTAGCTGCCTGCAGTCTGCAGTGCTCCAGAGTGTTTGTGAGCTGTCCTCCATGCTGGGGTGGGCCAAAGTCAGAAAGCAGCTGCCTTCGAGTGGTTTCTGCTTTTGTAAGGAACCCCTCCCCCTCACTGCTGTAACCCCAATAGGACTTACTGTTCACGAGGTTGAACCGTGGTGGTATCCGATCTGGGTTGAGTAGACTGCGTGTCACTAGTTTTGTCACACAACTTAATTGGCGACAGAACAGGGAATGGGGGCATGGAAGGACCACAGATGAGTTGGGGAGGAGTGAGTCCTGGCTATGTGGTAGCAAGGCATGCAACCAAGCCAAACAAGGGGCGAGAGCATCTAAGAATGAAATTCTAACACAGTTCTTTTACCTCCTTGTGAATGTTGTATGTTAATGTGTATTGTGCTATCTACGACAGGGGTTGTATGTTTCTTGCTGTGTGTAGTGAGATCTGCAAGTGAGGCTGAGCCATCAGGATTAGCAGTGTCTGTGGGAGGAACCCCAGGATATCAGTCTTCATCTATGTGGCATGGGGTGGCATGCCTACTGGATGGGTGGGGCCTACCACATGAATATGGAGCTACCCTGGGACCAGTTAAAGGTTTGGAGGAAATCTTGATGTCTTTAAGCTCAGCACACAAAGGTGGTGTTGTCAACAAACAGCAGCAGAGGTTGCCTGGCCACTGCTGTGTGCAGATGAAATTCATCTGTGGGCAAGATGGCGACCGCGCAGGGACTTGATTGTGTAAAGGAGCAGTTGCAGTAAGTAAGGGAGATTCTTTGTGTTGGCCTCTCGTTTGGCAAGTACATTAGACAAACAGGAGGACGAGGTGGTAACCACAGTAGACGGTGCCCCTTAAGTAGAAAAGGGGGTGGGGCGGGAATCTGTGATCCAGTGTACAGAAACTGGCCTTTACAATGGCTCCATGCAAGAAACTTGGGTAATCAGGAAATGTTCAACACTTAAACTGCTGGAATTGGAAAAGACTTAAACAAGCAACAAAAGCTGGTCACAGCCTGACTTGTGAGGCTGTGGGACATGGGAGCAGATGTGGTCATTCAGACGGCTGAGGGTGCAGAAAAACTGGGTGATATATACCAACCATCCTTTCTTAAGGCAAAGGCTCATAACCTGAGACAATACACATAGAATCAGTCTCTGATGGACTGGCTTATTAAATCCAGTAGGGACAGTTGCTTATTTCCATCTGAAGTCCCCATAAATGGCAGGGGCTGGGGGGCTATAGTGGGGGATGCTGTGAAGGGAACCAGGAATAAGAGAAGCTGTGTTTGAACCCTGATCCACTGGGCCAGATAGAACTGTGGTGCAGGAGGAGTTAAAGAAGGCTGATCCTGCAGGGACCTCCAGTCTGGAAGGGAGCTTTAATAGCTTTGCTGGGTCTGATGGTGGAGCTTGATAGTGTAGGAAAAGCTTTGGCCAGTCTCAGTAACTTAGACCAGTGTGCAAAGAGTTGGAGAAATGAGAGAGGAGATAAGAAAAGGGTAAAACGGAGAAAGACATATCTGTCTGAGTTACTGGAAGACAGATTTAACAAGATTTTTGCGTTGCTGGAGTTCCTAAAGAAAGAAATGATAGAAAGCCAATGTGTGTTCTAAGGAGCTGCCGGAAGGCTTGAGAGCCCAACGAGCCGTTCATAGAAGACACCTGTTAGAGAGCAATATGGGTGAGAGGGATTAAGCCTGACCCAGGAGTGGGTACATATCCCCCTGAGTTAGAGGCTATATTTCCCTCCAGCAGGAGGTTGTGCCGGTGTGGAGATGGTTTGCCCAGCCAGAAACTTCCCCCAGCAGCCAAGGATGGTGACTGGGGAGCAACAGCTTCAGTTACACCCAGGCCAACCCGGGACCACATTGACCCAGGGAGCCGGCAGGTGCAGCCGGGGAGAGCGGGGCATGTTCCTCCTTGGCCGTGAGTAGGTCTAAGTGAATTAAAGTCAGACCCTTGAAGCTCATCATGTGTGAAAAACATGGGGGACCAGGGGGGAGGGGCATCCATGGAAGAGCTGTCGGATATGGAAACCTAATGGCTCAGAGAGAATGAAGGAGGGTTGGTTATAGGGAGCTAAGACAATCCCTCCCATCCTTGCTGTGTACACACTTGGATCTGTGGAGGAAGCAACCAATCCAGATGGATGGGACCTTCCTGTGCTATGTGTCTTTGCTATGTTCCACTGTAGTATCAGTTTAGTTGTGAGTCTCTGGAGTCACCCGACACTGCTCAGAACAGATGACAGCAGACTCCGAAAACTTCCCCCGAGTTTCCCTTGAAATCCAGTATTCATTATGGGAAGGTAGTTCAGTCCGTTGTCTTGCAAAGGGTTTTCTCATATAGATGACTTAAGCTGAGCTGAGTGTTTTGCAGACCTGGAAAGCCACTCGAGAGACAGCTAGGTGTGATGGTGCATCTATCTACCTTATAGTGCTACTGGGGCTGAGCTAATTGAAAAACAAAATGCAAATGATACCTTGACATGCTTGGAAAAGGACACTCCCAGAAGCCATCTGGTTGCTGAATGAAAACCTCTGGCCATGGGTGGGTTACCTACCTCCTGTCAGTTGGTGAGGGCAGTTCCTGAGGCCCCAAACTGTAAAGGATATTGTTATTGCTGTTGCTTATATGTCAAAACAAGACTGTAGCCCTCTTGCTAAAGCCACCACATGTGCCTGACTCCAGGACATGAAGAAATTCAGCTGGGATCGAACTAGAAACTCCCGCCTTGGTGGCTGGCTTTTATAGAGCTAGAAGCAGCCACGCAGGCTGCTGGTAGAATGCTGTCACTAACATTGCTGCTTGGCTATGGACCCTGCATGCTAAGATACCACGTGCCAGGCAGGAAGTCCCTGCTTGCGCAATAATGACTCGGCTCTCATGGGTAAGATCACTAGCCTTCTCGTGGAATTTGAGGCCCAATCTACAAGAAGGAGGTCACCACGTCTACAACAGTAAGCCAGGATAGAACCCTGTGCCTGGGGAGATTATAGAACCTAGCAGAAAAGAACTTCTTGATGATAAATGTGTGTTCACACCCAGAGATCACTGCTGTTATCAGCCTCAACTCAGAGCCACTTTGAAGCTCCCAAGAACAAGTGACCATTGTTAGGGTGTGATAGTTTTTTTCTTAGCCATAGGTGGATGTCTATAGTCACCCACTCCCAGGCTCAGCATCAGCAGTAAAAGCTAAGAGTCTCTTTCACAAAAGCGACCTACAAAGAGGACTCAGATTCAGGGAGAAGAGGACACCTGCCAAGCTAACTGCCTGGAGGAGGGTTAGGTCACCTGAGGTGTGTGTAGTGCCTCCCCAGGAAAAGTTTTGCCACACAGCCCTGGAGTAGTTCATAGCCAGCTTGCAGTTAAATGCACATCAAAGCTATCTGAATGAATCAGAGCCATAGGGTCGTGTGATATTGGAACGAGTGGCTTTGCTTTCCTTTCTTCTGAAGAGTTAGTCCAAGAAGTCAGGATGCCACACTCATCTGAATGAGACCAGGCCAGTAGTGAAGAACTTAAGTATATTCAATCCAGGACCGAGAGCATTTCAAAGTGCCTTTCTTTCCCCTGTGAGATACTGTGAAAATATTTCAGTAGAAAACTCCATCTAGGACATTATTACAATTCATGATTTAAATTTTTAAAGAATTCTAGCTTCCATACAGCAGTTTTCTAAAGCAATATTCCTCACTTCTGAAGCTGCGTCATTGGACGATTTTAATCGCCTTTGAGCTAAAAGCAGTATATAAGAAATATAAGGGATTCTGTGTTGGACAAGTACTTTGCTTTGAAGGGGGAGTTGGGCTTTTCTCCTGACCCTTTTGCTAATCGTGACAGATCTAGGACTGTTGGCCTTTACCCTCAATTGGTGAGAAAAGCCTATGACAACCCCGAAGCCCTTGGGGCGCACTGGGTGACTCCCACCACCATCTCCAGAGCCACAAGCCAGCAGGCCTTAGGATTGTTTGTTTGAGACCTCGGTGACTGCTGTTGAGTTAGCCTCATTCTTAGATTAGGCAAGCTATAAGCATTTACCTGCAAGTCTGCTTTCACGGTTTTGTGTGTGTGTGTGTGTGTGTGTGTGTGTGTGTGTGTGTGTGTGTGAATGTGTGCATCTTTTAATATATTCCTTTACTTTTATTTATTTGTTGTTAATTAAGGGGGAGGGAACCTACCTCTGTGCATCTGTGAGCATTTCTGAGATGCGTACCCCAACAGCTTCTCATCACAGGAGAGTTGACCCATTGACCCCAGCACAGTGGCTCATTTATTTTCATTATGTCTCACTTACTGGAAATGGGGCTGCACTTGAGCACCCCCTTTCTGAGGGGCTTCATACTTCAGAAGTTCCTGCCGTTCTTGAATACTTGCATGAAATTTACCAGGCTCATAACCAAACTATCCGACTCTCTAAAATACTCTTAAAACCCGACTGAGGCTTTCCGATATCGTATCAGAGACTGTAGACATTTTAGGTTTGGAGTATTTTGCAATTCAGATCTTCACATGAAGGCTGCTCATCTACAGTTACATTGTGAGACACAGTATTGGAATGATAAACCAAGAATTGCGCCCCTCCTGCAAAGAGAACTCCACTCCTGTGACTCTTCTATCAGCCAGCGCCCATCCCTACCCACACAGCTTCGTTCTTACCGTTTGCTACCCTGGACCTCTTTGGAATTTTATGTTAGTCCCTTATGTTGTTCTTAATAGTGCTGCTTTTCCCACCTGGATACTTAAATTCTACGTTAGTTAATTTTATGCTTTTGGTACATCTTGTGAAATCGTAGTATTTTGAACGTAGTCTCCCGAGACTTGTTCTTTTGAATTCATTGTGGGTTTTAGGAAATCATTTATACTGCTGTATTTACAGTCCATTTATTCTCTCTGCTGGATAATATTACGTCGTGTGAATTTATTCATTCCTTTGTTGGTTGATATGTGGGTGCTTTTGGTTGCTTGTTTCAGTTGGGTTTGGTATTCGTTCGTTACTTTCCTGTTGCTGAGAGAAAAATACGGAGACTATCATGATCAACGTATGCAAGAGTTTATTTTGGCTTGTGGTGGTTTCCAAGGTTAGAGTCCATTGTGGGAAGGGAAGACATAGCAGCCGGTGGTGGGAGCAGGAAGCTGGCAGATTATATCTTTCATGTACACACAGGAAACAGGGAGAGGGAGTGCACGGGAAGTGGGAAGAGGCCGGGAATCCTCCAAGCCCGCCCCAGTGATGGACTTCCTTCAGCAAGCCTGAAACCACCTAAAGGTTCTATAACCGCCCTAACAGTGCCACCAACTGGGACCCAGGTGTGCAGTTATGTGAGTCTCTGTAAGACGTCACTCATCAAGACCGCGGCAGCTGTATCTGTGCTGACATATTCAGACACACGTATAATAGACACTTACAGCCGTATATATGTAACAGCTGTTACAAAGCATTGGTGGAGTCAACATTGGTGTTTTCACCAGGTAAGACTCTAGAATACATACCCGAAAAAAGAAGTGTAGACAGTATCAGGAGCTGTCATCCAGCAACAGCTGTGCCAAATCTTGTCACTGTCAGGGGCCCAGGGGCAGGTGTGTGTGTGTGTGTGTGTGTGTGTAGATGGAGAGAGAGGCATCCTAAGGTGCCGAGAGATACGCACACAGAGGCAGAGTGTGTTCTGGGAGGTAGCTCCCTTTTGCTCTTCTGTGCTTTCTAATGAGATGCTGTTTCACATCACTGTTCACTATTGTTGTATTCTTCCATGAAGTGTTTGTACATGGGCGCAGCCTGCAGCTCAGTTGGCATAGTGTTTGCTCAGCCTGGACAGGGTCCTGAGTTCAGGCCTTCCTCAGCACTACAAATAATAGTAATGTGTTAGGCTACCTTCTCTGCATCTTAAACTCTTGCGAATAAAATTTACTTACTAATGAATGGAAGCTTTTAATGCTGATGAAACTGACTTCATTAGCTTTCTAGTTACCTGTTTCTACGTCTTAAGAAGCCTTCCCTGTCTTTTCATATTTTCTTTCTATCTCTCCTTCTTTGTCTCTTCGAGGAGACAAAGTCAACCTTGAACCTGCTACGTAGCTGAGGATGGCCTTAACTCCCCAACTTCCTGCCTCAGGCTTGGGGTTCACAATCTCTTTATCGTTTGTAAAAATATTAGACCCTTGCCTTCATCTGTGAAACTTTAATTCCTTGTATTCTGACAATAGATAACTGGTTATTTCAGGATGCAGAATGGCGCTGGGACCTACAGCGCAGCTTGTGTTGCCTGTGATGGCTCCTACCCATGTGTCAGTAGTCTGTTGTTTCCAGAGCTTGATGTCTTCACAGCTTAACTTTCAGAGCTCCATAGTGGGTGAGCCCTAGTGTTTGACAGAGCAAGGCTTCTCTCGGAGTCTCTGTGGACTGATGGAATAATGCGATTGGCTGTTTCAGATCTGTTTAGTCCGTTTATAGAGTCTTTTGAAATTAGATTGACATCGTGTGGAATGTATTGATTTGATTTGAGAAGAATTGTTTTCTTCCATTGTGGCTTCCTGCACATAGCAAGTTAGGTTGTTTAGTTTGTCCCAACAGTGTCTCCAATGTTCTTGCCATAGACAAGAGCGGATGGTGGTTACAACTTACTTATATTCTTTAAGTATATTTTGTTGTTGAGTGTTTCCTTGTCAGTTTCTGGGTTTGTTTGCTTTTTTCTATACACATGTGCTTTGTGTTGACTGGCTATTTTCAGTAAGTGATAAAATTGAAATGTTTGTAGAATGCAGCACAGCATTCTTCATTCTTTTTTTATGGTTGAATAATATTCCACTGGTCCGGTTTAACACGTTATTTACCATTTGGAAAATGGATGGTGATAGTATCCTGGGAATTCGTGTGTAGACCAAGTTAGCATGTCCTGTCTCAATATACTTAGGAATAGAATCTCTCCGTGGTATAGCAGCTGTTAATTTTTAAAGAACTATTTAACTCTTTTCATGGTTTCTATGCAGTAGACTACATTCCCCTGTGGTGTGAGAGGGAGAAGGAATAGCCTGTGCTGAATAGCTCGTTTCAGGCTCGTTCTGACTGTAACACGTTATGTTTATCTTAGATTGTGTTTTTTCTTTAACTCGTGGAAATGAGAAAAGCTTGATTTCTTGCTGCATGAGACTCCTTTTAAGACAGTTTCGTTTTCTAAACGCTGTGTGTTTTCTGAAGCCTCTGCTCCAGCGAGACCTGTCATTGAAACACCACCTACTTCACACACTGGCAGGATTGACTTGCAGGATTCAAATACATTTTCCAGATGTCAGTGATGGCAGCTGTCTTTTTTTTAGAAGATGGTGGTCTTGTCTGCATCCCCTGCTCACTTACAGTGCTGTCCCTTCTCTGGCCAGGAGTTGGTCTGCTTTTCCCGCCACAATTCCACTCTTCTAGCTGTCCCCTCCACGTGGGATACGATTACACAACGTGGGGCTTCCTCCATCACTGATCCTTAGGCTCTGAGCCTTGGTCTGCAGTCACAGTGGCTTCCCTTTGTTTGTGTTTTGTTTCTGGTTACCACCTCACACTTATCTGTCCATCACTGCACGACTGTTTGCTTTGCTTACCGTCTTGGCTACGAGGATTGATACCGATCTCATTTGCATGCACGTTTCGGACTTGTATCGGTTTCTCTTCCTTAAATAACCCTGTGTGAAACTGTTGTGACATTGTGAAAGTATACACGCATGTAACTGTGCAAAGCTTTCAGCTCTTTCATTCCCCAAGTGGCTAGACACCCCCCCACACACCCCTTTTCTCATCTGGAGTGGAGGAGTCTGATGGTCACTGTGTGTGTGTGTGTGTGTGTGTGTGTGTGTGTGTGTGTGAAATTGACCCTAGCTATATAGGACCTTCTGGGAAGAGGGAAATTCAGTTGAGCAAATGTCTCTACAAGTTAGGCCTGTAGGCAAGCTGGGGTGTGGGATGGGGTGGGGTTTTGGGTGGGTAGGTGGGTGAGTGAGGGAGTAGGAGAATGAGAGGAGTGGGGGAGGGTGGAGTTTCTTCTTTAATGATTGGTATGGGAGGGCCTAGCCCACTATGGGCGGTGAGTAGGTGGCCCTGGATTGGAAAGCAAGCTGAGAAAGTCAGGAGGAGCAAGCCAGTAAGCAGCATTCCTCCATTGCCTCTGCTTCTGTTGCTGTTTGAGTTGTTGACCTGACTTCTCATTTATGGATCCTTAAGAGGTAAGATGAAGTAAACCTCCTCCTCCCCAGTGTGGCTTTCTTTTGTTGGGGTTTAATCACAGCCATAGAAAGTGAATTAGTGCAACCAGATCCACCCACCATCATTTCCAACTGACGATTTGTTTCCAGTGAAAAATGGTAGTTATTGTAGTGTTGGTGGGGTGGTCTTTGTCACTTCATCGAGAGTTCTGGTGAGGAATTATGACAGTCACCATATTGTGTGCCGGTGAAGTCTTATTCTTTGAAGAACTTTTCAGTCCTCGTTCAGTTTACTAATTTTTATTTGATTAGATTATCTCACTCTTGACTTCTAAGGAATTGAATACATTCCAGATGATTTTTTTTTTTTTTTATCATTTTTGGGTTGCAGACATTTTCTCCCACTCTGGAGTTGGCTTTTCAGATAACTGATATCTTTTGGAGTCTTTCCTGAGGGCCGGTTGGTCAGATTTTATGGGTTGTGCTTCTGCGGCTTTATCTTTCTCTAACCTAAATTCTCCTGTTCTTCTTCTAGAAGTTTGGTTCTTTATGTTGCTTCAAACAGTGGTCCATCCAGATAATTAGTTTAACAGGTAGTAAACTAAACCATGATACGTATTTATTTACTCACGTGTTCTTAGAATTTTATGACCATTACCATACAAGATTGTACTTTCTCCCTTGAGTGTCTATGGAACCTTCCTTAAAACATAAACAGACACTGGGTCTGAAAGTCCCTTCTGGTGGTCCCTTTTCCCTTCTGTTGTGTAGCTCTTGCTCTGCAAAGCACTACACGTGGCGTTTGGTTTTGGTTACTGTCTGTCTCCCTCTTATCCCTTCATTGGTGGGTGGCTGCTTTGGTGATAATCTTGGCTAAAAGGATTGATACCAATACCATTTGCGTACAATTTTTGGACATGCTTTGGTTTCTCCTTCAATAGCTATGTGAAACTGTTGTGATGTTGTGTATTGTAGATGCACCTAACTGTCTGAGACTGCCCAGCTCTTTCCCAGAGAGGCTAGGCCTCTTATGTTCTGATCAGGAACATGGGAATGCCTTGTTCTCACAATAGCTTTAGAGTAGCTTTGGGTATTAGGTGTTTTTATTTTTTTTTTTAATTGGATATTTTCTTTGTTTACATTTCACGTTATCCCCTTTCCCACCCCCCCATAGGAACCCCCTATCCCATCCCCCTTCCCCCTGTTTCCATGAGGGTACTCCCCCACTTACACCACCTACTCCCGCCTCCCCGCCCTGGCATTCCCCTACACTGGGGTATCGAGCCTTCACAGGACCATGGGCTTCTCCTCCCATTGATGTCCGACAAGGCCATCCTCTGCTACATATGCAGCTGGCGCCATGGTGCCCACCATGTGTACTCCTTGGTTGGTGGTTTATTTCCTGGGAGCTCGGTGGAGGTGGGGGGAAGGTCCTGGTTAGTTGATTTTATTATCCTTTCTATGGGATTGCAAACCCCTTCAGCTCCTTCAGTCCTTCCCCTAACTCCTTCACTGGGGACCCCGTGCTCAGTCCAATGGTTGGCTGTGAGCATCAGCCTCTATATTTGTCAGGTTCTGGCAGAGCCTCTCAAGAGACAGCAATATCAGGCTCCTACTTCTTGGCATCCTCAATAGTGTCTGGGTTTGGTGTCTGTATATGGGATGGATCCCCAGGTAGGGCAGTCTCTGGATGGCCTTTTCCAGTCTCTGCTCCACACTTCATCTCTGTATTTTCTCCTGTGTATCTTAGCATTCACCATATTTAAAAAGATTTCTTTAATGTGTACTTGTGCAGGTATGTACTCAGGAACACAGGTGCCTACAGAAGCCAGAAAGGGGTGTTGGATCCCCTGGGGCCGTGGTTCTCAACCTTCCTAATGCAGCAATGTGCTGACCCCCAACCATGACATTATCTTTGTTGCTACTTCATAACTGTAGTTTCACTATTGTTATGAATTGTGATATAAATATCTGTGGTTTCCGGTGGTCTTGGATGACACCTGTGAAAGGGTTCTTTTGTTCTGGGTCTTGTCATCTGTCAAACTTTTGTAAACTTTTTTCTTAATCTTAAGAGATATGTGGTAGATGTCATACAAGATTACACTGCCTACAGACCAAGAGGATTTTTTTCCTAAGATTTTGTTTGTTTATTTATTTATTTACTTTTGCTCACTTAGGATATTGTTTTAAAAAGTATTCCTATGTATGGGTGCACACCTGCATGTATTTCTAGGCACCTGCAGGTAATGGGGTTGAGTGCCAGTGGAGAAAACAGAGTGTCTGATTTGAAGATGGAGTTAGAGATGATTGAAAGCCACTGAATGGGTACTGGGAATCTAACCCAGATCTTTTTGGAGGAGGAGGCTCTCTTGCCCTCCGAGTCACCTCTTTAGCACCCCAGTAAGGTTGACTTTAACTTGCCCCAAGCTATGTGTTTTCATATTTATCACTTGGGCTTTGCATTCAGCTGATGATATTTCAGCATCCTAGGCAGCCAAGCCTGCTATCTTTAAACACTGGTGTGATGCAAACTGTGTTTACAACAGCAAGGAAGGGTTGTTTTACCTGGGAAACAAACTGCAACACGCATTAGTAATAGGATGGAGGTCAAACCCAAATGATGGCTGGAGCTGTAGCAAGACCACGTTGGTGATGCCCAGCACAGGGGCAAAGCCAGTGACCAAGCGCACAGCTGAGGGTGGACAGGCAGGCCAGTCAGTATCACACCCACTAGTGAATAGCGGGTTTCCTCAGAAGCCTGTCCTGTTGTCTCCTGTACCTGTTCAAAACATGTCTGACACACTGAGTTCTTGACTTGTGCCTGAGACTAGCTTAAACATTTCCTTACGTAAGAACTTTGTAAATGATCATCTGAGAAAGTTGCTGCTCTGTGTTAACCTTTGTTGTTATGATTAAACATCTATACTTTTCCCCGTGTTCATACAGAGTTCAGCAACACTGGTGGGGGGTAGCCATCGAAATGAGTCGCTCTGGAATGGAGCAAGTGTCCACAGAGATGTAGACTTGATTTTACCTCCTCCATGGAATAGACAGACTTCATCTGCTTCAGTGTTTTGTTTTGTTTTCCAGTATGTATGTGATTTGAGAGGCCCAGAGATGAATATTACTCTGGAAGGAAGGGTGACTATTAATATTTCAGATCATTTCCAAGGCTTGGAGTTAAATGTTACCAGATTTTGGTTGCTTCTTTTTTCTTTTGTTTTTGTTTCTTTTTCTAAGACAGGTCTCACTACACAGACCAGGCTGGCCTTGACCTTACAGAGATCTGCCTGTCCACCCCTGACCCCACAGAGTGATTTCTTCTTTAGCTTCCTTTACCTTTGTGACTTGGGGTAGCTTAAATTCGGTTTTCTCATCCATCAAATGGAAATGATAACCGTTGGCTAATAGGGTTCTTTTATATTGCATGCATGCAGAAGGTCTCATGTTGTGCCAGACTCTGATAACTGTCCTTGCGGTGTGAGCAAGAGTGTTGTTGCGAAGGCTCCTATACCATTTAATAAGTTACACTGCAAATCCCCCCTTTCCCTCTAGTCAAGAGCAGGTAGTGTTCTTCATAGAGCATCCCTGTTTGGAGACTATACTAAGGAAGACACAGCTTGGACTATAACGTCCCACCCGTGCTGCCTTCTTCAGCAGTCAGGTCCTGCTCTTCTGGGTTTAAAGATCAAGTAATGGTATTTCTCAAGAAGAGAAGAAATGCAATAACACTGAAAGACTAGTGGGATGTCGGTGGTTTGATTATTTGTCAACCAAGTCAAGGCCGACTTATTCGGAGTAGTTTCCAAGGCTAGGAGTTAGGTATAGAGAATCCCTCAAGGTCTCTGTTATAGTCTAATAAATATAATTGCGAATGTGGTTGTTTTAAAGATCACTTGTGAATAACTTCCTCCTATACATAGTCAGGAAAGGTCATTAACCCTCCAGCCCCTTACTTTACTGAGAACTCCTGTCGGAATTTAGTGGCAAGGTCTGATTTGACTCCACAATATAGGATTTGGGAGCCTCCTCCGAGTCCCACCCCACCTCCCCCTCTTTACTGAGAACGCCTGTCAAAATTTATTGGCAAGATGGGATTTGACTCCACAATATAGAATTTGGGAGCCTCCTCCGAGTTTGCTGTTCCCGAGTAACCTCGCTACAAAGGTTAAGTAAGCATGCTCAGCCTAACAAAGTGCTCTATAGCTGGGAAAGCACGCAGCTTAATGATGGCTTCTGGTTTGTTCCGGTTTAACCAGCCCTCCCTATTTAGTAGGTCACTGGTGGAGTTGAGTGGCAGCAGAGCCACCTCTGACTTGGGAAACCTCTTAGAGACCTTCCTTTGTACCAAGCAGGTCCACTTCTTCCTGGTTGTTGTTTTCAGCTTTCATTTGTTAGCAATACCCATTCATTGAAGAAAATTACAAAATATTTATCAGCAGAAAGTAAAAAAAAAAAATTAGGTTTCAATGCAGAAAGCATGCCATTACTTTGTATGGATTTAATGCAAATGTATTTGTGTTAAACATAGAGTTGTTTCTTTAATTCTTAATATATATCACTCAGTAGAACTCAGTTTTCTTATATAAGACTTTGTATATGATGCTGTATCGTGTATATACTACCTCATGGTATAATAGATTGTTGTTTGGCTACGTTTAGGCTTTTTTATTTCAATATATATTAGCTATTTCTGTTTTTTTGATGTTAGAAATAATACGTATTATAAATTTTTATTTTGCTATTTACTTTTACCTCCTTCTAGATGTTCTTTGTTTTCTTAGAAAATGAGGAAACTCTTAGGATTGGGATTGCAACGTGAAGGGGTATAAACCGTTTTTGTGGCATTTCAAGCCATTATGAAAGCAGTGCCACCTTTCACTGTAGCACCTGTTTGAATTCCTGCCTTGTGTCCTCCCCTTTCCCAGGGAACCCCATTGGATGATTTTTTTCCTTCCATAGTAGATTAATTTGCATCGTTTAGGAGTGTATGTAAAATGGGATTACACTCAATGTTTTGTTTTTGTTTCGTTTCTTGTACAGGGTGATTTCTGTGTTCATTGCTATTGTATCAATAACACAGTAGTGCCAGGCTCTGTGGGTGCCAGGCTCTGTGGGTGCCAGGCTCTGCCGTAGTTTACCTCAGCTGGTCCACGTGGTTTGTTTCTTGTCTGTTCTCCGGTTCGAGGGCTGTTAACATCAAAACTGGTTCTAGCTTTTCTCTCCTGTCCTTGTAGGAATGACTGTAAGAAGGCTGACGCTTATTGTGTGGGGAAGGTTAAATTGTTGCTATTTTGAAACTGAAGAGATGTAATATGAGAGAAACTACAGTTGTTTTTCTTGTTTCCTTTTTTTTGGGTGAAGTCTCTAGGGGTACATGGAATTTTGGGGTGAATGCTATCAATGTAGGTTGACAGGCACTTGATAGCGACAACACTCCCTTTTCATGGTTTACTTTGGCATAGCATCTTCTCATAATTAAGCAAATGTATTATTTCCACAGCAAGGACCTCCTGCATTCCTTTAATAAACTAATAGACAAACAATTTCTATTTACCTGTCAAATGACTCCTGTATTGAATTTGAGCAAGGAAAGATTCTAAGATCAATGTATTGACTGTTACAAAATAATGTTCCTAAATCTGATTTGCAATGGTTGCCAAACTGTCCGTTTCCGGTTCTTAAGGTGCGCAGTTGACTGAGGAGGCCCGGAGAATCTGAAGACTCCGATGACATCAGAGTTGCTTTTCAACAGCCTTCTCAGCTTCCTTTCCCACATAGCAGAGGCTCAGGCTGAGGCAGACGGTGAGAAACCCTTTCCCTTTTCTCTTTGGCTTCATCCTCGTTGGCTTTAATCTGTTTTAGACCGTCCTTTCTTGGTTGTAAATTAGCTTACAGTTACCAGATACCTATTCTGTATTTTATCTATACGAATTATCTCTTTAGGCAGTGCGGTTAAGAAAACACGTAAGGTCCTATCTAAGGACTTGACAGTAAAGAATCAGATCAATGTAAACAAACAGTGAAAGAGATTAAGTACCAGAAGAAAGGACAAGACAATCAAAAATCTCAAGAGTAGAATCAGGAGGATTCTTTCTGGAGTGATGGGCCGAGAAAAGAAAACAGTGCTACTGTGGATAATTTGGTTTTACCCAAACTCGTGGAAGTTGTAAAGCCGGCATCTCCATAGCAATCCAACCCAGGTACAAAGTTAGTTCTTCTTTGGAGAAGAAAACAGAAATGTTTAGTTACTGTGGGTCCGGCTTCATAGGTGGGAGTTGTATACATTCTACAAAGCGTTTTTGAGAAATGATCAAATATTTGGTTTGAGTTTTAAAAAATAAAATAAAATAAAAAGGGATGGGTGAGTCATAAGTCTGGTGGAATCTACCCAACTGTATTTCTAGTATAAGTGCTGCCTCAGACCTTTATTCCTGGGCTGTAGCAGCCTGTACAAGCTGGGGGAGAACAGAATGTGTTGTGCTTGTAAGTTCTCGGGACAAGTTCGCTTTCAAGCCAGAAACCTGGAAACTCTGGTCCGAAAAAGCAGCGTTTGTACCCTAAGCTCACCATATGAGGCTGGGGAAAGGGATGGTAATTTTGAGTCAACTCCTAGTCCGAAAAGGAAGCAGTGAGCTTAGCTTAATTGTTTTCCTTAATGGTTATATTTTCTTGTTGTCTCACAAAGAAAAAATCCTTAAAGAAAGCGTTCTGTTTCCGAAAGTGCCTAAAAGCAGCAGTAGCGAGGACAGAAGGTGTACTGAGTTTGTGGGTTGCCAGCACCCTTGTTTTACTGAGTCACACGAAGCTGAGTTGCAGTCACTTCAGTTGAACAGGTGACTCTGATGGTGAGCAGATAAAGAACACAGCCACTTGAAGTTTGCAGTACATTGAGCTGCTGTGGTGGCCCTGCAGGTCCGTCCCGAGACCCTAAGAAGGGACAGTGCTGAGTTCCAGGCCCTCCTGGGCCACCTGGTACTAGTGACAGACAGTCTAGCTCGAGAAAAGGCGGGGGACTATCAGTGTAGATTTTCCTTCTAAGGAAACTAAGAATATTTAGAATGGAGGGCAACTTTTGAAATACAAAACTTAATCATGGAGGATGATTTATTTATTTATTTTTGATGTTTTTCCATATACATAACATGATTTGAGATTTTTAAGGTGAATATATCTGGCTTTTATTTTATAAAATGTGTTTATCGTTATTGGGGCTGGAGCTTCTGTGTTCAATCCTAACATTGTATAAAACCAGGCCTGGTGGCACCGGCCCCTAACACCAGCACTCAGGATCACCCTTGCTTACTTACATAGTAAGTCTCAAGGCGGCCTGAAATACATGAGGCCCGGTGTGTGTGTGTGTGTGTGTGTGTGTGTGTGTAGGTACTATCCTAAGGAATGTGTGGTAAACAGTGTTTGACAAGTTGAAGTTATTTATAATAAGCCTTTTTTATCACAGTTTGTTACACAACCACACTAAAGAAACCAGCGTTAAGCTTTGTAGGATGGTGATGTTTTTTGAATGAAGAAGAGGACTGAAGAAACAATTAGATTATTAAATATTGAAAGCAATATAAAACATGGAACACATATGAAACTCTTAATGTCCTGTACTGGTTTTTCCATATGTGTGAGCTCAGGTCTTTCAAGAAACGAGTCCTACTATATAGTAACTAACAAAAGAAATTTACTCTTAAGGTGAATTGTACAGGACCCCCAACCCTGCTCACTTTCTTTGTGCAGTATTCATTAGTTTATTTTTATAAAAAGATGATTAAATAAAACTGATAATTGACTGAGTCATTTTAGCTTAAATATACGACCGTAATAATTTTCCACAGAAGGAAATGCTCTCTGTGATATGCCTTTTCACTAGAAAATTTTGCATATTAATATGGTTTTTTTTCCTAGTCTGATTAGATTATGGATAACTTTCAGCAAGTGTTTTGAGTATTCAACTTTTATGTCAGAGAAAGAAATTTCTGAAAAACATGAAAATGGCCAGAGATTTAGTTGGTTCTGAGAGATGGGGATGCCAGGTTGGTAAGGTCGGTGGAAAAAAAAAATACATGCAAATGTCTTCCCAAAACGTTCTAATTTAGAAATTAGCCCTTCTGGGACTGGTCATTCCTCAGCACGTAAGGATGTGGTCTCCCACTCCTGAGTTCAAGCTATAGACGCACATGTAGAGGACAGAGCACATTACACTCGGTGGTTCTACAGCACACACAAACTGGCATGCCAGGGCTACACAGAGAAACCCTGTCCTGAAAAAAAAAGAAAAGAAAAGAAACACTACCAAAAGAATAGTACTCCTTCAGGCCCAGAGGCCTCCAGTGTGTGCCTCATATCATGTATAGTACAGAATTTCCTAGGTACAGTATGCCACAGTTTATGTTGGCTATAGTAAGTAAGAGCTTAGCAATAATAACCAATGATAAGACAATATAGAAATAAGGTATAAAAAAATCTTTTGTGGAGTTGTCTTTATCTTGAAGCATCTTACACTGTGTTGACTATTCTGGGCCAAGACGACTTAAACTGGAAAGCAAAGTCTTAGCCACATAGAGCCGATGCAGTGTCCTTTGCTTAGTATATAATAGTGTGTGGATGCATTTAAACTTCTACACTGTGGGTGCAGGAACGTGGTGCAGGCAAACCCCAGATCAGTCCATTTAATTGGAATTAATTGCCGTAAATCAGTCTGGCTGCCACCCTCGGAGCTTCTCTGGCTATGGACAACCCTGGTAAGGAGATCGAGAACCTTGGCTCAGAAGAAGTGTTGTTAATTTCCAACATTGCTTCCATCTAGTTATAATTCCCTTCCTCACGGCCAGCCATCTTATTTCAGAGGCTAAGCCTGCAGCTTTTACCGAGGTCCTCGTCCCAAATATCTCAGCCACCACATCCCCCCCCCCCCAACTCCAACGGACTTGTGTTGTTTTTCTAGTCATTTTATGCTTTTATGCTTGAGTGACTCTCGGAGCATAACGATCATAGGAAAACAACAAGCCTTTCTTAATTAATCCGGAGTTATCATTACAGTGGGAAAAGCATAATTAACATTTCTTCTCTAAATTTGATATCTGTAAAGAATGGCCTCCCCTTGACTCTTCTGAATAATTAATATGATTAACGTCATTTGGGAGGGAAATCCCTACTCTTCTAGACTTCTGGATGCGCTTGGAATTTTTGCTGTTCTGTGATAGGTCCAAGTGATGTAAATTAAGCAATGGAAGACTCTGGAGAACCAGCCTCAAGCCCACCCTTTTGCTGAGGTTGTGGTCTATTTCCGTTTGGGTGGCTAACTTGATCTTGAATCTCTGCACTCTTGGCCATCCCAACTTGACATGTTTCTAACAGCAAAGCTTTTGATGTGGGTAGCAAACCTTCCCTGTCTGGAATCAGGCATCAGTCTCATGTTCTAACCCCATTGGTCCCTTTGTAATCTCAACTGGTTCGTGGGGTGGTCTGAGTAACATGTGGTGAGAAGTCTCAGTTAGTGTCTTGCCATTGGTCCTACCCTTCTTGCCACACCTAGATGTTCTCCACACTGGTGCTTTTAGTGTGTGCATGATGAAGCTCTGCTTTCCCTTCTGTTCCCTGTCCATTTCAGCGCTGTAGTGAGCTCTGTGGCTTTTCAAAGGCTTCTGTCCTGTCAGGGTGGACATTAAGCAAAAGGCATTCAGATCCTATGTCCCAATCTTTCACCAGACTCAAGGATACCCATATGAGTGCCACAGCCTGAGAAAGTTCCTAATTCCTGGCAAATTCTGTATTTAAGGGAGGTAACAATGTTTGTAGAATGTGTTATGTCATGTGCATGCATCTCTTCCTTGTTCTCCTGGTCCTTCCGCTCCCTAAACTGTTCCAGTTGGCAAAACACTAGATTGTCCCTTCAGCCAGTTCCTATGCCACGTCTGTAGCCGGGTTGCCTTCAGTTCCCGCTCTTTCTTCTCAGAGCTTTCTTATTTGCTTCATGGCTTTGTTTAACTCTGATCTCAGTGTGTTGTTGATTGGAAAGCTTGTACAACCGGTTCAAGAGGGTTTGCCATTGATTATCCTTGTAGCCTCTAATGGTATGGGAAGTGTGCAACAATGCTGACTGCAAAGATGGGAAATGTTTTAAGTCCTCCTTAGTCTTCTACTCATTTACAACTAACATCCTTTTCTTTCCTCAACTGGATCAAGGGGGAAAATTTGACACAGGAGATTTCTTTCTCCCCCTTTCTTCTTTCTTCTTTTGTTTTGTTTTCTGTGATTAGAGAGGTTGGAACTATCTAAGCATTTGTGCACTGTAGGCAAGTGCTCTACCACTGAGCCACACCTCTAGCTGAGAGAGAGCATTCTTCTTCTGGCATACTTACAGTGGACAGCCTGGAAGCTAGAAAACATGTCCTTTGTTTGATGAGAGTCAAGATGTTGCTTCTTGGCTTTTACCCTACTGTGTCATCTGTGCTTCCTAAGCTTCTGGGGGTCACTTCCTATCCCTAATCTGTTGAGGGTCCAGGTGAGTTTTCTTCTAGGTCAGCAGTAGCGCCTGTAATGTATCATATGAGAAATTTCAACTGAGAAGATTTTTGTAATGAAAAAGTATCCTAAGATGCACTTCAATAGCCATTAAAACATTGGCATGTGGCTCCTGAATGGCACCGCGCACACACGTTAGAAAGACACCCCAAAACCACATTTGTTTTGTCTCATGAAAGTAGTCTTGATCTCTTGTGCATCCTGAATAGGGACCCTTAAGGACCCTGGAGCATCACTCACTCATACTCAGAGACTGCTGATATTAGAATTCACATTGCCAGCCAGAATGTTCTATGCATTCCTCCTAATGTCACCTAACTTGTGTTTCGTACATTTGTCTAATTTCTTCTTAACTTCTACAGAGTTCATCATGTTACCCACTCTTCTATTAATGTCTAGACGTAGAATGTCCTGGAACCTATTGCCAGTGTCAGCTTGGCAGCCATAAGCCAGAGATGCTTAGTCAAGAAGTCATTTTATTTGTGGATACTCATAAGGTCATTCCTAGCCAGGCACTGTCAGTAACCCTGGCTTTCAAGAGCAGTCCCTTTTTATGACTGGTGACACTCCACGCCCTTCTCCTGTGGAGATCTCACTGTTGAGATTGTGAAAGCTTTCTCATTAATGCAGTCTTAGGATGAAGTCCATGTCTTCTTTTGGGACAATGGTAGGCTCCCCTTCAAGTGTTTCCCTCTCCTCCTCTCCTCCCCTCCCCTCCCCTCCCCTCCCCTCCCCTCCCCTCCCCTCCCCTCCCCTCCTCTCCCCTCCCCTCCTCTCTGCGCCCTTCCTTCCTCTTGCCTCAGCCTGACCCCTGATGCTGGCTTGCCTTTTGTGCTCTGGCAGATACTTCCTTGGCCCTAGTGACTCCTGCTCCCTGCACCCTCCTGTTCTACCTTGGCTGACACTCTGTTAAATTCCTTCTGAGGTCTTAGCAGGACAGTCAGTCTCTAGAGTATTTAACGACTCTTAAGTTCCCTGAGTACTGGGTCTTCCTGAGAGTTCTGGGAATGCAGTGTGTACCTTGCGGCTGGATGGTAATCCCAAAATGGCTTCTCATCAGACTCTTGATTTATTAACAGCTCAGAGTCTCTTATTGTATGGTGATGTCATGATGCGAGCTGGAATTTGGGACTTCATGTGATTACCAGTGATAATCTGGAAGCACAGCAAGAAATCCACAGAACACTGGGAGTCCTTTAATCTTTTTTTTTTTTTTTTTTTTTTTTTTTGTTCCAAGCATAGTAGGCCCTCAGTTAATGTTTATCAACTATTTATTTTTTCCTTTACTAGTGTTGTATAAAACTCTTTGCTCCAGCAACCATACAGTAATTTAAGCCAGACTGCTACTCCAGCTTCTGGCTCCTAGCCAAAAAAAAAAAAAATAGGCCTTGAGGTGGGTGCAGTGACCTAGTCATATAATCCTGGCACTTCAGAGAGAGGCTAGTGAGGTAAAATCATGAGTTCAAGGCTAGCTGAGACTATGTAGGATGTAAGACCCTTTCTCAGATAAGTAAAACAAAAAAAGAAAAGCAGAACTATGCCTTCACATTGTTTAAAAAATGTTGCACACTGCTTTCATCATAAACAAAGCCTTTGCCAAGGATGAGAATATATTAGGATGAGAATATATTTGAATTATGTACAGGTCAGATTGCAAATTCTTATTTCTACTGGAATTTTTGTTTTCCTTGAAATTTCAGACAGATCATATCAACACAGTATTTTATACACCTATGCTAGAAATGTAATTATATTATTTTCATCTTTTGCTGTTAATTAACATCTATCTTGTAGCACTCTTTATGTTCCACAAATTGCTTCCTAAATGTTCAGTCCTCATTTGTATTATTTTCTGAGCTGTGTTGAACTGGGCTGCCCACACCTTCATTTGACTCTTGACTTCTTCTTTGCACCAACTGGTCTACCACATCCTCTCCCCAAACCATCACCAACCCCACAGTTTTTGTTTTGTTTGTTTTGTTTTTTTAAAACATCCCTTTAATCATATCTTTTCCTATAAACCATGCATTCCCACCAGATAAAGGCCTAAGCTCCTTGGTGTGGCCTTGACTCAAAAGTCCTTGGAGCTGAGAGCATTGTTAGCTTAATCTCCAGTCACAATAAATAGCTACCCCTTCCTGTGTCACCCCAGCTCTGCTCTGCCTGCAAATCCGTTGCTCTGACCTAGAATGTGGTCATTTTCTTGTGGTGGGCTGTCTCCATCTTTAGCCGCCACCTCTCTCACCATCTGCACACGCAGATAACCAAAACCTAGGTCATCCCTACTTGGGTGTGTCCAGGGCACTTGCCAAATGAATGAATGCTTCCAGCTTAGCACTTAGCAGCATCAGCTCCCTGCCTCTCTCTCTGCACAGAGAACAAAGAAAAGATGTGCGGTGCACAGTGCTGTTATGAACTTGCTAGGTATTACAGCCCTGAGCGCGTGTGTTTTACAACTACATAGCTGAATTCTCGTGAGTGGAGATGTGGTTGAGGTTCAGTAGAGTCCTGAACTTACTTATGCTGTTTTCTGAGAGGAAATAATTTCCTTGCTTCTTGCTTCTGCTAACTACTCGCTTGTTGCTATTGTTGTTGTTGTTGTTAATCCTGGGATGGGGTGTGCAGGTCAGGGGACAACTTTGGCTTGGGTTCTCCCTCTCTAGCTTTATGTGGGTTCCAGGAACCAGACTCAAGTAGATAACATGTGCAGCAAGCTGTTTTTACCTACTGAGCCATCTCACAGTCCAGTCACAACAGTACCCAGTTTACTTCATGAAACTGTGTTCTGAGCGCTAGAGCTGGTGTGTTTGTTTATTTGTTTGTTTTGTCATTGTTGGTTTTTGTTTTTTGTTTTTGTTTTTTTTTTTCTTCTTCCCAGACAGGGTTTCACTGTATAGCCTTGGATGTCCTGGACCTCCAAGCTCTAAAGACCAAGCTTCCAGGAACTCACAGAGATCCCCATGCCTCTGCCTCCTGAGTTCTGGGATCAAAGGTGTGCACTACTGTGCCCCACTCTGTTATTTTGTTTTTGTTTTTATCATTTTGTATTGTTTGGTTTTAGAATAATTATTTTCAAACTTGCCTACTATAGCTCCTGCATTGAAATCCAAAGGCCCTGCTTTGGGAAAGGCCAAACATTTACCTCTCTTTAGTCTGTTTTCTGCTGCTCTAACAATATACCCAAGGCTGAGTACCGGAAGAGGAATGCATGTTTCTCGGTACTGAGCAGTCTGGGAGCACTGTGCAGTCATTTGCTTGGTGTCTGGTGAAGGCTGCATGGTACATCCTAAGAATCACTGGATAGCAGGGGATACTGCGCAGTGAGAGCACTCAGAGACCTGCCATTCTAAGTGCTAATTTCTTCCTTTATAGGGGCCACACCTTTATGACATCATTCCATCCCGTTAGTACCATTAGTGGATGAAATTGAGGATGCAGGCTCTAACACATAAGTCTGGGGGTGTCACACTCAAACCATAGCAAGGAAGCCTCAACTGCCTCGCTCTTCTTTCTCTTTTGGCCTATACATGGATGGAGATGCTGAGAACAGTGTGGAAAAGGGCACGTTTGCCTCTCCCAGCAAACAGCACTGAGCTAGCTTTACCAGGTTCTTCTCAGGTCCTTCTCAGGTCTGTTTCTAGTCACATGATACTATTTGATTGTCACTTTAGCAAGGTATATGCAATCGTACCTGGTCTTCGATTTAACCAGCCCAGAGCTTATTTTTCAAACACTGAAAGTCCTAGATTCGTGTCGATGGAGTGATTTGATTTTTACAGTGCTGCAAATCTAAGATATAGCTGTAGTTTTCAGGTTTATCACCATGACACTAAAGTATAGTCAAGGAAAAAAAAAATACCCAGCTTGAATTCATTATAAATAAAACGGAAGGAATGTTTACTTTTGAGGACTAATAGTTCCCCCCTCCCTTCTTTTTGTGATTTCTTGCTTACATAATTTGTTATGAAAGAGTGCTTCTAGGTAAGCCATCTCTCCAGAGTGCTTGTAACGTCTTCTGTTCTGCTCTGGAAGGGTTAAGAGGAGACAGCATCCTGTCAAAGACCTTGTTTTTAATTTTGCTTCTCATACTGGCGCTGATCCTGCTAAGAGCAGCCCAGATTAGTTCGGGAAACCTTTGAAGAGATTTAAGATGTCCTTCAGCCAGTTTGAAGGTTTTTGTCTTGCAAATCCAGTACAAGGGCGCCTGCAGGCATCTCGACCCTTGCTGAGCCGCTGATGCAGCTCAAGGTCACTCTAACCCGCCCTGTGACATTCAACAACAACAGAAAAAAAATTATGCGGTGGAACTGCTTCAGCATTCAGCCAACCAACAACTTCCTCAGTGAGGGAACTGGGGAAGAAGTCTCTCTCCCCTCCCCCCACCTCTACTCTCTTTTTTTTTTGGGGGGGGGGGAGGCTTTGTGAATTTTTTGCTGTAGGAAATAATCCCGGATTTCTGGTGTGCGTGATGACAAGGTCATTTCTTAATTAGAACACATGTAAAGAAGAAAGCTAAATGGCTTCAAAACAGCTTTGTAGTTGATGGAGAGGATTTAAATTATTTAAAGAGATAGTCACCCATGTATGATGGAAACCGAATTCTAAAGGCATTAACTCCTTCCTCCCCATCTCCTTGCCCTTTCTTTGCATTCTCCATGTCTGACATTGCGGGGTTGCACTCTAAAATAAGGAAAATTTGTCCAAGAGTCTGGTTTATGTTTTGAGACAAAACATAATTTATAAATGTAATCCTGAGATAAACTTTTAATGGAGTTTTCTCTCGGAGACACGGCTCCTGGAAATTTTATCAAATGGCTGGAAGAACTAGGGCTGACCCTCTGGCGGCTGTGATTCATTTATACTGTATAGGAGGGAGGTGCGTAGGGCCTGATACCTTCTCTCTCTCCCCCCTGACACACCCACTTCCGATGGAGATGCCTCACTGAACTCATTAGCCCCTGTTTCTTTCAAATCAACAGCGGATCCAGATCAGGTCTTTCAAGTTTCCAAGAATTGACACGGATTTAAAATGGACCTTCCAAAATTTGTTTCTGAGGGCAGTTGACATGCTAAGGCTAATAACACCAGACCCATGAATACTTCACAGCCATGTTGGGTTTGCTCTGCTGTGGGCCAGTAGCTCAATGAGATAGACTCCAGGAGAGTCAATGTCTTCTGCTTGGACTTCATGCATGACCCTGGGGCCCAATAATGAAAGATTAATTAATTTTATGATTGTTATATTTATAGGTATTAGATATAAACCATTAAAATTGTTATTTCTTTATGTGAGAGAAAATCACATTTGGGCCGAGAAACTTGATTTGAGTTTGATGATATTGGCAGAAGAATTTCCTCAGAATTCAGACCCCATTGCTTTTCTGCAAATAGGAGCTAATGGGAATCTGGCCAACTAGTGTGTAAAGATGTATAGTAGTTTCAGTGTGAGTATTTTAACAGGTAGTTTGGATTCTGTAAGCTACACTTAACATTTTTAAGTTGGAGTGGATAACACAGTAGATTGTATAAGAACTACCTAGAATTTACTAGACCTGTTCTTGGGAGGGATTTTCTTCCTGTCAAGAAACATTTGTTTTGAGTCCATGAAAAGAAAAAGGACTCTTACATCAAGACACATAGTTTTAGGTACAGATATCGAAAAGGATTTCAGGTTTGCCAAGAGACATAGTAGAAGGGACTCTATATGCAGGGACATGGCGCCAGGCAGTGAGCTTTGCCCTTGCCTGGAGTCTGGTATGCCCTAAATGTCATGTATGACCCAAGCTCACCTGCTACTCGTTCTAATTTACTGTCCTAATTCATCGATTTGTTATCGCTAATTGTTCTTCATTTACTTGTGTGTAGTTTCCAGTACCTAAAGGGTTGAAAGGTTGCTGTAATTGGCACCCGCAGCTGCTCTTTCTTTTGACAGGGGATAATTTTGCAGCCTATGCTTTGTGTGACAGCTGCCTAATTGGGCATTCTCCTCTTGTAGCAAGCCTGCCTCCTCCAGCCTCCCTGCTGACAAATGGTGGTGGATTATAGATGAGGACAAGCTGACCCATTCGACCTTGCTGAGACAGCGGGGAGGGGCCTCCTGCTACTTTAGGGAAGCTTTAGGTCATTTAGAGGACAAGGTCAGGAGCCAGGTGGAGAAATGACATGATATCACATGACAGTAGCCTGGTGACATGGTCCGCATGTCAAGGACAAAGGTATCAGTATTGATTAAACATTCCTGCAATACTTCACTGCATTCCCTATTTCTTAATTATTGCTCCTGAGGTTTTTTTTTTTTTTTTTAGGAGAGTGTGGGGTGCAAAGGAAGGGCGCAGAAAGAACGCACTAAGCTGTGTTTTAACTGTGCCAGAGCATTTGTTTACATGAAAATAGACGTGCTTGGGGAAGCTTCCTAATGAAGTTTGTTCAGTTAGACGAGTGTTCTATTCTGCTCTTAATTATAGTTTAGTTTGCCGCCCTTTGGCTAGCAGGGCTTCTCAAGGTATTCACACACGAAGGCAGACAAATTAAAATGAGGTAATGTGTGTTGGTATAAAAAGTGTTTCCCTTCTGTCATCCCGCTCTCCAATGACTGGCATGGCTTTTGTGTGTTGAATAAAAGAAAAATAAGTCAATGGCAACTATAAATGGCTAATTAAAGAGAACCTGAAAACTCTAGGTTTAAGAGATCAAATACCCGCCTGTGCCTCCAGACTCTAAAGTGTTACAGATACTCTTTAAAGCACTTCTGAGACCTGAGCATATTTTCAAATGGCATGGAATTATACTTAGTGTAATAGCTTCGAGATAAATGGAAATTCTTTCATTGTTATTAGCAAGGCACACGCTCTTTTTTGATAGTAGGTTTGAGCTATTCCATTTTAAGTGTAAAATCAGAAGAATCCATGCTGAGTCTATTAACCCTATCATATCACTTGAAAGTTCTATCTGTGAGTTATATACTGGATAGATAGCCCAATTTGTAAGAATGTCTCCTTTTTGAAAACAGTGAGCATTTGTAACACACAACAGATCATGGTTCTCAGGAGTGGAAAAAACAATTGTTTTGCATGCTGTCAGGTAGAAGCCCTCAGTGGAACAGTGGGACATTTTATCCCTCTGAGGATAAAAATTGAAGAATGATAAAATATGGGGTGTTGTATATGTGTGTGTTTGTGTGTGCACTCATGTGTAAAATGATGGTTTGCCTACGCCGGGCATGTGTTGAGCTGTTCTCAAAGCCTGACTCGGTCTTGGTGGAGGTTTAATCCTGTGCCCTTGTGCGTGTACACTTGATTAGTAGTTGTGGTTATCTCAGCAGAAGACATACCGCCCTCCTCCTTGTATTGGTCGGGACCCGGGCACTGGGGAGTCAAGGCAAAGGAGAAAGAAGAGAGGTTTTGCATTAGTATGCTATGAAAGCCTTACTGGCTGCAGAACAAATTGATTGCTCCGTCGGTCGGTATACCTGTGCTTGGCACCACTGCTGTGAAAGAAAGGTAGGGCTGGGATCTGTTTGATTGTATGACATATTGTGACACTCCAGGAATATTTAACATGCGCCCTTTCTGTGGCACGTGCTGGATGTCTGAGGAAAGAAAAAAAAAAAAAAAAAAAAACCCTGAAATGAATGAAGGTGTATAGGAGGAGTAGGCTACAGCTTGGTTCACTTCAGCCATGAGTTTATGCGAGTGAGATCATTTTGCTAAAAGGCAGCCACTGGGAACGTAACCTGATTGATACTGAGACCCTCAAAATCCTGAGGCGCTGATGTGTTTCCTGGCTGGAAATGTGTCAGGCAAAGATGAGATTCATGCTAACTCGTGAGATTTTTAACTGTGGAGTGGGAGGGGCCATGGGAGTCATTAGGCACATAATTAGTTTAGGAAATGATTTTCGGTACGTCCTACCCTTACAGGTCCAGTGGAGTACAGAGGATAAGTCCTTTCAGGATAAGATTTTTCAGGTTAGGAAGAAGTGCAGCAGCTGCTATGTGGTCTTAAACTATCTTAAGAAATGTGTTATTTAGTTTGTTCTTTGGATGTTTCTTCTGTATAAACATACTCTTAGGATTCCGTGGTAGGAAAAAGGAATTAAGTGGGTTTTTTTTTCTCTCATATCTTTTCGGGGGGAAAAAAAAAATCTACGACTTATTTTCCAATAGGGACTTGTAGTTGGCAATTTGGGATTGGGATATATGAACTAAATGGATGTTGTAGAATTTTAAAATATGATCCATGTACGTGCAGTTGCAGTTGGACATCTCCACTATCTGAGGCACTTCTGACCATGGTCACTGCATGTCTGGCTGTGTGTACGTCTGTCCTGTGAGGGGAGAGCCATCCTCCCTCTTGTCTTAGCCTCTTACCTCCCATGAACTCCTGCTGCCCTTTGCCCTCTCTGCCAACGTCTCAGTGTGCTGAATATCATCTGAGTGCTAGGTCCGCGGCTGTTAATGTGTAATGGGTTCAAGATGGATGCTTCATTGTTTACTTTTATATTAAAATGCGTGTATAGCCTGGCTACAGACTACACGCTTACTTTCCTGAATGAACGTAGGTTTGTTCCATGTTTGCCAATCTTTAGACCTCATAAAGACTTCCTGATACAGATGGAGCGGTTATACGACAGGCAGCGATCTAGGTCCCTGTGCTGATTAAAGAAAAATGGTTGATTTCGGGAGCATTTCACACATTTATAAACTCAAACACAAAGACACGGATTCTCACATAAAACAGTGACGAACATCAGCCACGTCAGGTCGTCGATTACGTAATGGCGCATTTTTAAACACTTTTATATTACGTGGCAAAACTAGCATTACTAAGTATATTTTAAATTGAATATAGCCATCAAGGGTCTCAGTGCTGTAGTTTAGTGCAATTATTTTGTGGTTTACTTACTATCAGAAAAGATAAAGGACAGATACGCACAGAAGTCAGAGCCAGAATATTTTATTTTCTAGGATAAGAAAAGTTGTTAAAGTCTTTGCTGGTTTTGGTTTTACATTTTTTCGTGACTTTAAAATTTTGATAAGGTGTTGGGATGTTTGTCCCTCCTTTTAAAAACTTGTATCTTGTATAATAAGTTTGTTCTTGGACAGTCTCACACAAGTGTGCAATGCACTCTTGTTCCTCTGGCCCCACTCCCACCCACCCTCGCCCATCTCCTTTCCACTCTTGTCCGCATCACCCTTCCGTGTCCACTTCCAACTCTGTTTCTCCTTTTGTTTGGTTTTGTGGCCCAACAAGTTGTATGAGGAGCGTCCATGTGACCATGGATTTGCTGGTGTTTTGGGGAGTATGATGCGTTCATCTTGAGAACAAGACTGGTAAAGACTGCCTAAGGATGGGGTAGGGGTGGGGGTCAGGGGATGGGGAAGAGCAGGGAGGAGGGTTAGCCGAAACAAAAGTTGAATGGATAATCCTCATGGAAGCCTGCTATACTGTAATCCAGTGACAAAAAAGACTCTCACTCATGGCTGAGGAATGCTGGGTCTAAAAGCCAAGGTTTTCTTAGACAGAATTCCCAAGACTTTCCTTCTGAGTGTTGGTCTTTCCCACTTTCAGAACAAATACTAGGAACACACACATACACACACATACACACACACACATTATATGCCATGTATGTGTATACACATATATAAAATGTATAATCATGCATCTATGTACATATAATGCCATAATAATTAGCCAAGGAAAATTAGGATAAAAGGATAACCAAAGAAAAGTTTGATTCTTTTATATTTTCTTGTTTTATTTTTTTATCAAGGAACCAAGGCTATGTTTTGTTTTTCAGAATATCCATAATGCTTACATGTTGTCTGGTACATAATAGCTGCTCAATAAATCGATTTTGAACAACTGGTGATAGACTAGATATAAAACCCCTCCCCACCCCCCATTTTCTCTCTTTTGTCCATTTCCATCTTCAGTTAGCCCTGTGCCTGTGGAAGTGAATTTTTTTTTTTCGCATCTATTGGCTTCTAGAAGTATTTTAGGTATTAAAGAAACAGGACCTCGGTTTTGTAGAACCAACTATGACACCATTTCTTCAGCGTCTTTGTCCTACTTGTTGAGATGTCTGATGGAGCCTCACATTGGGCCCCTTAGTTGTATCCTTAGGAGCCCCTTTCCACAGCAGGTGCCTGCTTCTGGCCCTGCTTATCTGCTGATCTGCTGTGATACTGAGTATTTTTTAAAACTGTTTTTATTTAAAGCTATAGAACTCTGTAAGGATTTCATTTGGGCATTTGCCTATTTGTTAACTAATATCAACTAGTTTAAACATTCAGGAAAATTGTATGCTAACTTCAGTCAGAGAGGCCTGGGTAATTAGGAGGAAAATAAACATTTAGTTTTTACGATTAATTGATGCTATGAAGTTAAACTTATTCACGAGAACAGCATAATGTGTGTTACACCTTTTTAAACCTACTTAATAAGTCAACGTTTTTTCTTACTTGGCATTTAAGGCCCTGTGGGCATGAACCAGTGTGCCTTAAGCCCTAGACCAAGGACATTAACGAAGGAAAATAAGGACGAGGAGAAGAAGACAAATGAAAGAGAAGTTTGAGTTTTATAATTTTTGTTTCTTATTGTTCGAAACAAGGAACACAGGAACTGGTGTCCGAGGTCATGTGACCACTGGGAAGATGAGACTTCATATATGTTGTTTCACATAGGCAGGCTAGCACCTAGCATGGGTCTGACACGGATGTCAGCTAGCTTCGTGAAACAACTGTCTTTCTGTCATCGGATATAAACTGTGTTGAATTGTACTAAAGTATTAATACTATTCAAGTTTTACACTTGTAGCCGCAATTAAATCAGTTTATGACTGAATAGACTATAAATAGAAGTAAGATGACACTGTGCATGCACACATCCGTGTATGTACACAGTATCTTCATGTTCCCACCTGCTATCGTGGATTGCCCCCTAAGGATATAAAGCCACAGTTATTTTCATGCCCAGGATGGGTGACAAAACACTGTGTACCACCAGGAAAAATAAAAGTTTTAAAAACGATTTTATAGAGATGCATAATAAATTTCTGAATAGTATATTCATAAAGATACTGTAGTCTCTTGGTAACTAAAACTTTAGGACACTCTGTCCTTTAGGTGGTGTAGTCATCTCTGAGCAGAGCAAAGAAGCACTTGCTAGACATGGGGTCTTTCAAGGCCAGTTACATACTGAGCTGTCAAATTCAAGAGACGTGCTCACTCTGATCTTATGGAGACTTCAGGGGTGGGCTGCAAGTCTGCAGTTATGTCCCTGCAGAGCACATCCTAGCGATACAAGGGGGTCCACAGACGAGGCCCTCGTGTGAGCAATTGATAGAACATGGTTTAGCTGTGGGTGTGTTAGTCCTTCATCCATTTGGGTTATATCAGCGACTAGGTTTTATTTCCAGGGGACAAAGGAGCAAGGAATTGGGGATTCTTCTAGATAGCTAAGTCAACCTTGCATGGAGGCATTGAGAAACCAGTGAGCGATGAGCATGTGGGTGTGGACTTGGGCAGTCTGGTAACACAGATAAGGTTAGTCGCTTACAAGTCTTAGGGTTGGCAGTTTAACGGTTTCTAACCCTTCCCACCCCCTTCCATTATGAAAATCTCCAGGCCTGGGTCCTTTAGGTCAACAGTTGGGCAAAGTTTATAAGCAAATTAGCCTCCAGTGCAGTGTCCCCCACTGAAAAGACACAGGATTATCATGGAGCGTCGTGTATGAGATGGTGACCTTGCAGGGTCCCATTTCCCATGTAAGATAGACATGACTCCATAGATCTTTTCTTATTCCTCTTTCCCTGTGACTCACAGGATGACCAGGTCACATCCTATGATATGGCTAATAGCTGCTCTGGAACTTCAAAGTCACCGATGTGATTAACCCCCTTTACTGCTAGTATTTTTACTGATTTGAACTCTTTTGCGCAGACTTAACCTAAAATAAAGTCTGGGGCTCAGTAATAGTGTGGATGTCCCAGTGTGCACATTTTGCCTCTATCTGTTCCATAATTTTTATTTACATGGTTTTTAATTAAGATATCAAATCTGTACATAATTTTCAGTGACCCATGACTTTCAGTCAAAAACAGAGTGATGTTTTGGGAAAATGAGCGGCCAGAGTGGAGAAAGACTTTTTCTCACCAGCGTAGCATTGGATTTCTCAGTTTCCAGACCTGTGGCAGCTGTAGCAGTTCCTCCATGCCCTCCTCCTCCCTTGCCCTCCTCCCCCTCCTCCCTAGACCTCCTCCTCCTCTTCCTTTGTCCTCCTCCTCCTCTTCCTCCTCATCCTTTTACCTGTAGAAATTTCTGAGTGTTTTATATAGCATTTTGGGTAGTTTCTTTCTATTTTTAAAGAAGATAGGCATGCTGTGACTGTACAAGAATGAACGCCAACGGAGTAGCAGTTGGGTGGGCTCTGACAGGCAAGAGACTGGGAATGTTGGACACATCTTAGGATTTGCTGTGAGTTTAAATAATGTTTCTCTTTTTCATCATACAGTATTCCGGTTGTAAAAGAAGTAATTCTTAATTCTGTGGGGCGTATAAGCATGGTACTTAAAGAAAAATAACAATTTCACTTATAAAACAGCTTCTTTTTTTTTTTTTTTTTTAACCTCACGATTTCAATGGTTGCAAGTCAGCTCTACCCATTGTTTCCTGGGATTGTATGCTTGTGTGTGTGTGTGTACATGTAAGGACCAGACATGCATGTGCTCACAGAATATGCCTCATATGACCTATTGAGAAGAGGAAACACAGCTTTCCCTTACCCACCCACTGTTGTCTGGTGGTGAGAGGAGAGGCTGATAAACAAATAGTGTTGAAGAAAGCAGAGCAAGCAGAAGGTACCACAAAAGAAGGACCAACACCAGGGGGGCTGCTGGGTACTTGATCTGGGAATGTATGCAGACTGCTTCCTAGGAAAGTAATTTATCTTAGGAAGTGACATTTAAGCTGAATAGAGTGAAGAACTGCAGGAGAGCAGGCCTGGGGTTTTCTGAGCAGGAAGACACTCTCCTTGGTGAGGATGCCTGGGACTCTGTGTGTGGAGCTGCTGTCCCTCCCCTGCAGGGCAGAAAAAAGCCACAGGTGGCTTCCCCCCTCCACCTCCACCTCACCTCACAGAGCACTGAGAGGGTAAAGCACACACAGCAAACACCTACAAGAATCTAATAAAGCAAAAGAAGTTTTCTGGGCTTTTACATGACAAGTTAATATTTGGGATTAAATAAAACATTGCCTAGTTTTTACCTTTTAACATTTAAAAGAGTTTTCATATAGGAAAATTGCAATCGTATTTGTGGCCTTCCTTACAATCTTGCTGAGCATTGACTGAGAAGAGGGACTGGGTGACCTGGGATGGTTCTTTCTTTGGATTCAGATATTTCAGGACATTCAGGCCTTGGTAACTCAGAAGTGGGCTAGGGAGGAATTTCAGCTTGAGTCCCAGTGATACCACTAGGGTAACATGCAGCATGATGGAGGGGGTTGTAGAAGCTCCGACTACAGGCTGTAGGATGTGTTCGAGGGGTCCCCTTAGGAACGAGTAAGATAAAACACATGCACAGCCTAAAGCCAGTCAGCACAGCGGTTGTTAGGAAGATGGTGTGACTGTTGGCTTTAGGTTGCTCTCACAAGTCTGAGAACCATTTTAATATCTTATTCGTGGCACAGTCAATATTTACAAAGTCAAGTCTCTCCTAACCTCCAACAATCTGGTATTCACACAAACATTACTGCTTTAAAAGTCCATAAACAAACATACAGTATAAAGCATTCAGTTGTTGATTCGTTTGGAGCTGTGAACCTCTCGGATCTCCTTGGCCAAAAGTACATTTGTTTGATTTTACTGGTGGTTTCTGATTTTTTTTTCTCTTTCTCTTTGTTTTGCTTTTCTTAAAAGAAGTCTCACTTGTGACATAGGCTGGAGCTTATTCTGTGGCCAGAGCTGCCCTATAAGAGTTCATGGCAATCGCCCTGCCTCAGCTTTTCAACTGCTAATACTACATGAACCTTTCTGCCTGACTTAAACTGAGATTTTTAAGGAAGTTTAACCATTTATTTCTCTTTCTTCTCAACGATAGCATTGCTAAACTTCTGTTAGTACCATCTATCTGGTTACCGTTTCTATATAGTAAAAAGGAGATAGAGAAGTAAATTCTTACCAATATATAGATATTCATCTACATATCATACCATCCATGAAATTACCAGTGTGATAAATTTGTGTTTTAATCTCACAATTTGTCTTCTCCTAGTTATGCAGAAGTCAATGTGACCCTTCTATTCTAAACATAAACTCAAAGAAGTTCTACTTTGTAAAGTTTATACTATCCAATAATAAAACTAGAAAAAAAGTACCAAATTTGGGGACAGTTTTAGTGTACTGTAGGTTTTGGTTTTAATCATAGTGAAATATATTGGGTTTTCTTCTCTTTTCCTCTGTTTTGTGTTGAGCTTTTTCAGCTTTATGGACACTTTTTTTTGGATGGTCACTTTCCTCCACAGATAAGTTTTCTTATTTTGTCACAAAACCATTTGAGGCAGTAGCAAGGGTCTTGTTTGTTGTTGTGAAGTTCTTACCTATAAACAGAATGTAGAAACTTAACCACTTTCATCATTATAAACCATACTCAAGCAACTTATCGATTACTGAAGTGATATCTTTCATTAGGTTTTGCAAGCTATTCAGAATGAGAATTCCGAGTAAATTACTCAGAGTAGGGAGAAAAAGAATACAGTAGTCTCAAAGGAAACACAGCAAGCCTTGGATGAGGTCACTTACGGTCTTAAAAGGAAATAGACAATATTTTCAGTCAGTCCACTTGCACTTTCACACTGTCTTTAGTTAGGGTTTCCTTTGCTGTGAACAGACAAGGTAACTCTTAAAAGGACAACATTAATTGAGGCTGGCTTACAGGTTCAGAGTTCAATCCATTATCATCAAGGCAGGAACATAGCAGCATCTAGGCAGGCATGGTGTGGGAGGAACTGAGCGTTCTACATCTTCATCTGAAGGATCAGGAGAAATCTGACTTCTAAGAAGTTAGAAGGAGGATCTCAAAGCCTACCCCTGCAGTGACACACTTCCTCCTACAAGGTCACACCTACTTTAGGACCATACCTTTTAATAGTGTTATTTTCCATGGGACATATTCAAACCATCACAATCCATTTCCTGGCCCCTTAGGCTTGTTCAAACACGAGTCAGTCCAGGCCATACCTAGCCATACCATAATGCAAAATAAATTTGGTCCAACATCAAAAGTCCCATCATCTTCAACAGTCTCAACAATGTTAAAAATCCAAAGTTCAAAGTCTCTTCTTAGATTCATCCAATCACTTAGCTGTAATGTCCTATAAAATCAAAATCAAAATCAAAAAGCAGATTGCATACCTTCAGCATCATAGGATATACGACCAAAATGTCGTCGTGAGGAAATACTGGACCAAAACTAAATGTTGGGCAAACTCCAGACTCTGCATCGCCGTGTCTGATGTCAAAGCACTCTTTAGATCTCCAACTCCTTTCATCTTTGTTGACTGCAGCAGACTTCTTTCTCTCCGGCTGGTTCCTCTCCTGGAAGCAGCTTCCCTTAGCGGGTCTTCAGTGGCTCTGCTTTATAGTGTACTTTTTAGGTCTTTTCCCTGCACACATGGCCTGTAAGAATGTTGTAGGGAAATTGAGTGGAAGCGTGATCTTTTTTGTTTGTTTTTTGTTTTTTTTACCTTTCCATAAAAGAGTATATTAATTCCTTGAAAAAAATAATTTTAGTTACTTGTAACTACTTGGATGTATAGTGTGCATCTGGGTGTAGGTGTGTGCACACGAGTACCAATGCTGCAGAAGCTAGAAGAATGGAATCCCCTCCAGCTAGGATCGCCTGCAGTTAGGGACAGTTGCCGGCTGCCCACCCTGAACACTAGGAATCGTCAAATTCAGGTCGTCTGCATGAACAGTTCTTGCTCTTGACTACTGAGGGCCATCTCTCCGTACCCCTATGCTAGTTTCTTTATTAGAGGAAAATGTGGCTACTGGGAGTCATATATACTTTCCTTTTAATATCAGATGTATTATTAAAACTTTACTATAAAAGGTCTTCAGTGTTATCCAGAAGTGCTGCTGCTGCTGCTGCTCCTCCTCCTCCTTCTTCTTCTCCTCCTTCTTTGAAGGAAGATCAAATAGGTGTTTTATTCCATCTGGAGTGGGCTTATGCCTGGAAGGAACGTCTGTGCTAAAGAGCAGAGCAGCGCACCCAAAGGCAGACGGATCAGATTTAGCTGCGCCAGCCCTTTGTAATAAGGAGGTAAGATATCCAGAGCCCAGAAACATGCAGTGGCATCTTATAGAGGCTCTTGCAGAGACGTCTGCTTTTAAACAAGTAAAGCAAAGGACGCAGGAGAGAGATGCTTTCTTTCTCTGCCGTATCTCTTGCAGCTCCAGAGTTCAAAACTTGGCCCCTGTGGCCCACTCTGTGCTGCTGTCTCACCTCTCAGCCTTGACCTGCTGGCAAAAAGGCAAGGTGCAGGAAGGAAGTAACACAGCGTGATGCACCGAGAGGAGGAACCGTAGCAACAGAGCTTCTGCAACAGTCTGCCCAAATTCTTCTATTGTAGAATAATGAATGCATCTAGCTCTGGAGTTTTGCAACTGTCTAAACACTCGGGGTTGTTGTAGAAAACCAGGAACTACCAACAGTTAAGATGAGTTGGAGACATGTAAAGGCCCATTAATAGTTCATGGCAGCGAAAGAAATGAGAAGTTTCCAGAGTGCTTAGATACAGCCAGACTTAGTTGTTCAACCCCGTCCTGTTCCCCATCCTCAGTGGATCTTGACATAGAGTAAGGGCTGCTTGCTGTTAGAGGCAATGAATATTTTCTATGTAGAATGGGACCATCTTTGTCTAATGATATTCCAAGTTGGCTAACTCAGGATGTATCCCACCAGCTGAGGAAGAAACATGTGGTCAACTTAACCATTCACCGACCAACTTTTCAAAGTTCTACTTGGAGTTTTTCCGTATCTGCCACTCACTCAGCCTGAATCCCATTGTCTCTTTTGATGCCTCGTCGTCACCTCCTCTCTGATTCTTACCTTTGCTTCCTGGCCTGGACTCCTAACATATTACACATGGAACACCAAGATTGTGTACTCCGTACAGGTGTTGCCTCCATGCCTGCTTTTTCTCTTTATTGTCCAAGGCTTGCTTGAGCCTTACTCAAGGCTCGTCATCTCAGGCTTGGGAAACCCCACCCTCTCCCACAGGTAACCAGGAATACTTGCATTGCTTAAGAGCAACCTATGAGCTGGTGGCGCACGCCTTTAATCCCAGCACTCGGGAGGCAGAGGCAGACAGACTTCTGAGTTCGAGGCCAGCCTAGTCTACAAAGTGAGTTCCAGGACAGCCAGGACTACACAGAGAAACCCTGTCTCAAAAAACCAAAAAAAAAAAAAAAAAAAAAACAAAACAAAACAAAAAACAAACAAAAAAGAGTAACCCATGGTCTGGAGAAATGGCTCAGCCATGAAAGACTAAGCTCACAACCAAATACATCAGAGTAACCTACTCCAGTATGGCATTTCCCAGTGTTATTTGTCTGTCTGTTTATTTACTGACCGTTTTTGTCGAGGAAAAGTGGCTAGAGGTGCTAAGGCTGTAATTCAGCTCTTTTCATTTCACATTAGAAGCGTTTCTAGTTCTGAATGCTAGGAGTTTAAGCTCTGGAAGTAATCAAGTGGGGAAAAGATGACGCATAAACCCTATCAGACCAGGAGTGAGGCATCAGGGCAGTGGGTAAGGAGGGACGTTTGCCTACCTAGTGCTGTGTGGCACTTAAGCTGGTGTCACTGAAGCCACAACTCAGCCCCGCCTGACGGTTGTCTGTCTGGTTGAGGGTACTGGGCAGCTCTCTTGAGCATGTGACTTAGATAGAGAAAGAAGGGAAATGAACAGGGCAGAAGGATGCTCATGTTTAGGCATGGCGCCTTTCTCTTGGATTGATGGGAGGACCCATATGTTCAGTGTTCCTGTGAAAAGTGTATTTACTTGCTATTAGTCTCAATTGTCTTCTTAGAAATAGGATGAGAATTTTATATTAAAAAAGTTTCAAGCTCCAGTTCCCACATCACTACTCCTGTTCACATATGCACAGGCAAATACATGACACATACACACACCCCACACACATGTGTGCGAGCACACACGTGGTGCTTCCATTCATGTCTGTGCAGTAACTCCAGAGTCACTAAAATTGCATGGTACGTATGAAGATAAAAATGTATCTACTTTCAAATTTCACATGATAAGAGTGCAGGCACTGATGAGTTACAAAAGAGCGTAAATGTAAATGGTTTTCTAGTCTGACTCTGTCATGAGTTTTTGCACTTGTTTTTGGTGATGGAGAAGTGCATAAAAACATATTCAATATTAGAAGTGTAAAATCCACCGTGTAGCTCCATAGTTTCGGAATGCTTATCCTAAAAGAATACAAGTTCAATGAGATGTATATACTTTGGGTCTGGTTAATTTCAATGTGATTTTTTTTTTCTTATTTCCAAGGGTTTTTTTTTGTTTTGCTTGTTTTTCTGCTTGATTTTTTTTTTTTTACAATAAAGTTAATTTTAAAGTTTTTAAATACATGTCATGGGAGAGAGGGGAAATAGTGCAGCCACTTAGAGTAAAAAGTTCTTCAGCATCACCGAGTTTCACACAGCTGCAGGGATAACTTCAGGAAAGGACGTGTGCGGCCAGATGGCCTGTGCTGGCCTCCTTCCCACTCCTGCAAAAGATATGTTATTCCCTCCCAGGGTAGCTCAGGCAAAGAGCTGATTATGGAATTAAAAGAACCAATGTCCAATTAACCCCTGTTTTGGTCAGTGTTTTCTCCACAGTTTGAGTTATTGGCAATGCATTCATTCCATCAGGGGAAGCAGCTGGATTCTTGGTGAGTGCAGACCCCCAGGACTAAGATATCTGAAAGGCTGTCATCATCAACTCGGCCCCTACAAACTTAAGTGTGACCTTGGACATCCTTACTTTCTTCTTTGTGTCCTTAGCTTTCCTTTCGTGAAAGCTGGAGGTGTGTGTTGCTCTGTAACCGCCCTCGTAAGGGAAAGTTACTAAAGAAATGGGAGAAAAATAGCACTTGTATTGGGCAGACTTCTTCAGGATCATAGATTAAAGATGTAGTTTGCCTTCCACTCTATAACTATAGGATGTGTCAGCAAAGGTGTGAAGACACGGGGCAGGCACTCCCTGGACCAAGCTGAAGTGCAGAGGCTGGGGGGTTATAATAGAATTGCACCAGAGCTTCAGGAACATGACAGCTTTCTGCAGCTCCCTACACCAGGAAGGCTGGGCTCTAGTTCCAGGCTGATTGTGTATGTTACACTCCTCCCAGTGTGATGGCGCCACTCTCCTCTCTGCACGCTCACTCTTAGGTGCTTGTGAAATGTGACTTCACCAAGGCCAAATCTAATGAATGACACTTTTCACCCTCCGTGTTCTGCATCCTAGGAGTGGAAGGGATGCTGCCCATATTGGTTAGGCTCACAAAGAAAGGGTTACAAGCCATCTTTCAGATGTGCAGTTTCTCTTTGCTTTAAACCTGTGTTGAAAGATGCTAAGATTCCAGAATCTCCTAGCTGAACCTCTGTCATGGACCCAAGTGCTCCCACCTCCCACATATGCCTTCCACTCTATGACTATAGGATGTCAGCAAAGGTGTATTGAATGTACTGAAAGATCCAACGGATTATTATTTCAGGGCCTGTGAGATGTGGGAATGCAAAGGCGCATGCAGTCAACCCATTGTCTAGGAACCTGAGAGGAGGTGACAAGCAAGTCAAAAAAATAAGTCAAAAAGAGCCAGGCGTGGTACTTAATCCCTGTAATCACAGCAGTCAGAAGGCTAGGGCAGGATTGTGAGTTAGCCTGGGCTACATACATATTAAGACGGCCTCAAAAAAACAACTTACGAGAAAGTTCCCTGGCTTGGCGCTGTGTCATCCATCTACAGGTAACAGAATCAATAACGCTAGTCTAGGAAATGCTGGGTAACTGTAGTAAATATTTGTAGTAAATAGATATGAATATATACATGTATATGTATTTACCAGACAGATTCTACTATTCTTTTTCACCCTTTAAAGAAACTGAGACCCAAACTGGAAAAATCAGTTGACCAGAGTTACTCACCTGCTGAGTTGCAGAGTCAAGAATCAGATTCCCTGAGTGCCTTCCTCATCCATGTACTCTGTAGCCTTTCTAAAATAATTTAAGCAACAACAAAACAAACAACCGCCTCCCCCCAAGAGATTAGAATAGCAAAGATAAGATTTTAGAATGGGGAAAGGAGCCTTAAATTCCCCAAGTGCCTCAAAAGTGTCTGCTTGGCCAAATGTTGTCAAGCACCTTTTGTTTTTCTTCAATTTTTTATTAGATATTTTCTTCATTTACATTTCAAATGCTATCCCGAAAGTTCCCTATACCCTCCCCCTGCCCTGCTCCCCTACCCACCCACTCTTACTTCCTGGCCCTGGCATTCCCCTGTACTGGGACATATAAAGATTGCAAGACCAAGGGGCCTCTCTTCCCAGTGATGGCCAACTAGGCCATCTTCTGCTACATATGCAGCTAGAGACAGGAGCTCTGGGGGTACTGGTTAGTTCATATTGTTGTTCCACTTAGAGGGTATCGGGCCCCTTCAACTCCTTGGGTACTTTCTCTAGCTCCGCCACTGGGGGCCATTATAGGCATCCAATAGCTGACTGTGAGCATCCACTTCTGTGTTTGCCAGGCACCGACATAGCCCCACAAGAGACAGCCATATCTGGGTCCTTTCAGCAAAATCTTGCTGGCATGTGCAATATTGTGTCTGTGTTTGGTGGCTGATTATGGGATGGATCCCCCGGTCAAGCACCTTTTTAATCCTTGTCTGTAGCAGTATGATGTATCAAGAAAGGCTGGAATTCCTAGGACCTCCTTTTGCTTTCCCACCAACCACCAGTCTCTTAGTCCTTGCAAACACTAGTGCCCTTTGCTTAGTAAAATGTGAATGAAGGTAAATACTATATCTGCCACCTCCTGGGGGAAGTCAAAGAGAATATATCCTAGTGTTTCCTTAGAGCAGGGGATGTGGCTGCAACACACCCCTGGGAAAGCAGAACTTTGAAAGGCTCAGTAGGCTTCATAGGAGTCAGCAGTTCATGACATTGTTCCCATGAGTTTTTAGCTGCTATTTCGACTAGTCAAGAATGTGTTTAAAATAAAATAAAAATTTAAAAAGTGACTTTACAGAACCCAGATAGCTGGAATTTTGTCCTTTTTCTGTGCCCTTTGGTAGACTCCTATCAACAGATGTTTCTATCTCGGGTTGTGAGAGCTAGGCCGTGGTGTGACACTGCTGTTTGCCATGATCAGCCTCCTTTCCTGTGTCTCTCAAAGGACTGGTGATTGGACTGGAGCAGGGGCTGTGGAGGGAGCTGTCAGTGAACTGAGTGCTGCATTCATCCTAGGGCCTTGAGTTGGACCCCAGCACCCAGGTGCAGTGATGCACATTTGTAATCCTAGTACTGAGGCGACAGGGACAGCAAGCCAACCAGCCTAGCCTAACTGTCATCTCCAGATCCCATCAAAGAGCCTGCCTCAGAAAAGGAAAATATGGATGTCTCCTGAGGAAAAATATACCCAAGGTTGTCCTCTGACCTAGTGGGCACCCATGCATGTTCACACACATGAACACAAGGAAATAAGTGAAAGAAGGAATAAATGAATAGAGGCAGTGGCAGGCAGGTTGCAGTGCAGTACAGGGGAGAACTTCGTAGTTTGATTTGTACCAGTATAGAACAAATTCTCCGAACAAGTGTGTGCCCTCTGAGTATATTTATTCCTCAACAGGGTTGTATGAAATAGGTATTAGTCTTGTGCATTTATGAATAATAACACTTTAAAGAATGGCTAGCTTGCTCGAGGTTAAACAATTGATAAATCAAGGACCCAGAAAATGAACTGAACCCTCTCTGCCTTGAGCCCTATAAGGTTTAACTAAGGTTTAACACTACGACGAATAGTAAATAGTCTCTACCTCCTTTCACAAAATATTTTTTTTTCCTGGAGTTTTAAAACACACAGAGTTGCAGTGTTTCCCAAGAGAGAACTCGAACCTTCGCTTTTTAATACAGGTCTCGGAAATGCTTTCCCTTGTATTTCTAATGATGGCCACAGACCAGTGTTTTAAAGACACAGTAAACAAATATGCTTTCATCTGGCCAGTATTCAAGAAAGTTCAGCTTGGTGGGAAGGCAAGCTTCCCTGTGTGGTTCGGGCTCAGCAGGTGTGACGAAGGCCGGAGGAGAGGTGGCTGGGAATGGAGGTCCCCCAGGGATAGCAGGTTGCTTGTGGCTGAAAGTCCAGCTTGGTGATGCCTATTTTTGATGGACTGATTTTCATTTTCTTGTGACTTTTTATTGGTACATATTCATGTGTGATTATGTGTTCATGTGTAGGGTGTGTGTGTGTGTGTATACTTGTGCATGTGTACAGTGTCAGTGTACATGTGTGCCCGTGTTCTGGTTATGAGTGCTGGTGTGTACACGCCATGGTATGTATGTGGAGGGAGAAGAAAGTCTCAGTGCAGATCTTTCTTGATTGAGACAGCGTCTCTGTTGTCATCAGACTAGCTGCCTCACAAACTCCCCAAAAGAGGTGTGTGTGTGTGTGTGTGTGTGTGTGTGTGTGTGTGTGTGTGTGTGTCTACCTTCTGTCTCTCCAGTAGAGTGGTAGGATTTCAGATAGTTCTGTGATTCCTTAGCTCTTAAGTGTGAGTTCTTGAGGTTTGAACTCAGGTCATCATCACATTTGCACAGCAAACACTCTTAGCCACAAGCTACCTCCCCAGCCGCACTTTTGCATATTTAAATAGAATCACTTTTAGTTAAGATAGTATTTTTATTTAGTCAAACTAAGTGAAAGCTTCTATTAGATGTTCTCCAACTATATGAATATAGATGGACTCTTTGTTCTTTAATTAATAAATATTACTTCAGTGATTAATATTTACAATGGGCATAAGGAGTACTTTCCTGGTTCTTGATACAGTAAAATCAAAAACTTCAAAAGAGTTTTTTTGTTTTACCTCACTATAATTATTTTTATAATATATGTGATTTCTTTTGTTTTAGAGAACAATTCTTTCAGCGTGACACTTCATTTCTTTCTTTCTTTTTTTTTTTTTTTGGCTATTTTATTTATTTACATTTCCAATGTTATCCCCTTCCCAGTTCCCCCTCCACAAGACCCCTAATATGTCTTCATCTAGAGAAATTCACAAATAATATTTCAATTACAAATGAGTGTTACTCATCTTCCTATTTGGGCAACAATTGGGAAGGGGCGGGGCACCAGCATTCTGAAACATGAACTTACTTTTGATGTGATCTTTGTATACTTAATTATACAACACCAAAAATAAAAAAATGTGTATTCAAAAATGCATGGATCTTCTGGTTTTCTACCAGAATAGTAGTCCCTCATGGAAGATTAAAACAAGCAAACACCTTTCTTTCTTTATGTCTGGAGATTTTTGTTGTTATTCTGTTAAACTAGGGACAAAACCCAAGGCCTTACCTGTGCTACATAGGCACTCTACCCCTGAGCTAAATTCTTAACCCCACCCTTGTTACTTTTTAATTTTGTATTTTTGTTAGTTTATATTCAAAGAAACAAGTCTTGAATTTGAAGCCAGATGTTAGAAATAACACCGTATCATTTTAAACACTGGGGGCTCTCACAGTTGAGCTAGCCCGCCCCACATTTAGTAGAACTGAGACCCACACGGGTTGACTTCTTTGCACATTCTTAGATGATTTTGTCTGCCCAGTTCTGTGAACACGGGATGAAAAGATCTGCCTCTTGACTATAAGAAATTTACCCTGTATTGAGGAGCGCAGCATACACAAACAAACAGAAATAGACGGCATTATGTAAGTGAAATGATTGAAACTCCCTGAGCGCTGTGGGGCCACAGAGAAGAGGCTCCCCTGCTCTGCAAGTTAGGGCCGGCTGCCTGCCTGAGTCGTTTGTTCTTAACTGTGACACAATGCGTGGAATGGGGATGATAGTAGGGATTAGAAGGGCACATGGGAAGAAAATTACTGGGCACACATCCTCTCTCCCATACTGAACCGCTTCTCCCCTGCACATTTACGTATGTCCTTATGTGTACTGATAAGAATTTAAACATAAAACATTGTTTAGGCAGTATATAAGTGCTCTAGTAGAAGGCACAGTGAAAACAGAAACTAGGAGCCAAATGTAAATATTAAGAACTATTGCTGCAGGGATCTAAGCGATTTCAGACTTGGACAGACTAATAAGCATGGGAGTAAGCACCATAGTTGCCTTCCTGCCTGCCTGGCACACACTGCCCTGCAGGAAGCCAACATAGCAGACCAGGGAGCCAGCTGATGGGCAAGTTCCATATGGCTAAGGTACTTAGTTCTTTAGCAGGGCACACTTACGTTTATTCAATGACAAAAATCGTAAAAGTTCTGTGTCTTTTAATTGCCTTCATCGTTGTTAAGTAAAAACTCATTTTGTCCTATTCTCAGCCCAGTGTGTGAAGTCACAAAAGCCCCACTCAGGTCCCTTACACCACCGCTCCTCCTGTTCCTCTGGCAGCTCACCAGGGTGCTCTTCTAAATGCCCCCTTCCTATCCCGGACCCTGTCTAAATCTACTTCCCGGTGGCAGGTGTCATGGTGAGGGCTATCCACAAGCCACCCCCATGGCAGAGACTTAAACTGGAATAGCCACAAAGCTGTCTCAGATTAGCAGCTCCTGGCTGCAACTAGAGATCGCTTCAAGCACTAGGTCATATGCACAGATGGGCCAGAAAGAGGTCAGAGGAAAGTATGCATAGCAATTTCTTAAATAAATAGGAATCCACTTAAGGTAGCCTAATAATGGTATGACAATATCTTCCACTTACCAGTTGAAGGACAAGGGTACGTGCTAATATTTAAAGATGCAGAACTTTCCCAAGAACAGTCTGTATATTGTATCCTTGTGCTGTGGTTATCACCGATTTCAGGTTTGTTAAATGCTCCCGGTTACAGGTGTCCTCACTATGCGTGCCTGTCTGTCCACAGATGTCTGTAGTGGTATCGGTCTTACAGATCCTAGTGAAACTTTTAACCTAAACCTGCTTGTGTTCTGGGCCAGCGCTCGAAAGAGCAAGGGTGCATTGTGTTTACCATTTTTGGAAAATTATGGTCTGTTCACAGTGACTCAGAACTTTGACCTAGGCCATATGAGAAAAGGACCAACACTTGGTTAACTGATAAGTGCCCCCACTAAGACAGCTTCCGTGGTGTGGTTTGTAACGGGTATGACTGGTCTTCTAGAAGAACTCATTAATGTAACTTGCATCTTTTGGCAGAAATAGATGGTGATTTCAAAAAATAATTAAATAATTTATATATTAAGTCCCCCCTTTCGACTTTCTTAAAACAGTCTTCATTATGTAGTTTTGGCTGGCCTTGAATTTGGAATCCAGAACATGCTGGCCTTGAACTCACAGAGAGACCCAGCTGTACCTCTCCATCCAGAGTGCTAGGATTTAAAGCGTATGCCACCATGCCCAGCTACATTAAGCTTGCATCAGAAGCCGACATCACAATTTGAAATTAGTTTACAGATCTGTCCGTGCATGTTCTTTTGCACTTGTTCTTTGCATGTTCGTGATTTTGTTAGATAAGTGCACCTTTGATAATAATTTCATTATAAAGCACTTTTGTAGCAATTGTTGATAACTAAATTTTCTTCCCAGATATATGGTAGAAAGTGTGGTGGAAATATTACAAGACGTTCCTATAGAACGACTACTCAACAGTGAAATCTAGGCACGGTCTGAGATACTGTGAAACTGAATTAAATTCAATTTCATTTGGATTGGATTTGTAAGGGAGCAGGGTCTGTTTGGGGATATGCAAATGAAGTTTACATTCAAAATTATCATGAAGAAGATGAGTTATAACAAACAAAAACACAAACGTGTATGCATCTGCATCTGCATAGGTAAAATTCACAATTCTGAGATGCAGAGAGCTGGCCTGGAGCTGAGGCAGTATATTTAGTAGAATCATGATTTTTAATGAAAGAAATATATGAAGATTTTGTTCTCAAGATGAAAGGAATATTTTTAAGCCAGAGTGTTTCCTGTGAGTAAAGGCAAAATGTCTGTGGCGTGTGCTAGGAACCCTGGGAGCTTTGATCAAACGCCAGCTGTTACATCAGTTCTCTTGGTAATCTTTCTTGCTGATCTGTGACCTTGACCTTGGGCTTCTGTCTGTATGTCAACTCTATTTTAAGGTGGAGAAACTGTAGTTGACTTCAATAGAAATTATACACCAGTCTCAAAAAAGATGCCCCTGTGCATACATGTTACAGATAGGCAATTCCAAGAGAAAGGGCTTTGGTTTAAGTGGTAGTCATCGTTCTGTTAGAGACTGGGAAACAGACATTGAATGGTCTCAAGTTACCCTGAAGAAATGCTAAGGAAAACCTAAAAGCTATCCCTATGTTATTATGGATCTAGACTTTAAAAAAGAAAAGAAATGTGCTACCAAAGGAGTTTGTTAGTGACTGTTTTCTGATTTTCAATCTTCTGAATATAATTCTGAATTTTATTACATGAAGAGACTCATTTCTGTCCCCAGAATCGGCCTGTCGTTTCTCTTGCATTTATCTGGGTACTCAAAGATCCTGAGTATTTTCTGGCATTTTATTTAGTATATAACCATTATGAAAAACAAATGAAGATCCAGTATAGTATAAGTTCATCTTCACCTTTTAAATAAACACAGGTTTAAGATATTGGGACTTTCAGAAAATGAAATTCATGAAAAGAAATAATTTGTAAGGGATTGAGTGGACTTCAAAAACCATTTCTTTTCTCTAGAATTCACCACAAAACTTGTGTCTTTGGTACACTTATATGAGAGCATATCCTTCTGGTCAAAAGTGTGTTTTTTGTCAATTACAATTTAACAAGATGCTCGGAATCATGGAGTTAAGTCCAGCCCATAATAAACACCTGAGATAGTCAAGAAGCTATGCCTCCCAGTGATGCTTTTTTAAATGGGAGATTTAAGTGACTGATTTAAACCTGTGCAAGCCCCTTACAAGCAGGCTAAAGGTGTGGATCTGCAAGTTAGGAGCCAGGGCAGCCCTGAAGACCCCCCCCTCCATTTTCAATAGGGAGAAATGTGAGTGTTAGTGGATGCATTTATATAAAGTGTGAACCCTCCTGGGGGTGGACGGAGCTTTTAAATTTTAATTGCAGAGGGTGAGCATCTCATTTGAGCAAACTGACTTAAATAAGTTCTTTGTGTGTGTGTGTGTGTGTGTGTGTGTGTGTGTGTGTGTGTGTGTGTCCCTATGCCTATTTCCATTAATCCTCCAGCCACACGCCGATCTTCAGATGACGATAGCACTGCAAAGAAAGTTATCTTGGCTTTCAGCTTCTATGAAAAGATGCACATTTTGAAAAGAAGTTAGGAGTTTACTCAGAACTGCATTCTAGGCATCTACTCCACCTTGCAGTTGTCATCCCTGCCCTGTGTAAGAGCTGCAAAGGAATGAGCCTTCTTCTCTCTTTAAGTTTTTATTCCCAGCAGCATCCTCATGTTCAATTTATAGTAGGGCAATCGCTGTGGTCCTTGCTCCTTAGTAAAGGGTTAGGTCCCATATCCCAGAAGATTGCCCTGTCTTGCTCTGTGAAATTGTTGAGATTTTCTATCCTGATTTCTCACTCACGCTTGGTCAGAGAAGTGCTTTCCTCCCTCTGGATGAAGTGGTCAGTGGACAGGACTCTGGGATGTTCTTGCTACGTTTTCTATTAATACTTCATGAAACTCTGATGTACTTTGTAAAACTCTTTGTCAGGGAAGCCCCTCAAGGGACCTGAAGTGTAATCCACAGTAGACAGAGCTGTCAAAGGAGCTGCTGTTGACAGGCACAGGAAGGAATCCTTGAGCCTTCCTGTATGAGCTAGAGCCAAAGGTCCACATGTTCATTAACACTTCTGTGCAGAAATTTCTTGAGATTTAATACTCAGGTAGTTATGACTTGCCTATGAAGAAACTGGCAAATTTTCATGGGAACAATTGGAAGTCCTTGCTTAGACTTATTTTAAATAGCATGCTATGTGTCATTACAGATACTGAATCTAAAAGCAACTGGATAGTAGTCTTTATTATGTATCTTAAACCAAAAGTAATGGAGAATATAAAACATTGCTTTGGAAATAATCTAGCTACTTCAAAGAATGAACATTATGCTCATTCATAAACTGCTCACATGTGAACTACTTGCAACCCCTTTTGAAAATATACTCTTATAATTCAAACATTGATATGTGTTTCACTAAAGCATTCCATGTTGAAATTTCTATCTTAACCATATGATCAAGATTCCATAAATGTTTTCATATTTTATTTTTTTAGAATTCTCTCAGAATACTCTTTTTCTACTACATACTAAAGAACCAGCAAAATTCCTCTCATAAGAAAGATCTAAAAGATAATTTTATGCTTGTAAGTATTTTTAAGTTAATAAAAGCAGGGTTTGCTTTATAATTTTAATCTTGTTGAATAACAGACATTACATTAAATCAATAGAATTATATTAAATTTCTTTTAAAATGAATTAGTCCCTGGAGCACCATCATGGTTCTTTAGACTCTGTTTTGGTCCTAAAAACATATTTAAAAGAATATTTATTAATTGATAATAAGGTTTGCTTTACATGGAAATCATTTTTAAAGTTACAATGATCTGTGTGTTCGTGTGTCTGTAGTACTGAAGAGCAAACCCAAGGCCTGGGGCCGTGTATTCTACATAGGAAGCAAATGCCTAACACTGGACTGTATTCCAGCCCAGGAATGTGCGTCTAGAGTATAATTATATACATGTAATATAGTATACATATTTTATTAGATATTTATCCAGTATGTGCATAATATATTCTATGCGGTTTTTTTTTGGTTTTGTTTTTTTGTTTTTTTAAGCAGTGTTCTTTCACGTAGTTTTCCATTTTGTTGCTGGGGGAGTAGCCTTGGAGTTTCTGATGAGAAGATGTTGAAATGTCAGAGCAACTTAAGCACAGAAAGCTTTAAGCGTAGGCGCTCACACTGGCAGTGGTTTTGGTCTGTTGGGTGGAGCACAGTTCCCATCCTGGTGGCCATGCACTCTCTCTTTCCCACCTTTCTACTTTTCTCCCACGTGGGCTCCTAGACTGTGGAATGCCGCTGCCTGTGTCCAGGGTGGGTCTCCTCAGTTAATCTGCTCTGTAAGGAGTTGTTCTCACAGGTACGCCCAGGGATGGGAATTCCCGAGCTAGGTGTTTCTCAGTCTCAGCAAGATCACAAGATTCAGAAGCATCTCACACCACTGGGCTTAAGGCAAAAGGAAAGTAATGGAGTCCCCAATAAGAGGAGGCAGTCATGAAGTGTCTTCACTCTTCAAAGCCAACTGCAGACCAGTTGTGTAACCCACTGTGCTGCGTCATCTCTCAGAACATAAAAAAATCTGCAAGATCCTACTTGTAGACTCACATTTAAAAGTTGTTATTAAGCACGACAAATTCAATATATTTTATTTCATTTTCGGTCCAGAATGTGTTACTCTTAAAACTTTGAACAGCTAATTATGCTGAATAGAGAGCAGGAACCTTCCTTGTCTTAATAATTGGTAAATCTTTTTCATTTTTAGATTAACTGCAACTGTGGTAAGCAGTTGAATAAATGACCTCACTCTCACATCATCTCTTTCCTTCTGACTTCTTTTGTCATGCGCCTGCCTTTGGCATTTTCCCACTTAATGAAAAGTCTCGAGTGAACTGTGACTGCTCGGAGTCTTGGTGGGCAGAAGGGCTTCTAGCTTCCAGACAGTAAAACCTCAGAATGATGAAGTCCTTCCAGTACAGCGACTGATGGGATGAAAACTCTGTATTTCTTGTTATCTAGTGCGACCTTGTTCACCCATTTTATTCTTGAATTAGAGGAAAATCCACCTGGATATTAAGCTTTCTGAACACGCTAGTCAGGTGTGGCATACAGAGGTCAATGGTAGCATCACCCTTCATGAGCATGGGGTCTTCTGGGTTCAGATTCTAACTCATCTAGTGGGAACCCTTCCTTTATCAAATTTCTTTGGTATTTTGGGCAGAAAACGAAAAAGATTTAAATTTGCCTTTCTTTTATTAAATTTTTCACTTAAAACTTTAAAGGAGCCTTAAGATATTTTCTGAATCACATTTACTGTTTAACTGTGTCCATGTTCATTGGGCATGTAAGAAGAAATAGACCGCCCCGGGCGAAGAGGATTTTCCTTATACTATACTTATACTGTCCTAGATATGTGGGTCAAGGTTCAGGGCCCAGTGCTAGCATTCGCTGTCATAGCTCCCCGGCTTCATGTCATTCCACAGTGCTGAAACAGATCTCCATGGAGACTGGCGTCTGAGCGTTGTGTTGGATGACGTGTGAATGAGAAGCACGAACTCGGGATTTCCCGTTATCCCTCAAGTTAAACATCCGGGGTGGGTTCTGATTTAGGAAATGATTATTTATTTACCTGCAGTCTCGTTTTTCGGGGAAGGTAGGAAATAAACAATGAAACACGTACGTGTGTGTTACTTACTGTACAGCATTGGAGCCTCTTAGTAAACTGTGCTGTGTTCGCAAGGCCGTAGCTCATCCTTCCGTTGCAGTGAAGTATTTTTAAGGATACATACCTACAAATCACATGTTAAATGGATGTGGCTGTCATGTGTATGTGTGCATAGTGTGTGTGTGTGTGTGCAAACTATATTTATAATGTGTTATACCTTATGTGAAACTCACAATGCTGTATTCTATTCCTTATAGGTAATGAGCATGATGCCAGCTCTGTTTCTCCTCAACTATTTTTATTTTTATATTTTTAGATACTGACGTGCGTTTGGTGAGCAACGAAAGATGATGAAGAAAGAAAACCAGCATATTCCCTGAGACCTGGGTGCCAGCGCTGCCGCTGTGCTAAGGAAGTTGCGAGGCTGGCCCTTGCCTAGCCACTCATCAGTGCTGTAGTCTGCACCCGAGTTTGCCCCAGCCTCTGAGCCCCTCGTCACTGCCTGAAGATCCCCTGGTCAGAATGTTAACAGTGCATCTCTGCCCGACTGCTATGGGAGGTGATCAGGTGACGCTCACTTCCTGACGTCACGTGGGATCTTACTGACGAGAGGAGCTCTTTCACGTGAACGGAAGCCGAGCCCCTGTGAGCGCTTGTATTGAACATGACTCATGGAGAAGAGCTTGGCTCTGATGTGCATCAGGATTCTATTGTCTTAACTTACCTCGAAGGGTTACTAATGCATCAGGCAGCAGGGGGATCAGGCACTGCCATTAACAAAAAGTCTGCTGGCCACAAAGAGGAAGACCAGAACTTTAACCTCTCGGGCAGTGCGTTTCCCTCCTGTCAAAGCAATGGTCCCACTGTCAGTACCCAGACGTACCAGGGATCTGGCATGCTGCACCTCAAAAAAGCCAGACTGCTGCAGTCTTCCGAGGACTGGAACGCGGCAAAGCGGAAGAGGCTGTCTGATTCCATCGTGAATTTAAACGTAAAGAAGGAAGCGTTGCTGGCTGGCATGGTTGACAGTGTGCCTAAAGGCAAACAGGATAGCACATTGCTGGCCTCTTTGCTTCAGTCATTCAGCTCTAGGCTGCAGACTGTTGCTCTGTCACAGCAGATTAGACAGAGCCTCAAGGAGCAGGGATATGCCCTCAGTCACGAGTCTTTAAAAGTGGAGAAGGATTTAAGGTGCTATGGCGTGGCCTCAAGTCACTTAAAAACTCTGTTGAAGAAAAGTAAAACCAAGGATCAAAAGTCAGGTCCCACCCTCCCTGACGTGACTCCAAACCTTATCAGAGATAGCTTTGTTGAGTCATCCCATCCCGCAGTGGGACAAAGTGGGACAAAGGTCATGAGTGAGCCCTTGTCATGTGCTGCAAGATTACAGGCTGTTGCCAGCATGGTGGAGAAAAGGGCGAGTCCCGCTGCCTCCCCAAAGCCTAGTGTTGCCTGCAGCCAGTTGGCGCTGCTCCTGTCCAGCGAGGCCCACCTGCAGCAGTACTCTCGGGAACATGCTCTAAAAACGCAGAACGCACATCAGGTGGCAAGCGAAAGACTTGCAGCCATGGCCAGATTGCAAGAGAATGGGCAGAAGGACGTGGGCAGTTCGCAGCTCTCCAAAGGGGTGTCTGGCCATCTCAACGGGCAGGCCAGAGCACTGCCGGCAAGCAAACTGGTGGCCAACAAGAATAACGCTGCCACCTTTCAGAGTCCAATGGGTGTTGTCCCTTCCTCCCCCAAAAACACGAGCTATAAGAACTCACTGGAAAGAAACAACCTAAAGCAGGCTGCTAATAACAGTCTGCTTTTGCATCTCCTCAAAAGCCAGACCATACCCACGCCGATGAACGGGCACAGCCAGAACGAGAGAGCGAGCAGTTTTGAGAGTAGCACGCCCACCACGATTGATGAGTACTCCGATAACAACCCGAGCTTTACAGATGACAGCAGTGGAGACGAAAGCTCGTACTCCAATTGCGTTCCCATAGACCTGTCTTGCAAACACCGGATCGAAAAGCCGGAAGCTGAGCGGCCCGTTTCGCTGGAGAACCTAACCCAGTCCTTGTTAAACACGTGGGATCCCAAGATCCCCGGCGTTGACATCAAAGAAGATCAAGATACCTCAACAAATTCCAAGCTGAATTCACACCAGAAAGTCACTCTTCTTCAGTTGCTGCTCGGCCATAAAAGTGAAGAAACTGTTGAAAGGAACGCCAGCCCTCAGGACATCCATAGTGATGGGACTAAGTTCAGTCCTCAGAATTACACAAGGACTTCTGTCATCGAAAGCCCCAGTACCAACAGGACTACCCCAGTGAGCACTCCACCACTGTATACAGCCAGCCAAGCAGAGTCTCCCATCAATCTTTCCCAGCACTCTCTGGTCATCAAGTGGAATTCCCCGCCGTATGCCTGCAGTACTCCCGCTTCCAAGCTCACGAACACCGCGCCTAGCCACCTGATGGACCTCACGAAAGGCAAAGAGTCCCAAGCCGAGAAACCAGCCCCGAGTGAAGGTGCACAAAATTCCGCCACGTTCAGTGCCAGTAAACTGTTACAAAATTTGGCTCAGTGCGGATTGCAGTCTTCCGGGCCAGGGGAAGAGCAGAGACCCTGCAAACAGCTGTTAAGTGGAAACCCAGACAAACCTCTCGGTCTGATTGATAGATTAAACAGCCCTCTGCTCTCAAATAAAACCAATGCGGCTGAAGAGAGCAAAGCCTTCAGCAGTCAGCCTGCCGGGCCTGAGCCGGGACTTCCTGGTTGTGAGATAGAAAATCTCTTGGAAAGACGGACTGTCCTTCAGTTGCTCCTGGGAAATTCCAGCAAAGGGAAGAATGAGAAGAAAGAGAAAACCCCCGCACGAGACGAGGCTCCTCAGGAGCATTCGGAGAGGGCTGCAAATGAACAGATACTCATGGTGAAGATTAAATCCGAGCCTTGTGACGACTTCCAGACCCACAACACAAACCTGCCCTTAAACCACGATGCCAAGAGCGCCCCCTTCTTAGGTGTGACTCCCGCCATCCACAGGAGCACAGCGGCCTTACCAGTGTCGGAGGACTTTAAATCCGAGCCTGCTTCACCTCAGGATTTCTCTTTCTCAAAGAACGGGCTGTTGAGTCGCTTGCTGAGACAGAATCAAGAGAGTTACCCGGCAGATGAGCAGGACAAGAGTCACAGAAACAGTGAGCTGCCAACCCTGGAGTCGAAGAACATCTGCATGGTCCCGAAGAAAAGGAAGCTGTATACGGAACCACTGGAGAATCCATTTAAAAAGATGAAAAATACTGCCGTAGATACTGCCAATCATCACAGCGGCCCGGAAGTACTCTACGGGTCGTTGCTTCATCAGGAAGAGCTGAAGTTTAGCAGGAATGAGCTCGATTATAAATACCCTGCTGGGCATAGTTCAGCCAGCGATGGTGACCACAGGAGTTGGGCCAGAGAGAGCAAAAGCTTCAATGTTCTCAAGCAGCTGCTGCTCTCCGAGAACTGTGTGCGAGATCTGTCCCCACACAGGAGTGACTCTGTCCCCGACACGAAAAAGAAAGGACACAAAAACAACGCGCCCGGCAGCAAACCTGAATTCGGCATTTCTTCTTTAAATGGACTGATGTATAGTTCCCCGCAGCCTGGCAGTTGTGTGACGGATCATAGGACATTTTCATACCCGGGAATGGTAAAGACCCCTCTGAGCCCTCCTTTCCCAGAGCACTTGGGCTGTGTGGGGTCCAGACCAGAACCTGGGCTTTTGAATGGATGTTCCGTGCCCGGTGAGAAGGGACCCATTAAGTGGGTCATCGCAGATATGGATAAGAATGAATACGAAAAAGACTCTCCAAGACTGACCAAAACTAATCCGATCCTCTATTACATGCTCCAGAAGGGAGGGGGCAATTCTGTTACCACACAAGAAACCCAGGACAAAGACATCTGGAGGGAGCCTGCGTCAGCCGAGAGTCTCTCACAGGTTACAGTCAAAGAAGAGCTACTTCCCGCTGCAGAAACTAAAGCTTCTTTCTTTAATCTAAGAAGCCCGTACAATAGCCATATGGGAAATAATGCTTCTCGCCCACACAGTACAAATGGAGAAGTGTATGGACTTCTGGGAAACGCGCTCACCATAAAAAAAGAGTCAGAATAAATGTGTACCTGCCATACCACTTTGGGTCTTTTTAAAATTTAGTCAGTATGAACTTGAGATCTGTATAAATAAGAGCATGATTTGAGAAAAGCATGGTATAACTGAAACTCCTTCCTTTTGAAAGTATTGGTCACTGGTGATGTTTAAATATGCATACTAATTTTTGCTTAACATTAGATGTCATGAGGAAACAATTGAACTCGAGGTTGGTTGTTTACTATTTCTGTATGCATCAGATAACAACTGTGACTAGCCTACGAATGAACCTGTTTTTATAATCGTAAATAAGAGGCATACATTAAAATGCACAACTTCACCAGTAGTGGATTGATGCAACTTGCTGTCTTTATTAGGGTTGTTCATTTCCCATCTCAGAAGCCAGCCTACATAACGTGTTTGTAACATCCAAACTGTTAGCTATTTGGAAGATAACCAAATTAGGAAAAAAAAAAAAACCCAGAAGCCTTGTGCTGATTCACACCTCATCAGTCTAAAAGTAAGAAAAAGCAATGCTTACATTTTTTCACTTTTGCTAAACAAAATTCTTTTTAACTCTTGGAAGGGGTTTTGCGGTTCCCAATGAGTCTGCCCCACCCCAGACCTTTTCAATATATATATTTCTTTAAACCTTTTACTATTTAGTAACAATTGATTACAATAGAGGGGAGTTTAATAGATCCTTAAAAATAAAAGGCAGATTTCCATTTTTTTATATTTTGACTACTTTACTAAATTAATACTCCTCCTTTTTCAAAATTAGAGAAGGAAATCTTCACTCACCTTCAGGCTGTTTCCTGGACAATTGACTACTTAGAAATCGTTTTTAACAAAAGCAGAAATGGGTTTTCTTTGGATGGTTTTTACCGTCTCTTTTGAAAGTTGATCCTCACCACTCCTGTGGGACCCGTGACTTTACAACCAGGATTTCTTAATTCTGGACAGAGACACTGCATTCATCTGACTATCACATGAGTCTCTGGAACAGTTATTTAAATGCAGACTCCTAGGCAGCATCTCAGGTCTACAGAACACCGTCTCCAAGTGGACCCGGGCGTCCTCCTTCCGCCTGTATCCTGACATGTTCTGTATGTGCTTCTTCCGCACACTGATGTTTGAAAACTGTGGCTTAGGACTTTTCCAGAACATGAGACTTTAAAGTAACTATCTGATGCCTATACTTTTCCCCCAATACAGTCACATATCCACTCAAAATTTGCAATATCATAGTTCCAATCTTACTATTATATCTTTGGAAATCGGGTTCGGAATACTTTTTATGACAAAAAAAAAAAATTGGGTAGAGGGGACAACTTTCCTATCTGGGTCAACATCTCAGGAAAATCTGTGATTATTTATTTGCTCTAATTAGTAAGATTAACTTAATTAGCCTTAGGGGTGGAATAACAGGGCCACTTAGCAAACTCAGGTGATCCCAGGACGGTTGGGAAACTTCTTGAATACATCCTTACCTGCTAGTCAAACTGTCCTCTGCACAGCAGTGTTTATGGAGTTAACAGATTCAACCCAAGAAAGACATCAAACTCAGATTACCTGAAACCAAATCAAAGGGCACTTATCAATCCATGACAGGACCTGCACAGTCACTTCACGGATCAATTCATTTTAAACAGGCATTAAAAGTAAATACTGACATTGTCTTGAAAGAACTTAATATATAATTGAGCCACGTGGAATTTCAGTCTTGAAACAGGTTGGTTTTTAAGTTCATTTGTTTATAGCCCACAGTTCCTCCTCCAGGCAATATTTTTTGTTTTTCAGTTTTGAGCCAGGTTAACAACTGACTTATCAAAAACTTACTGTGTACTCAGCAGTTAAGTAGGAAGAAGTTTATTTGGAATTGTTATACATACTTGAAGTTGTTTCTAAGATTTTTTTTATATATATTACAAATGGACATTATTTCTTAATTACCTAAAATTCTAAATGGTTATTTTTTCTCAAGATGATTTGTAAATAGTTAATGGGTATGTTATATGGTAACCAGAGTGTATGTTATGCAACATCAGAGAAAGGAGAACGTGTATGCTTATTCTGCTATGAAAAATTCCACTGGCCAGTGAGGTACTTTACTCCATGTTTATACTGTGACAATCTCATTGTCTACACTATATAAATAAGCTTTACACTTAGTCATTTTTCTTGGTCATGGTGAAAGGGCTGGAGCCTTAGAAATATATTGTAGGATGCTGGAGTTCGTCCTCTGTTCACGGCGCAGTAGTCTTCTTACAATGGAACAGCACTTAGGTCAGGGAAACGTCCAGAGCCAGCATCGCTTCGCTTTGTTTTGTTTTGTTTTTGTTGGAATGAGAATATGTAAGACAAAAATAAACATGCCTATGAAGGATGCTGTTCTGACTTTCTAGAGAATAACCCCCCCCCCATGTTTTGTTTAGAGAAATCTTAAAGAAGAGAAAGGGCATAATACATCCACAAATTCACTTTGCATATGTAGATTCAAATATGCACATACACATTTTCGAGGACTATTTTCGATATCTGGGCAGTTTCTTCCTAATAAAGTCATTTGTGAATGGGTACTACAGCTCTCATTGACATCAGTAAGGTAGCATTACCTGTTTATTCTCTGCTACATCTTACAGAAGAATAAACTGGTGAGAGTATATATTTTCTATATATATACATATATATATATATAAATGTGTATATATATATATTGACTTGTTACATGAAGATGTTAAAATTGGTTTTTAAAGGTAATGTAAATAATGATTTCCTTAATGAAAAAATACATATTTTGTATTGTTCTAATGCAACAGAAAAACCTTTTAATTTCTTTGGTTCCTGTATATTCCATGTATTAAGTGTAAATATAATCAGACAGGTTTAAAAAAATGTGCATGTATGTATACAGTTGCAAGTCTGGACAAATGTATAAAATAAACCTTTTATTTAAGTCTGCGTACCTGCTGCATGACGACAAGTGCATGGGGGACCCTGTGCATCTGTGCATTCGACAGAAACCGTCTTAAGTCAGGGCAGATGGTCATCCAACACGACAGTATTCCATTTCCGGACATGACCTCTGTGGCTTATGCTTTGTGAGAAAATGTGCTTCGAATTCAAGGGTCTTAATTTTTTTTTCTTTTTAATCAACCACTTTCAACATTAAAGAACTCACAGAGCAACTTCACAACTCTTCAAATCCCATTGGAAACATAACCAGGAATAGTCCAGTGTTCCTAAATGCTGGAATATAGGCACATTACCGTTCATGGTAAGAATCTTGGGTTTACAGCCAGTTTTGATGCAGCCTGCTTAGTGATATTAATTTGCCATTTTTATTATTAAATTTGATTTCTTTATGTGATGTAATGAATTGTACATACCGCAGTGTGAATTTTTTTTTAAATCTTTTAGTGTTTACTTCCTGCAGTGAATTTGAATAAATGAGAAATGCATTGTCTCTAACTTGAAATGGCTTCTTTTTTGTGGGCTTTCTCTGGTTTTTAGGTTTTCCATTAATGTTAAAGTCCAAGGTCATAGAGAGAAAAAGGAAAAAAGCAATAGACATGTATTTTGTCTGTCTCAGAAAAATGAAGGGGGAAAAAAATAAGCAACTGATTAGCAAGTTAGTATATTTAGAAACCTGTAATTAAAGTATAGCTCAAAATGACAGCTGGCCTGTGGTCTGTCTTCCATTTCTCAGTATGTAACTGAATGACCACTACATGGTTTTGTTTTTTTTTTTTAAACTGAAGTTTGTACAGTGTTCCAAAATAAAGTTAATTAGATACATATACTTTGTCCTAAGATTTTTATCAGAGGCTCTTCTTTCATTTTTTAATGGGGTTGTTTGTTTTGAAGCCAAAAAAACAAGTTGTGTCACTTTCCAAATAAAGATGCATGTGTACAGGAGAGAAGTTGAATGAGGTGAGGAGTTGAATGAGGTATACATGTGTGAGCAGTGACCCGTATACATGTGTGAGCAGTGACCCGTATACACGTGTGAGCAGTGACCCGTATACATGTGTGAGCAGTGACCCGTATACACGTGCGAGCAGTGACCCGTATACATGTGTGAGCAGTGACCCGTATACATGTGTGAGCAGTGACCCGTATACATGTGTGAGCAGTGACCCGTATACATGTGTGAGCAGTGACCCGTATACATGTGTGAGCAGTGACCCGTATACATGTGTGAGCAGTGACCCGTATACATGTGTGAGCAGTGACCTGTATACATGTGTGAGCAGTGGTGGAGAGCATTTTCCTTTTGCATGTGCAGTAGCAGAGACTGAGCACAAGGCCCCGATCTGAGCAAGAGTTCGACCCACTGAGCTGTCTTCACAACTCAGTTTTCCCTCTGGAGACAAGGTCTCTCTAAGATACCTAGGGTAACTAGGTAACTTAGTTGGGGGGCCTCATGTCAGCTGGTGTGTGCTGCCTGGTTCTTGAGATCACTTTATTGTCCACACAAGCTTTGGACATAGATTGTTCTTTGGCCTCGTAAAAAGCTAAAAGTTATAGATCTGAGCCTTCAGACCCAGCTTATTTAGGGGGCGGGGGGGGGGGCAGGGATAAACATTTGTTTTTCTAGCAATCTGATACAGTAATGGTTTATATTTCTTCATGAGCTATTGGTACTTCAGGAGGAAGGCATTTTCCTGGCATCAGATTCGATTTTCTGGCACTAAAAACTTCTTCCAATCCCAGCAGGTATTTTCAGCAGGTTTATAGATGTTTAGGCTGAGGTACAGCTCAGTGGCAGAGGCCTCTCTAACACTCACACAAGCCCCAGCCCAAAACTTAAAGACACACCTTGCTATTGTACAGGCTTTTGTGCATAATGGCAGGTTTTGTCTTACTGGTTACATAGACTCGAACTTCAAAATGAGAGGTGGAAAAACCATGTTTTTATTTACATGGTGAGAAAACCTAAGTGCATTTGCCTGAGATAGATGGATGGATGGATGGATGGATGGATGGATTGACTGATTGATTGATTGATTTTGAACTCCAGATTTTATCCCCTTCCCAGTCCACCCCCATACCTCCTCCCTGCCCCCTTGTCTCCACAGGGATGTCCCTACTCTGCCCCCACCCCCACCAGACCTCTAAACTCCTTGAGACCTCCAGTCTCTTGAGGGTTAGGTGCATATTCTCTGAGTAAACTCAGACCCAGCAGTCCTCTGCTGTATATGTGTTGGGTGCGTCATATCAGCTGGTGTATGCTGCCTGGTCGGTGTTCCAGTATCTGAGAGATCTCTGGGGTCCATATTAATTGAGACTGCTGGTCCTCCTACAGAATCTCCCTCCTCCTCAGCTTCTTCCACCTTTGCCCTAATTCAGTCATAAGGGTCAGCTGCTTCTGTCCATTGGTTGAGTGAAAATATCTGCATCTGACTCGGGCGCTTGTTGGGCAGTCATGATAGGTCAATTTTTGTGATTGCTCCGTAGCCTCAGTAATAGTGCCAGGTCTTGGGGCCTCCCCTTGAGCTGGTTCCCGCTTTGGGCCTGTTGCTGAACCTTCTTTTCCTCAGGTTCCTCTCCATTTCCATCCCTGCAGTACTTTCAGACAGGAGCAATTATGGGTCACAGTTTTGTCTGTTGGATGGCAACCCCATCCACCCTGAATGTGCCCAATCTCACCTGAGATGAATCTTTAAAAGCACTACCAGTTTATGTGTGTGTGTGTGTGTGTGTATGTATATGTATATATGTGTGTGTGTGTGTGTGTGTGTGTGTGTGTGTGTGTGTGTATATATATATATATATATATATATATATATATATATATATATATATACTAAAGCACAGTGTCTTTAATACGAAGAGTCTTCAAAGCCAAATTGAGTTGGGATTACCCATGCTTGCAAGGTTCTATTTCATGCTTAATTGGCTTGGGGAATATCAACAACAACAAATTGAAATTTTATTCCCTGCCACTGGGATCACTAAACTGACCTGTTCTGCTAGAGCAAATAGATTTTAAATATTAAATTGGTAAATGTGCTGTGCCCTTCTGGTTTTTGTTCCCCAAAATTTGTAGGTAAGAGGATACTATGGTGGCTCGTAAGGGTAGGTGTTCTGCTGGCAGCATGTGGCATTGAGTTAATCCTCCAGTCCTGTAAGTAGTTAATGTAATACTATTTACGTTTTCAAGATGCTATCTTCTAGAGTAGGCTAAAGACCTCTCCTCCAGAAATCAGTAAATATATTCCCAAATTAGCAGGATAATTGGAACTAGTCTTAAAATCCTCTAAGTTTCTGCCACACTTGACCCACTCCAATGAGCATGTGTAAGGATATATATTGGAATTTTTGAGCCTTTTTAATGTCACAGAGAAGAGGAGCTGCTGTCTGCCTCTTGGTTTTTCCAACCATAATGGAAATGTTCCCCCAACTTTGAGAAAACTGTGCAGTCCTTTTCTAGTGATCTCTTCTCATTTGTGTTTGTCACTGTTGACCTTTGAGACCACTGTCCAAGAGGCAATGGTTTACAGGTATGGTTCCTGCGTGATCAGTACGCCAGGGAAGAGGGCTGCTCCAGGTTTATTGCCTTAGGCTTTTTAATTCAAAGACAACAGTGGGATGCGTTTCCTATAATCAGAAAGCTCCACTTTTCCTAAGAGGCTGAAGCCTTTCTTCCATCAGCCATTGTGTGAGTCTTCCCGAAAGCTAGGGGTAGCCCCTTGAAGTTTTGAGCACCCCATTGGCTGTGTTAGCCAGCCTTGTGGTATCTTCAAGCATGCCTTTACCTCTGGCCTGGTTTTGGGCATTGATTCTTCTTTGACAGCCACATGGGCAACTTTGAATGTAGTTGTTTTCTCAGGGAGAGAGCAAGAACCATCTTCACTTGGCCCCCTTCATACCTTCATAGGCTCCCTCTGTGCTGACTAGCTGTATGTTAACTGGGCACAGGCTGGAGTCATCTGAGGTGAGAGAATCCCAACTGAGAAAATGCCTCCGTAAGATCAGGCTGTAGGCAAGCCTACAGAGCATTAATTAGTGATTAACGTGGGAGGGTCCAGTCCATTGAGGGTGGGGACACCTCTAATCATGGGCTCTAAAAGAAAACAGGCTGAGTGAGCCACGGGAAGGAAGCCAGTAAGCAGCTCTTTCATGGCCTCTACATCAACTCCTGCCTCCAGGTTCTTGCCCTGTTTGAGTTCCTGTCCTGACTTCCTCTGATGATGAACTGTGATAAGGAAGTATAAACCAAACAACCCCTTTCCTCCCAGGTGTTTCAGCACAGCAATAATAACTCTAACTAAGGTACCCACAAAAAACAAATTGACTCTCATTTATCTCTACTTGGAGCAAAGCATCATTCACTTAGTTAAACTTATCAAAGCAGGCACCTGAGCACTGGCTTCACGGTTTTGGTCTCAGGTTAGGCCTGAGAGGAGACTCTGTATAGGCTGTGTGGCTATGAAGAATCCATGGGGTATCCCCACTTGTACAGGAACCTATTTGGTTTTCTCAGGAGTGAGGGGATGGAGCAACCAGCTATAGTTCCCTCAGGGGAACAGTAGTAGGTACTGGCCAGGCCAGAAGGTAGGAGTGCTACCCCTCATTCTGCTGAAAGACTGGGTGCTGAAAATCAAACACATATGTGAAAAGCCCAATCTAGTCACCAGGAGATTTTCCAGGAAGTGTGATGAATATTGTGTCTCCCACAAAGAAGCTATGAACTTCCACCCACCCACGTCCTTTCCTCTTTTTGAATTTGTTTTCTTCCTGCTAATAAAACTAAAAAGTCCCTCACAAGATCAAAGCTTTCAGATTTGATAACATCCCTTAACCCCCACCCCCCTTGGCAGTCTGAAAGCTTTAAAAGTGTGGTGGGCATTTATACTATAACTAAAGCCTTTTAGGAGGAAGGGGCGGGGCGTGGCTTTACAGGATAGTACTGTAGGCTTGTGCAGGCTAGCCTTCGATTTGCAGCAGTCTAGATTCATTTTCCCAGGGTTTGGGATTATAGGCATGAGCCACCATCTCCTACCCATTCTTGCTTTCCTAAAGACCTTCCTCCCTGGAAACAAACAACACGTTCTGTCCCTACCTCCCATCCTAGCCAGAGAGAGAGAGAGAGCTGTTGACATGTAATCCATTTGGTTTTATAACCCAGTGTCTTTCAGAGTGCCAAGATCATCTGTGTTCAACATTCTCTTCCATTAAGACTCCTTCCTATACCGACATTCAGTGATACTAACCATCCGGCCCTTCAAACAGCTCAGACTTCAAGTTCCTTCTAAGTATCCAGCCATCCTAAAGTTTATGTTTCCTCTAACTTATGTCTACCCATCTACGTTGTCATACTATTAACTTCTGAAGTTCAGCTTACCCCAGTCTCAAATTCAGTGTGCATGCTCTCTGCCAGGTTTTTCTAATCACCCTTTCCCTATGTTGGAAAACCATGACTCCAGATGGAGTTCCTCCTTGACTTTGGTTTATGATCACTATCATTCATCTGAGATTTCCTTAATCTGTTGCTTCCCACCCATCTCATATGCTGTCACTCTGAGTTTTAACTTGTCATTTCAAGTTTTCTGTATCTACTGGGCCTTCCTCCTCCCATTTCTTTAAAGACATTCTAGTTCAAAAGCATAAGAACCCACTGGGCTCTTCAAACAAAACCACTGATGACAACGGAAGCCTAGTTGAATTCAGTTAGATTCTTCCATGTATCCAAGGTCTTAGACATCTGTCCCTACATGCAGTATGACTCACTGTCTCTGAGCACTCCTGCCTAGGTGCCATAGGTACCTTCAGTCCCTTACCATTCTTTGCCTAAGGATTATTCACCACTATGGGATCAATGTGTTGGTGAGCCCACTACAAATGCTTAACACTTTTTGTAAGCTTCCCTTATTGCACTCATTAGAATAAATAGTATACTTCAGACTACTGTTAAAAAGTCAAAGGCAAGCAAACAGGTTCTTAATGATAAAGATTCTCGACCTCATGGAAGCTACAATTAATACTAGCCTACTTCAGATTCCCCCAAGGAACTACGAATTTCTGTGGATACAGAAATGACAACGGGTACCCAACTAGCTCAGCCATCAGCCATTGGAGTGTTTTGAATGTGGCAACTTCCCTATTGTGACCAAATCACTAGGATTTGGATGGAGCCGTACATGACTAATGAATGTACATAGCTTGATGTAGAGCTTATCTCATGTGGTGCTAAGCTGCTAGATAAGATTTCCCTTTCTTCTGATTGCACAGAATTGGCATAAATGTGTTTAGCAAGGGTGTTCTGTTTGCCGAGGGTTGGAATGAGAATTCATTTCCTATCCCTTGAGAAGAAATAAGATCTTGTCTGAAACTTCGTTGCACCCAGAATATTTGTGACTAGCCCTGAAAATGTAAATCTAGAGTATATTCAGGATGAGTAGGTGTTTTCGGTGACGATGAACCAGTTCACTCTCTCTAGTGAAGCAGTGCTGATAAAGGCCATTCCCAATTTCCACTCGTTATAAGACTGGAGGTTGTAAGGAAGAGAGGAGGGATGTCTGCCGTCAAGGCTTTTTAACATAAAAGGGATATTTTGGAGTTAGTCCTTAATTGAAGGACCATGAGGACAGATGGCTATAGTAAGAATGAGAACAGCAGTTACAAGTCCAGCATCCCTGCTTTTGCTTAAGTGAGGTCATTTCCTTATGTCCCAGATTTGACTTTCTGGACTGAAAAGGGAAAAAAAAAAAATAAGTTTTTGCTTTTTTTGCTTGAGAAAAGCAGGATGTCTTTTAATCTTAACTATTTAAAGGATAATCCTTTCTTCCTACATCAAAGATAAGAAGTCTGTTGGGAATCTATACATTTAAATCAGATTTATTTCTAGTGTGTTTTTGTCCTGGGGTAAGAATGTAGGCTCCTGGAAACCATGGACTTCATGGTGATCAAAAGCCGTATAGGTAAAATTTGGATCTGAAATGTGCCCCAAGGGTGGCACTGCTGAGAAGGGGTGGAGCCTGAGAATACGCTATGCTCTCTAGCACGAGCTCTTCATGGCATCCCTTCATCTCTTCCTGGCCACAAGGAGGTTGCTTTGCCCTGCCTCGTGCTCCCCATCAGCTTGTGGCGTCACAGGCCCAAAGCAATAAGGCCATCGAATGATCACTGACCAACTCTAAAACTACAAGCCAAAATAAGCCATTCTCTGTCATAAGACAATTGTGTCCAGTGTTCATTACACGCTCACTATTTTGCAATGTTTCAGTGGCTTTGCAGTATCTATCACATCAAAATAGGTTTTATTTAAAAAGTGTGCAAGAAGCAGCCAATGTTTGCCATACACCACATGCAAGTTTCCCTTCTATGAGTAACACTTTGATTACTGTAGTACATTTGCTATAATTGAGGAATCAATATTACTATATTAATAGCTAAGGCCCATAGTTTACACTAGTTTCAATTTTTGTATTTATTATCTATTATTTGATGAATTATACTGTATAGCACTATCATATTATCCTATAGAACAGACTTAGCACACTAAGACCTCCTGTGCCCGTGGCGCCCACCTTCACCCTGACTACACGCCCCTCCTTGAGCACAGGAAGTATTCCTTCTCTCGAACGTTGTCTAGTCAGAACCTAACAGTCCGTAGCCTTTCAGAGCTGCCTCTTTCACTTAGTGATAAGCACTGAAGATTGGTCTACATCTTGTGGTTTGATAGTTCACTTACTTTCATTGCTGATAACGACCCATTTGTGAATCATAACAGAGTTTGCTTGTGTGTTGACCTGTTGGAAGATGTATTAGCTGCTTCCAAGTTTGGATAATTATATGTAAAATTCTATAAACGTTACCATGTAGATTTTGGTGAGAACAGTGGTCTCTGCATTTTTGGGGGGAGTAATCCCAGCCATTTAGTAATTTAAATTTCCCAGCTTCCCTGGAATCAAGCAATGTTTAACTGTCATTCTGAATGTGTGCCAGTTTCATTGGCTGAGTCAGAATAGGCAAAATTAGGTTGAAGTGTTACCCTAGACAGGTGAGAGTTAGGAACCACACAGGTTTAGGTCATATCTGTGATACCCGTCTATCCTGAATCAGAAGATGCTCTCTTCAACCTCACCCTCACTGCAGATGTTAGCAGGATGGGGCATAGACTACCTCAGACTAGCAATGGGATAGCTATAGCAGAGGGGAGAGAAAACGGGAAAATGGGTTCTGAGTTTTAAAGAACATCGCACCCACCGTATTACCCCAAACAAAGTGTCCTTTTGCTTTGTTCCAACAGCTAGGAAGTGAAATTATGTAACTGACATGAAAGAATAATCATAAACATTCACTAGTGCATTTTACTGCTTGGTTTCCTAGTGTTCAACAATGATCTTTAATCGCTAAATTAAGTGCGATAATTAAATTAAGATTATATTTTGATGTTTGCCTTTCTTGTTCCAATTATGGACAATAGTGTATAGGAGCAAAAAAAAAAAGAAGAAAGAAAGAAAGAAAGAAAGAAAGAGAGAGAGAGAGAGAGAGAGAGAGAGAGAGAGAGAGAGACTGATCCAACCTTGAGGATTCAAAGTAATATTTGCTAATTCCAAGGAAGAGGCTTAGTTTTTAAGACTGCTCTGTGGGGGTTGCTAAACAGATGAGCAGATCTACTAATATATTGATTATGTTTGGCATTTATAACGCTATAGAACTCAAAATGACTGAGAATAAATTCTTTTCATCTAAGTTCAGTATAAGAATATAGGGGTATTCACTTATGGTCCCAATATAATTCTATATCTATCATACTTCATTTTTTACATTTTAGTTTAGAACAGTTACTACCAGTTCCACAGTAGGACACTCTGCTTGAATGTAAACCCGTCTGTGGTAGGTTGAATGAGAATGGCCCCTAGAGGTACGCAGGCTTGCATGCTTACTCCTCAATTGGTGAAATATTTCACAAGGATTAGGAGGCGTGGCCTTACTGGAAGATATGTGTCACTGGAGGTGCGCTTTGAGATGTCAAAAGCCCATGCTTGGCCCAGTGTCTTCCTGCTGCAGAAAAGAATATAGCTCTCAGCTACTTTTCCAGCACCTTGCCTACCTGCCTACTGCCATGATAACAATGGGTCAACCATCCAAAGCTGTAAGCAAGTCCCCGATTAAATGCTTTCTTTTATAAGAGTTGCCTTGGTCATGGTGTTTCTTCACAACAATGAAACTGTAACCAAGATCACATCCTAAAGCACATTTTAATTCAAAAGATGAGCTTTTCTTAGGACATTTCAATTCGTGGCTCTTGAACTCATTGCCTGAACAAATTATTTCTTCTTCAATACTTGCTGACAATTTCTGAATGTCCAGAATACAGCTTGTGAAAGTTCTTTATTGTTGTTGGAACCATTCTGGGAACTAGGTATTTGCTCTTTTGTTATTCTGTCCAGAGAGACTTCTCTTCGGCCCTCACCTGCTGACCTTGAAGCCTACTCTCTGTTTCCTCCCTTCTTTCTCATGTCTGTTATCTCAGCATTGCTGTGCTCAAGAACAGTCCTTGGCCCTGTCCGGCCCTCCCAGTGCCATTTGAGCTATAATTCAACGGGAGCCCATTTATCCTGCTGCTCCTACTTAAGTCCCCCCTACACAAGAATTCTCCTTAGATCCTATCTCAGACTTTATTTTCCTTCCATATGAGCATTTTCATAACCTCTCCAGGGTTTTTAGTTCACCATTTTCCCAACACCTGATTCTAGAGAGAAGCTGGCCTGGAGCAGAAGACCCATGGTCTCATGAATGAGGCAACAAGAAGCAAGAAGGAAAGAGGAGAGACTGCCCCTCAAGAGTGATACAGGGTGACCGCCATTCCAACACATCTTAAGGAGAAGTCTTGAATTTAAACATTTTTAAAATTGAAGTGAACCTGCTTGAGTTTCAGCCTCTCGATCTGAAAATGATCCTGGGATCCTGAACACAATGTCATCTACATCAGTCACAATGTCATCTACATCAGCAGGTTAGACAAAGTGATGTTCACCTGTTTGCTTTTCTAAGCATGCCTATGGTTTAAATCATAACGACTGTATTTGTTCATGCAGACTATCAAAATTTCAGTAGGGTGTATAAAAAAAAAATTGAGATAATTCTCCCATCAACAAATTAAATGCTGTCTCTATTGATATAAAATAGGTTTTTTTGTTTTTTGGTTTTTTTTTTTTTTTTTTTTTTTTTTTTGGTTTTTTGAGACAGGGTTTCTCTGTGTAGCCCTGGCTGTCCTGGAACTCACTTTGTAGACCAGGCTGGCCTCGAACTCAGATATCCACCTGCCTCTGCCTCTCAAGTGCTGGGATTAAAGGCGTGTGCCACCATGCCCGGTTTAATATTTTCTTTTTATCTTTTAAATATTTATGCATGTGCTTTACATTGTGAGGCTTATGCTGTATATGGAGCTTGTGCTCTTGAGTAACAACAGACTCTGTTTTCCAAAACTGGGCACATGGTATTCCTCAGCGGGGTCTTAGTTTCCATCCTACATATACCTGGCCAAAGTCGGTGACCTCATTGATGACTCAAATATGGCACAAGTCACGGTGCCTGGCCCATATGGCTGGGGTCATAGCAGGTGACACAATAGCTTTGGTTGGCTCTCCTGCTTTGGACAATAACCCTGGGACCCAAGCCACTGTGTTGTGAGAAAAGCTAGGTCCCAATGAAAGCCTGTGCAATGTTGTTCTGTCCAGCATATCAGTTGCAGTCACGAGTGAGCAAGCTTTGGGATGATCCCTTCCTTAGGGCTACTTTAGCTAGGACCAAATGAAATGGAAAGAACTGACCCTCCAAAGCCATGCCAGAATGACAGACTTGTGAGCAAAATAAACATTGCCATTCAATTAAATCCTGCATGCACATTTTCTCATGTTTGTCATAATTTTCTATCAAGGTAACCTGATGTCATATGATTCATACCACATACACCTCTATATGTTATTGCGTAGTTATCTTCTCATTGTGTGTGTGCAAGTTATGTTGAGTGGAGTGACTAAGGGATTATCTCACGAGGTAGCTTAGACTGACCTCAAACCTTTACACCTTCTGCCTCAGCTTCCTGTTCCCAACTTTCCTGTTGTTGTCGATAATACACAATTGATAAAAATGCCTCTTCACACCCTCGGTTGAGTATTACAATTCTTATTATTTTCGTAGAATCAATTTTAGAGGATAAAAGTAAATGGTTTCCGTCCCTTGATTATATTAATTGACTTCATTTGGCTCAGTGGAATAAAAAGGTATTTAAGTCTTACTGTTTCCTCAGAGTGCTTGAACCCCAGAAGAAGTTGTATTCCTTGATCCTTCCAATCTTGAGGCGACTTCTAGTGTGCTTTGGGCATGTGTGCCTCAAACTTCTATTCCCTGGTTCCACAGTCACACTGCGGAAGTCATTCTGCCCGCTGCTGCTGCTGCATCTGGAGTGAGGAAGTGCTCTCATCATGTGCAGTGGGGTCAGTAGGACCTCACAATACTATCTGCAAATCACTGGCACCTACATATTTTACCTTAGATGGTTACACAAGAGAGAGAGAGAGAGAGAGAGAGAGAGACAGACAGACAGACAGACAGACAGACAGACAGACAGAGAAAGGTAATTAAGGTTGGGATTTCCAGATACAGTAAGTAGTATAAATAATCCAAACACGGGGACCAAGTGTACTCACCAGTGTTCTTCTAAGAAGCAGCAGTGGGAAGGAAAGAGTGTGACCATGGAAACAGGGAATAGGTGTTTGAGACACACATGCTAAGGCATGCTCGGAATCACCCAAGACCCAGAATAATCAAGGAACATATTCTCCTTCAGTGACTCTGCAGCAAGGGTGTTCTGCTGTCACCTTGACTCTGGTTCACTCACACTAATTTCAGACAACCGGTCTGCAGACCATTGTAAATAGGAAATTCTATTATTTTAAGCCACTGAAAATTTCTACTTCTTCTTCTTCTTCTTCTTCTTCTTCTTCTTCTTCTTCTTCTTCTTCTTCTTCTTCTTCTTCTTCTTCTTCTTCTTCTTCTTCTTCTCCTTCTCCTTCTCCTTCTCCTTCTCCTTCTCCTTCTCCTTCTTCTTCTTCTTCTTCTTCTTCCTCTTTCTTCTTCTTCTCCTTCTTTAGTTTGGCCTAGGACCCCTATCACTTGCTACTACGTGAGATAGAAACAAAATAGGGGAGAATTCATTTCCATTCCCCAGATAGCTTTCTTAGGTAGGTAGATACAAGCTCCAGGAAGCATGCACAAAATCCATTGGAGGTTTGTCCATTGGATGATTGTACGAAGTGTGTGCTTGCTGTCCTGTGGACAACCATAGAGCAAAGATGAGATGCTTGTGCTTGGGCATGTATACTCTAAGCTGGGGTGCACATCTGCATCCATACACATGCCTATGTACAGAGGTACACACACATCCCTATAAACAGAGTTCGTTTAGACTACTGTGTTTCTGTAAGGTCCGTGCCCCTTGGATGTATGTGATAATTCAGAGCACATAACATGAAAGTAGAGCTTGACTCTCCCCCCTTTTGAGATCTAATTGCAGTCACAGAATGGATACACACACACACACACACACACACACACAAACACACACACACACACACAAGGAATCCCAGATAACAGAGCCCAAAGATCCTAAAAAACTAGGTTAATCTCACTGTGGCTCCGAGCATGTCATAAAACATCAGCGTGCGCTGGCTTCCCCTGTCCTTCTTTCATGAGCACTGTCCCTTTATTGTCAAGGTCTAAAAACGGCAGGACATACCAAATGAGTCTGCAGTGATGTTTGAAAAATGTGCTCTGACACATTTGGAACATACCCACCGTTCAAACTCTGCCAGCTAAGAGATGCTGATCTGAAAAGCCCGCATGGCCCATTGGGAAGCCACATCCGGGTACCTGCTACCTGCTGCTGTCTTCTCTGCCTGGGGCCAGCACAGAGCCAATGTATTAAGTTGTCTCTCAGCTCTGTGTAAACACCAGGCTGCTGGGAGGGAGTCAGCCACACTGTTCATTAAGAAGAGGAGAGGAAAGCTGTCCTGACCTGACAGCCTGGGGAGAAAGCCTCAGTCTTTTGAAGAGCCCCCTTAATAAAGGAAAGGTCCTGGTCTGCCTTGACTTTGCAAGCATTGTGTATGTCTTCATTTGCAATCGGAAAACATCCACCTGAAACCTCTTCCCTGAAGTTCGGAAGCAGGAACAAGTTAGAGTGATCGTCTCCATTGGTGTTTGGGTATAAAATGAGAAAGAAAAGTCTAAGATTGGCCCAAAGCCCTGTATTCCATCACTGCGTGGTGGATTTTAAATGTATTTATATCCCCCACTTCCTCCCTTAGGGTGAAAAATAAAACCTGCCAGATTTCATTTAGCATGTATCATTTTTATACCATAATACATTCTGAAATAAATCATTAATATGATTATGAATAATAAAACATATAAAAAGTTCTCCAGGAATGAAATAAGTCAAAATGGAACAATTGATGTTGTAAGCCATGGGCAAATCAGCCATGATCCATGGGTGTAGAGAAACTCGAGTCAGTGGAAAAGTAATTCATACATGTATTCATTCATCCAACAAAATATTTGCTAGCATTCCCTTTATAACAGCACTGTGCAAAGTCCTAGAAATAGGAAAAACCAGCAGAGATGGTGTCTACCCCTCTACTAGAGAGGCCAAACTCATCACTAGTTACTCTTTAGATATTGTACAGTGGGAAAGCATGTCGCCTAAACATGATAGTCAGACTTTGTAGGGGAAATAATATTTCCTTGAAATGTAGGAAGCAGCAGAATTAACATTCAGAAACAGAAAACCAGAAATGTGAATCTGGATTTGTAGCTCAATAGCTCAGTAGAATAGCACTTGCCTAAAATGTTCAAGGTTCTGTATAGGATCCCAGGCACTGAAAAAAATGAGAGATCTGGGAGAGGGAAAGAGAGGAGGAGGAAGGGGGGCATATTAAAAATAACTGAAATGCTATCACAGTGGCTGAGATCTCCTAATAGGTCTTATAGTTAAGGAATATTGAAGTCATTAAACGGTGGTGCTCTGGTTCGTTGCTATGAGCAATCTATTCGTCATAAAAAGTTCTTCAACCATGATGCAGGAGATAGCTGCTAAATATACTGAGGCAAGCGTATACGCCAGTGAATCCAATGGCTGACACCGAAGATGCAGAGATGTGGATGCTGCAAGGGTATTTGTGGGAGATGTACGGGAACCCTTAGTGATGAAGGAGTCAAGAGAGAAGAAGGGAAAGGACACACCAAAGATGCCTTCCAGTTTTCCAAATTGACCAAGAGGTGAACTCGATTTTAGATAATTAAATTGGATGTGTCTCAATTCGTCTTAAAAGATACTCAGCAAAGAGTTGGATAAGTAAGTGATTTCAGGGAAGAGATTTATTTTGGCCAACGCTTTAGTCTTGGGATCTGTCAGCTCACAGTCAGTTGGTTATGAAAGTCCTGGGTCCAAAGAGATCCCTCGGGAACTTGTGAGCACCCCATGCCAGAAATATAGACAAATGTGCTTGTGTCTTTCCATAATCTCAGTTTATTTTATTTTATTTTTTAAAATTTAGTGTCTTAGCAGTTTCAGTGACAGCAATTTGTCAGAAAAATCCATTTTACTCGGTAGCCTAGCTGAGGCAAAAGCAAATACTTTATTCCAATCTTAATTACTAATATAAACTCTCAAATTACCCATCACAGAGTAAATAGACCTATGTCTTCCACTCCTCTGAGTGTGTGTATGTATGTGTGTTTGTCTGCCTGGCCCCCACCCTCATGTATCCATGGGTGTTACACAATGAATAAAAATTAAAGTGGTTTCAGAAGCAAGCTGAGAGAGAGAGAGAGTCTGTGTTAAAAAGATAATAAACTAGACCAGTATTTGGAAGAAGTTGAAGCTGGAGACAGTTTTGAGAAGGTAGCTGCAGAATTCAGCTACAAGATGAAAAGCCAACCATAGGCTGAAACAAGCATTAGTGGGAGAAGTGCCAAATATGGATGGCCAAACAGGTGGTTGGGCAGCAGTCAAGAGTGAGAAGCTGAGAAGAGTTGGATGATGTGCACTTGTGGTATGAGGTGATAGGCTGATGTGAGACCATGCCATTGCAGTGTTAGGTGTTCAGACCTCTGTGGGTACAGGTGAGGAAGTTATACTGTTCCCTTAGTGTCTTAGTCAGGGTTTCTATTCCTGCACAAACATCATGACCAAGAAACAAGTTGGGGAGGAAAGGGTTTATTCGGCTTACACTTCCATACTGTTGTTCATCACCAAGGAAGCCAGGACTGGAACTCAAGCAGGTCAGGAAGCAGGAGCTGATGCAGAGGCCATGGAGGGATGTTCTTTACTGGCTTGCCTCACCTGGCTTGCTCAGCCTGCTCTCTTATAGAACCCAAGACTACCAGCCCAGAGATGGTCCCACCCACAAGGGGCCTTTCCCCCTTGATCACTAATTGAGAAAATGCCTTACAGTTGGATCTCATGGAGGCATTTCCTCAACTGAAGCTTCTTTCTCTATGATAACTCCAGCTGTGTCAAGTTGACACAAAACTAGCCAGTACAATTGACCCCTTGTCAACTTGACACACAAAAACATCACTAGTAAGCTTCAACCCTTACAATCTTATTCATCCCCAAGATCTAAATAACTTTAAAAGTCCCACAGTCTTTACATATTCTTAAAATTTCAATCTCTTTAAAATATCCATCTCTTTTAAAATCCAAAGTCTTTTTACAATTAAAAGTCTCTTAACTGTGGGCTCCACTAAAACAGTTTCTTCCTTCAAGAGGGAAAATATCAGGGTACAGCCACAACCAAAAGCAAAAGTCAATCTCCAACCGTCCAATGTCTGGGATCCAACTTACGATTTTCTGGGCTCCTCCAAGGGCTTGGGTCACTTCTCCAGCCATGCCCTTTGTAGCACACGCGTCATCCTCTAGGCTCCAGATGCCTGTACTCCACTGCTGCTGCTGCTCTTGGTGGTCATCTCATGGTACTGGCATCTCCAAAACACTGCATGACCCCTTCAGTCCTGGGCCATCAATTGCAACTGAGGCTGGACTTTCACCAATGGCCTTCCATGGCCTCTCACAGTGCCAAGCCTCAGCTGCTCTGCTCAACTCCTTCATGCCTTCAAAACCAGTACCACCTGGGTGACCCTTACACATTACCAAGTCCAGCCACAGCACAAGGTACAACTTTGGCTATATCTGGAACACAGCCACTGTGCTCTCAGAAAACACTTCCCAGAAGATGTCACCTCAATGATGCTGGTCTCTTCTTAATCACCGCTAATTTCTTAGCTCCAGCTAACCAGCATCAATAGTCCCAGTAATGCAAAGTTTTTGCTTTATAGTTCTGGTATCTTGTTAATCACAGCTGATTCTTAAGCCCCAGCTAACCAGAACTACAGAATCTTCACAATCAAAACAGCAATGGCCCTGAAAAGAGTCTTTAATTTTCCCTCTGAAATTTCACAAGCCAGGCCTCCATCTTCTGCACTGTTCTCAACATTATCTTCCAAGCTCCTACACAACATCCCACAGAGCTCTTAACAACGGATGGATCTTCAAGCCCAAAGTTCCAAAGTCCTTCCACAGTCCTCCCCAAAACATGGTCAGCTTGTCACAGGAATACCCCACTCTGCTGGTACCAATTTGTCTTAGTCAGGGTTTCTATTCCTGCACAAACATCATGACCAAGAAACAAGTTGGGGAGGAAAGGGTTTATTCGGCTTACACTTCCATACTGTTGTTCATCACCAAGGAAGCCAGGACTGGAACTCAAGCAGGTCAGGAAGCAGGAGCTGATGCAGAGGCCGTGGAGGGATGTTCTTTACTGGCTTGCCTCACCTGGCTTGCTCAGCCTGCTCTCTTATAGAACCCAAGACTACCAGCCCAGAGATGGTCCCACCCACAAGGGGCCTTTCCCCCTTGATCACTAATTGAGAAAATGCCTTACAGTTGGATCTCATGGAGGCATTTCCTCAACTGAAGCTTCTTTCTCTATGATAACTCCAGCTGTGTCAAGTTGACACAAAACTAGCCAGTACACTTAGTATGGCTACTTGGGTAAGTTCTTTGACCTGGTGTTTCTATGTGCCTCCCCAGATTCATGTCTCCTCAACAAATATAGATGGTGGGTCCCTCTCTATCCCTGAAAGTTAAGCTATTTATCTGACTATGTTGTATGGGTGGAACTCAACAGGAGGTGCAGGTTCTTTGTCCACACAGTGATGAAGTCTTCATTATCCCTCAAAATGGAGTAAGAGTGGCTTGTAAAACAAGAAAGGAAGGAAGGAAGGAAGGAAGGAAGGAAGGAAGGAAGGAAGGAAGGAAGGAAGGAAGGAAGGGAGGGAGGGAGGGAAAGGGGAAGAAAGGAAGGGCAGAAAGAGAGAAAACAAACAAAAGAGGCTTATAAATGCAGTCTCCACAGTACAGCCTAAAGCCACTATTTTTACAGTATGGTGTAATTTGAAGTACATAGGATAATCTCAACAGAGACGTTGTAGTTAAGTAGCAGTCATTTGCAGAGAAGAACCTTGATAGATTTTCTGTTTTGAAGAATGAAGCGTGAAGAATCTTGGAAGAGGCATATCAAGCATAAGAAAAATGGAAGAAAAGATTATCATGGAAGCCCAAAGAAAGGAATGTTTATAGATGGCACTGGCTAAATGCCACTTTGATCAAAGGTATGCCCAGTGTTTGTATGACACTTGACTTAGTGTGTATGACACTTGTGCTCAGTGTGTGTATGACAATTAACCCAGTATGTGTTTGTGACACTAGTGTCTGGTATGTGTGTATGTGGTACTTATTCCGTGCGTGTATGTGTGTGTGTGTGTGTGTGTGTGTGTGTGTGTGTGTGTGTGTGTGAGAGAGAGAGAGAGAGAGAGAGAGAGAGAGAGAGAGGAAGAGAGAGACTTGTTTTCAGTGTGTGTTCTTGACTCTAGTGTCTGGTGTGTGTGTGAGACACTTGACCCAGTGTGTGTGACACTTGTGCCCAGTGTGTGCGTGACACTTGACCTAGAATATGACACTTGTGCCCAGCATATGTGACGCTTGTGCCCAGCATATGTGACATTTGTGCCCAGTATGTGTGTGATACTTGACCTAGTGTGTGACATTTGTTCCCAGTGTGTATGTGACACTCGACCTAGTGTGTGATACTTGTGCCTAGCATATGTGACACTTGTTCCCAGTGTGTATGTGAGACACTTGACCTAGTGTGTGTGTGTGCGAGAGATACTTGGCCTAGTGTGTGACACTTATGCCCAGTGTGTGTGTGTGAGACACTTGACCGTGTGTGTGTGTGTGTGTGTGTGTGTGTGTGTGTGTGTATGTGAGATACTTTCAGCCAAGTATTTCTATTATTAGATGAAGTCTTTTGTGTTATAAACATAAATGAATTAACAACCATTTGTATTTTCTAAATCTTTCCTCTGTTTTAAAGATGAGCACATTTTCAAATGAACACCGTTCTATTTTAAGGGTTTTAGCCAAATTTGGTATACTAGTTCACATATGAATTTTAATTTATATCAAGTCAACAAAGGGCTTCTCACAGTTTATACTCCTTTGATGTTTTAATTTCAAATAGAGATTGAAAAACGAACTCCTAGTGGTAGCAAGGTGACAGAACTAACCTATTTCTCTGTTTTTGTTTTAGTAATCTCTGGGTTGTCATTGTTGATTTTGGTTCCATTGTGAAACATAGGCTGTCCACTGCTGGATTGTGTACCACAAGATTAGAGATGAACTCTGCCCAGAGCCAGCATCAGTGTCTCCTGCTCATTACTAATTTTCATCTCCAAAAGAGACAGGAAGAAACTGCAAAGCTATGTCATGATCACATGGAATTGAGTGTGTAGTGGTGTCCATATATGTCTTGGGTAGACAATGTCACTCAAGCTCCCGAAACCAACTTCCGGGTATGGATCTGACATCTTTAAGAATTCATGAATTATGCTTATTAATAATTTAGATCTGAATACATTGCTCAGTAGTTAAAAGACTTTACGACTATTGTAGAGTACCCAGGTTCAGTTCCCTGCACCCACATCCCATAGCTAACAACAGTGAAAAGCTCCAGATCTCTGACACTCTCTTCTGCTCTCCAAAGGCAGTTGCACACACACAGCATAAACACAAATGCAAGTAAATCAAAAGCAAAAATAAATGGTGTTTTCAAGAAAGTGTATAGCCATGTAAACTCACATACAGTATAGCAGAGAGTAGCATACATAAATAAGAATGTACTCTTTCTTTAATGTAAATCTAAGTGCCATGCTCTTTAACAAGCGTTCTGGAAAGAGATTTTTATAGTAGCATTGCTTAAAATTCGTTATGCATTTTGATCATAAAAAGCTAATACATTTGATCACATCGTATCTATTACTTTAAAAAAATCTTCTTAGAGAAGGGACTTCCTTATTCCCTGTATACAAGATACACAGATCTTACTGCCCAAACTCTGTTGCAATGACAACCTATAAGACGGTAAAAAAAAAAAAAAAATGAAACTTGAAACACATCCCTGAAGACATCTTAATTAGGTCACCAGTTGCTTTGACAAAGGCAGTTTAGAGGAGAGGAGGGAGGAAGACAGTACCTACCTTGGTGGGTTGAGAAGCCAGTGTGTAGAAAAACAGGCTTCACCAGTCTATTGTCCCAACTCTATTGCTCTGACTGTCCATCCTGGTCTCTGGGCATGCTAAATATGTCTTTTAGCCTGAAACTTCCTGAGGACCTCTGCTGCTCAATAGCTCAGTGCTTTGCAGTCTTTGGGCCTATTACTTTCATTCCTTAACAGTAGTCTTCCTCCCGAATTCCTTTCTTTTCCTTCTCCTTACCTGTTTTCAAGGTCACTGGCTCAGCACAGAGCCTAGACTTCACCGTGTGAGGTTCCAGTTGATCCAGTCTGCCCCAGGATCTTCTTCATGGCATCTGACAGGTGCTATGCACTCTTTTTTTCCCTTTTTCTCACAGTCAGCATCAAATCTTTCTGTTCTACTCACAAAGATTTTTGTTAAGAATCCAGATGGGAGAAGTTAGAACAAGTGAGCACATGAGAAAAAGAAAAAAAAATGAATGAGAGAATACAATTAGGAAAAAACAAACTAAAACGGATGACCAGTTAGAAATTCATAGGAGTGGTTATGGGAAAGAAAGCTTTTATCTCCTCCTGGAGAAAAAAAATAGACGTTTTCAGTCCACCTTCTTCTTCTTCTTCTTCTTCTTCTTCTTCTTCTTCTTCTTCTTCTTCTTCTTCTTCTTCTTCTTCTCCTTCTCCTTCTCCTTCTCCTTCTCCTTCTCCTTCTCCTTCTCCTTCTCCTTCTCCTTCTCCTTCTCCTTCTCCTTCTCCTTCTCCTTCTCCTTCTCCTTCTCCTTCTCCTTCTCCTTCTCCTTCTCCTTCTCCTTCTCCTCCTCCTCCTCCTCCTCCTCCTCCTCCTCCTCCTCCTCCTCCTCCTCCTCCTCCTCCTTCTTCTTCTTCTTCTTCTTCATTTTTGGTTTTTCGGGACAGGGTTTCTCTGTAAAGTCCTGGCTGTCCTGGAACTCACTTTGTAGACCAGTCTGGCCTCGAACTCAGAAATCCACCTGTCTCTGCCCCCCAAGTGCTGGGATTAAAGGCATGTGCCACCACCGCCCGGCCAGTCCACCTTCTTTAAATTAAAGAACAGATTAAAAAATTAAAAATGATTACTGATTCGTTTATGCTTGTGACACAAAGGACATCATGTACACCTTGACCAAGGTGGCATTTGTGTCCTATATATGTAGCCACCATAAGGATAACAGGGTTGGTGGCAAGATGTTGATAAAGTCACAGGTGAACTTGGTTCTGATCAGATGATTATCTAAATCTGAATATTATCATTATACTACCAATTAAAATGACCAATATGTGGTCCCAAAGCTACCCTTGTAGCTCCCAGACACTCTGTCACCTGTCCTTAGAGTTCCCTGGCTGTCTTTCTTCTTTTCTCTGGCACCAGAATGGTTGGGGAGAGGGGCAATGTAATTCTGTAGACAGAAGGAAGCAGAGCCAAGTTTCCATCAGAAAAGTTTTGTTAGACCAATCAAGAAAGTCAGTTGAGCAAAACAGGCTATTGTTGCTTAATCTGTCCTACCTGACCAGGAAAGGCTCTGCTGGGCTTTCAAAATGAATGATTCAGAGGCATGGAAGGATTTACATTTGTTTGGGAAAGATTGCGATTTCAGAATGTAATTCAATATACACCTTTCCGCCTATTTCCACAGCTTCTCTTTTCGTGTGCTTTGTTACCTGTTCAATGACATGTAACCAGGTGGCACTTGACACCAAATAGCTCTAAAGCAGGTCATTGTCTGCTCCAAAGTCAACCATCAGCCTGGGGTCAGGACCATAAACTGAGTTGTGACGTCATTCCTAATGCTTCAGACTACAGGAGTTTCACCCCTTTCTACTCTCCAGGGTCACAGTCCCTCAGGCACTTTATTCACACAGTGTAAAACGGGATACCTGTGTCTCCCGCACCATGGGAACAACTCCGAGTCGTGAAGAAAATGGTCCTGCCTGAGGTCCGTACAACATGATCTCTCGGTTGAAAGACTTCTTTTCTCTCTGTGGGGTGAAGCACCCTGCCTGCCTCCTCAGTCTGGTCTGTTCCAAGAAGAGCCTTTAGAATATTTGCAATGTACTTTCCTTCACTCAGTACAGTTGAATAAGTAGGGGAAAAGATCGATTTCTACAACAGCAACAAATCTCCATAATACCCTTCAAGGTGTGGCAACCTTTATGGCCTGCAAATCTTAGAAAATCTTCCCCCCCCCCCCCCGTGCAGTGTGGGCACTAGGACTGGGATACTGTAATATTCATGAGTGCATTATTTCTCAGAAACAAAGCTCTGTGTTTTGCAGCTACTTCATTTATGGTGAGAGATAAACACTTGATTGGCAAGGCTGATGCTGAATTTTCCTCCATCAGTTTCCCATCAATGAATTGCTTGACACATGACTAAGCATGCTTTAACGTAGGCTTCTCCCAGCCTTACACACATTTCTGTTACTGACAAATGTCTCAGCCGTGACTGAGTGCATTCAGGTCAGAAAGAGAACAATAGGATCTTGTTCTGTGGTGATGAATGTTTGGGTAGGGGGTGTATGGGTCCTTAAGTGGGACTTGAAAAGTGTATTGATGTAATAGAGAGCCTGACTCCACTTCTTCCTTGGCCAATGAAGTTATTAGGTGACCTTAAGGAAGTCAATTCACAGCTCTGAGCTTTGACTTCCTTATTTTCACAATGGAAACATTGGATTGGACCAACAGCATTCAATGACACCCTTGAAAGCCATGGATTCTTTTAGGAGGTGTAAAATCACATAGGGTCTGTCTTTTCTGTGACATTTCTGTGGTCTTAGTTTCTTAGAGGCTGCAGTTTTGTTTTATTTTGTGACTGGCCAATTGGGTTTGAATTTTCTCGTTATTTGTGGTTCAAGTAGTGTTTTTCTCTTAGTGTTTACAAGAGACTCCCAATCCCTTTCCAACCGTCCACGCAAAATAATTGTTAGCTTCACGGGAATAAGACCTAATTCATCCTGGGCCAAGTCTGAGTGACTGTGGCCCAGGAACAGGGACTTGGATTGCTCTGAATAGCGTGGCCACTCTGTATGGGGTTAGGTAAACTATTATAGCCAGAGAACAGAAGGAAGTCGTAAATCAAAAATACTTCTCAAATATGTTGGTGGGATTATTCGGGATATGACAAAGGAGGCAAACTCCATTAGAGCTTTCAGAGGCTATTTGGTGACTTTCTTCACTTTTGGGTTAGTAGAAAATAGTGATTGGTTAAGTTGGTCCAGGCCAAACTTTTTACCTGATCAACTGAAAGAATGCTCAGACAGATGCAGGGGTAGACATAGTTATTAAGGGAGGTGGGCAGCAGGAAAGACAGTCAGACATCATTAGACTTTGGAGGCACAGTGCTCAGACTTTTCACATCTGGGAAACTCTACCCCATCAATCAGCCTCATAGGGTCTTTAATATAAGTAAGCCTTTAAAAAATTAAAAACTATATTAAAAAAACCCCTGATGCGTATGAGTTTATTTGTTCGTTTGCTTGCTTGTGGGTCTGTGCACTGCGTCTGTGCTTAGAGCCCACAGATGCCATAAGAGGGTGTCGGATTCCCTAAAACTGGAGATAAGACAGTTCTTAGCCACCATGCGGGTGCTAGAAAGTGAATCTGGGCCCTTTACAAGAGTAGCCAGTGTTCCTAACTACTGAGCCATTTCTCCAGCAGCCCCTAGGTACATTTTGTCCCCTCTTTTTTTCCCCTGGGAATCTCATGTAACACATCTGAAGTCAAACTCAAGAGCTGCCTTCTACGGTGCCTCAGTGCGAGCCTCAATAAAGCCAAACTTCCCAGCCTTCTTTATACAGGTTTATTTCATTGCACAATGTCCTCTGTGTACACACACACACACACTGTGTTTGTCTCGATGTCTCTATTTCTGTCTGTCTCTCTGTCTCTGTCTCCATCTCTCGCTCCCTCTCCTTTCCTCCCTCCCTCTGTCCCTAACCCCTTCCCCACCCCCACCCCGTGTTTACCTTTGTCTCAACAAGAAGATTGGTAGCATCTCTGAGAACACAGACAACATGATGGTGGCACTCCCATCATCTCCCTGATGTCTTCCAGTGATGCACAGCTCAGTGGCACAGTTGGCCACATTTTCATCTAAGGCTTGTGATTCATGATGAGTGGTCTAATCCCGTTATCTGAATCCTGGTGCTCCTTTTCTGGCTCTGTAGGCCTGAGGTTGACCCTACAATTGAGTTCTGCTTAGCAATATTTAAAGCAGTTAGAAGTCTGTAGGAGCGATTACGAGAAACAAAGCTTTGCTACTCTCCTGGGAAATAATTAAAAAGAGCCTTTCTCATTCTTCCTTCCTTGGCTATATGTATGATGCCTGGGATGGCAGGAGTCAAGAAAATGTTAGAGACGCATGACCCTGTGGTAACCACGTTAAAGTATAAAGCCAGGACAGTAACTTGCCATTGGAGATTTCTTTTTTAAGTTAAAAAAATGTATTTAAGAAATAGCTAGGATTGCAATATATACCTTCTTATGCATTCTTCATCATAAACCTTTATGGTATTCCTATAATACCCTAGCTATAGTGCATAAAACATATTAGAAACCCAAAGCATTAGTTTCTATCTTCAAAGAGTTTACATGTAGTAGGTAAAGAAAGAAAACTAGGGATAGTCATGATAAATTATTACCAATGTTAGACAAAAGTCCGAGATGGTCTGGGAAAAGGAAGGAAAGGATATGGGAATTACAGCACTCAGCTCTGTGAGCAAGCCTGGTTGTCAGAAGAAGAGCAAAGCTTGTAAGGATGCCATGAGATAAGAAAGTGAAGGCGGCCTGAGCAGAAGTGGTTCAGTCACTGGGTGCAAGCATCCTGAAGAGCCGAGGGAGGGAGGGAGGGAGGGAGGGAGGGAGGGAGGGAGGGAGGGAGGGAGGGAGGGAGGGAGGGAGTGCAGGCTGCCCAGGGAGACCCAAGCGGCTGCAGTGAGCAGCCTCCCATGGGTGTGAGGAAGTGAACTGGAGTTCTCCACAGGAACAGCCTGTGCTCTTAACTCCTGAAGCATCTCTCCAGCCCCACAGAAAGTGTTTCTTAATATATTGGAGGAGAAGCTATTAAGAAGGAATACTCTGGCGGTGGTGCATACACACTGAAGATGAAGTAAATATCACCAAGTATAAAATTCTAGTCTTTAGGTTAAATCAAAAGCCTGAGATGTTTACCGTTTGCATCTTGGAATTGCATTTGAGTCCACATTAAAATGTAACATTGCAAGCAACGCTTATATGAAAACAAGTATTTATTGATTTTTGAGATGTAATCCCATTATCCCCTTTTAATCCTGTTTGAATTGCCTCACAAGTAGTTTGAAGAACCTTGCATACATGAGACTTCATATGTTAAGGAATGCTTCATAAATACAGTAATACAAATTACACATCCAGCTCTTTTTTGTTTCTATATCGCTGAGTTCAAGTTGGTTGGGTTCTTTTTTTAAAGTCTCTCTCTCTCTCATTAATGTAGAGGAAAGAGGGGGAGTTAAAATTGATCATAAGTAACTTTCAGTCATTTGGATTTGATGGCAACATTTGTTTGAATATCTTTGAAGAGTTCATACCATTCCAAGCTGGTCACTTGAGTTCCTAAGATGTATGGACCATTACAAGAACACTACTGAATTTGTGTGTATACAACATCTGACCTTGGTGAATCAAATTGAAGGAGATGCTATAAAGCTAAGTACTGGTGAGACAGGAGTCATTAGATCCAATGCATACATCCAAAAGCATGTGAGTTGCCCAGTGTGATCTGTGGGGTTATAAAAACATCGTAGTGATAATGTAAAAGCACATTTTCTACTTATATAAAGTAATGTCTATTTGCAACAGTTAGTCTTTGCAAAACATTACATTTGGGATCTTGGAATGGCCACCAAGACTCAAGGCTCAATCATCAGCCCAAGGCTAGAAGAGGTGGTGCATAGCAGAAGACGTTCGGGACATTGACAGGCAAGTGCTTGCATGGGTTATTGGGGTCTCCACCTTTCCCCCTCCTTGTTTCTAAGATGTCATCAGTTAAGTAGTTCGTTCTACTCTCTGCTTCCTACCTCAATGCCCTGCCCTTCTATAGGGTCAACATAACAGGGGCAAGCCACAACAGACAGAAGCCTCTGGGGCCGTGAGCCAACATCTGTCCTCATTTCTCTTAGGTTGGTTATTGTATGTGTTTTGTTACAAGGATGGGAGTCTGACTAACTCCATGAATTAATCAAGAACTGTTGGAAACAAAAAAGGTCTTTCAAGCTTTTAAAAAGCTAAATCTATAGGAAGCAGCAGAAATCATTACTAAGTCTTTCCCCTAAAAAAAAAAAGTGTCAGTTATAAATTAAATATTTATCTATTCCCCCTTGGAGCTTCCTTTGGAAACAGCTTTAATTTTTGTTTTTGTTTTCTGCTTAAGGAATGATATCTTATTTATATTTAGGGAATATATGAAAGCTAGTCGAGAAACGCAGCTGTGCTTAAGATCAATACAGTTTGTATTCTCAGGTTTATTTTTAATACTATCAGCATACTCATGGAAGTTACAGGAATCTCCAGACAAGCTTCTGGGAGCTAGAAGACCAGAGTTTTAGATATAGAAGAAACCCCTGTGTCTTTGTGATTATAAAGCCAAGTTAAATGGCTCCCCTTGGACATATAGTAGGAAAATACAGGGAGAGAGTCCAGGTTTCAAAATGCCCATGCTTTCCTCTCCCAGATGGATACAGTTGGTCGGGAAGAGATGGTGGCAAGGGGGCGGGGGAGGGAGGCTCTTAAGTTAATTGGCTAATTTTCCAACGGTATAAATACAATTTTAAAGATGAAATCAAATGAATATGTAAACATTTTATAAGTGGATCTTGGAAGCGACCCATAATATTTTGGAAAATTGCTTCAGTGTTGCAAGCAAGCATAAATAATGTGGCTCCTGATGAGACTTGCTTCATTATTGCCGGACTGTCCCCACCCTTTCTAAGGAGCAAGAAGTTTGGCTTGGTTGTCTGTTGGTTTGTTCGTTTTGCACACCCCCCCTCCTCATAATGTGTACATTATTGTGATGCTAAAATGTCTCCTATAGGAAAAGTCTATTCTATAATTCTTCTTTACATCTTAAAGGAAAAAAATCGTGTATTTCTGTGATTTCACAATGTTGCTGGGAAGCAGTTCCAAATACTGAGAAACACTGTAGTAGCCATGACCATATGTGTGGTATGTCTCTCTCTCTCTCTCCATATATATATATATATATATATATATATATATATATATATATATACACATGCACACATATATAAAGATACACACATATATGTATACGTGTATAGATATATGATGTATGCACTCATACATACACATACACATACACATACACATACACATACACATACACATACACATATACATATACTAGAGGCTGCAATCTCACTTTAGAGTGTGGCCATCCACTTATTAGCTGATAGATCTTTAATTGGTGACTTAACCTCTCTGAGCTTTAGTTTAATTGTATTAAAAATAAATCATAGGGTCTGGAGAGATGGGTCAATTACAACCATCTACTGCTCTTGCAGAAGACTGGAGTTGCCTTCCCTGCGCCAATGTCAATTACAACCACCTGTAACTCTAGCACCAGACTTTCTGACAGCCTCTTCTGGACTCCATGTACATTTCACGCATGTGAACAAGCTCACACTTACACATACATGTGCATGACTAAAAATAAAATAAATATTAGAAAAGGAATAGTAAGTCATAACGGGATCACTGCAAAGATGGTTAAGATACTAATTCATTAAACTTGCATCTAGTCATCATCAGATCCAGACAGCTGCTGCTCTTAGAATCCTCACTAAGCTTGAGCAGTCCAGATTAGCGTCACAAGTAGGTATTAGGGAGACATCATCGTGCTTTATAAGATGACCATGGATGTTTCTGTCTGCTGGACATCTCTATGTAGTGGAGGTGAGATCAAACAAAGCCCAGCAAAATAGACATCCTGAGGCCTGTTAACCTTCCCATCGGTATAAACCTCTCACGTCTCCATTACGGACACCTTCCAAAACAAACATTTACCGAGTAGGATTGCTCTACTCCCACAAAGCAGTGGGCTCCTCTCCAACTTCAGCTTTCCTTTTCTACATAACAAGAAGCTCAACATTTGGTACTGTTCGGAATGTAATGCTGGCTCTGCTATTCCCTGGGGCTATCTGGGAGGAAGTACAGACCCAGATTCCCCACAATATTCCATTATGTGAAGCAGGGAGCCCACTTATGTGCCCATGTTCTCTGATTAATTCTTTTATTGTTTTGTTGTTAGACAGCAAAAGATTGGCCTGTGAGAAGGGTCTTAGTGGGAAGATAATTAACTCAGCCTCCAATCTTTCTTATTTTATTGCCAAGGACCAGATTCAATATAGAGAGGATCTTCTATTGTGGGATTTCTGTATACTGATATAAACCAAATATTTCCTTATTCATGTGAGCACTGTATTCTCTTTTATTCAAGTAAATGTCAAGTCTAGGTTCTCTTCACATATGGAATTGACAATTAGGTCTATTGCAAACCACGTTCAGTAATGCAGCCCTGGTTTCTTAGGTTTATTACATTAAATGCGCAGGAAAGATTTTGTTTGAAACTATTTATGGATCTCATGAAAACTGATGCAAATTATTGAGCTATTGGAAGAAAAAATGCTATTAATATTGCAAGTATATATGAAAAACTGGGCTGGGGATCTAGGTCAATGATAAAGCACTTGCCTGGAAAAATGAGGCCCAGGTTCAGTCTTTAGTATAACAAAAATAAAAACAGGACCAAAAAGTAAACTAATACTTGTGAGTAGCGAAGAGATTGGCTTTTGTTTCAAGTCCACTCTTTTTCAAGGATTCTTGTTTTGAGATCCTGAAAAGAGCTGTTATTTTTGTAAATGGCTACCTGTCACAATATACCAGAAAGTGAAAGAATTTGCCATTTTCCTATTCTGAGTTTGGCATGTTTGAGCATGTGAGTGCACGTGTGTCTACGTGTATCTAAATGGATACGCTACTTTCTACATCCCAAGATATATTTCTTATCAGTACCACAATATGTGAGCTGAGCATATTTTCAAAACCTTGATGACTCTGCTGGGGATTTGTCCCACCTCATAGCAATGTCTGGAATGGAAGAGATTTAGGCTTTTCGAGTTCGCTGCAGCCAAACCACTGGTCAAACTTAGTTTGAAAGAAGCTAAAGACTTGGACAACCTGGATCTAGAAACCCAGAATCTCAGTTAGGGTTTCCATTGCAGTGAAGATACACCATGACCATGGCAACTCTTATAAAGAACAACATTTAATTGGGGCTGGCTTACAGGTTCAGCGGTTCAGACCATTTTCATCAAGGCAGGATGCATGGCATCATCCAGGCAGGCACGGTGCCAGAGGAGCTGAGTGTTCTACATCTTGTTGCAAAGGCAAACATGAGAAGACTGGATCCCATGTGGCTAGGAGAAGAGTCTCAAAGCCCACCCCCACAATGACCCTCTTCTGCTAACAAGGTCACACATACTCCAACTAGGCCACACCTCCTAATAGTAACACTCTCTGGGCCAAGCATATTCAAACCACCACACATGGGGTAGGTCTAATAACCTCCTTTAGCTTCAGAGAAGTGTAAGTTGTCAGGGCAGTCTTGGCATTGGCAAGGTGTAGCATATATTGTAAAATAATACACTTTAATAGACAAATGGCTAGCAAACACTTCAGCAGAGGGAGTGCATTCTGGGCAGAATATGCCCACACTTGGCATCAGTATCCAAGGCCTAAGAGAAAGAAGGGAAGCATGACCCTTTCACGTCTGTCTGTTTTTCTAAAATGCCTTTCTAAATACTGTTATGTCAGCTATACATCTTATTCTTCTTTTAAGTTTCATCATGATTTTGAAAGGTTGTATTTTCCTATTGATATATAGGCTTAGTCCATATCTGTAGCCATTCACCTCAAAAGGAAAAACTTTTCTTCTACCAACTTTATTGCAGTGTATTTCCATGAAAATTTTATTTCCATTATATTCTACTTTTGTTCTGTATATCTACAGCTGCAGTTAATATTCTTATGGTTCAGGAGTCCAAACAACCAGGAATTGAAAATATTTGGGAAAAACAATAGCAACATTTTGTCATTATTTCCTAATGTACTCTAATAACCATTTACATTGTTAGGTACTCTAAAACATCTAGAGATGGTTTAAAAGGCATAGGAAGATGTATAAATGTTATATTCAAATATGAATATAGTTTAGATGAGTTGTGAGGGTGTGCAGAGTTTGGTACTCACAGGAGGTGCCAGCACCAGAAATACTAAAAGTTTTGCTTCATCTGAAATTGTTTCAGCTCAATCTTTCAACCAAAGAATTTACTGAACCCTCTGATCATATTGCCCAAATATCAACTCTCCTTATTTCTCTCACTAAGTACTTGAGAGTCAGCAGTTGCCAGGAACAAAGGGCTATGTGGGCTCACAGTCTGGGAGTCACAGTCTCTCCTGGAGAGGAAGACCTGGTTACCTGTGGCTGCTTGGTGGCAGTTGCATGCTGCTGAATCTATCCAACCCCTCACACCTTTGTGAAACAGGAGGCAGAGAGTGAACAGAACGTGGAGCCAGACTCTGAAATGTCAAGGCTCACCCTCTACTGATAAATTTCTCCTCCTGGGAAATACACATTGAAATAGCCCATAGAAAGCATTTCACATTCAAACCACAGCAAATGTATTTAAGTGTTACAGAACACTTGCTGATTATTTTATATATATATTGAGGGCTACAAGACAGGTCTTTGGGTTCATTGTCTATTTCTCCTCAAGAACTTCCTTTGAGGATGCTTAGCTTGGTACACACGGGGAGGCTTTGCTTGTCTGTATATGCACACTTCACATTCTCTTTAACTCAAACGGCAGCATGGATGATAATAGGGGGAAAGGGTTGAAATCATGTCTCCTTTAATTTGGAGGACGTTCATTACTTGCCTTTCAAAACTGTGTTGTGCTCACTGGAAGTTATGCTGCTGGCGGGCTGATCAATCTTTCTTTTCTTCTTTTGTTTTCAAGTCTATTCTAAAATTTAGTTTGGAGATTGTGAGTTCTCAGCTTCCTTCTCTGGCTACGGTGCCTGCTGCTTGCTACTGTGCCTCCCTGCTACAATGGGCTTTTATACCTTCAGAACGGCAAGCTCAAATAAACCATTCCTCTGTAAGGTGCCTTGGTCTTGGTGTTTTGTCACAGCAGCAGAAAAGGAACTAATACGGTCTCTAAAAGTCCACAGTGGCGTGGGTTGCTTTGGCTCTTTTAAAACCTGAGAGTTTTTAATTTGAAGAGACAACTTTTCTCCAGATCTGATATATATATTGTTCACTTCACTACATTCTCTCTCTCTCTCTTCGTACTCTGACATTCTTCCGGGATATAGGGATTTGAGAGATTGTCTTTAATCCTTTTGTATACAGGTTCAGTTCCATCTGAACACAGTTCATCTTAGTGTTTTAAGCCAAGACCTAACTGCTCAGCCCATGCTCCTGACACGATTGGCCACACATCAACATTTCCACACCTCCTGTTTTTCATTTGTAAGTTCTTAGATTCCTAAGCAATACTTCTACAGGCAAGCAGTTTTAAGTCTTTTTAATTACGTGACTTGTTATGCCTTCTGCTAAAGTTATCAACCTCTTAGAGATGGGCTTGTTCTTAGTTCTGTTTATTACCTCTTTACTAGACCATTGATTTTGTAGGAACATTGAAGACTCTTGGATGTCTATAACTTTGTATTTGAGAATTACCTTTACATGGTCCAATGTACAAAGAATACACTGAGAACGAATGTTTCTTTCAAATGTGAAGGTTGACATAGTTCCTAGAACTGGATACAGAAGTCGTCCACAGTTGTGACCTTCTTCTCTAGTCAGTTAAGATCATCAAGCCCAGAAGGCAGAGAGAGGAAGTTGTCTCCCCAAGTGCAGCTTCCAATAATCTCCTCTTTGACTCTTGATTTCTGATTGCTCAGAAATCTTGAAACTGTTGAAAAGGCTACCTCTAAACCTTCTATTTGTTCACAGTAGTACATATTCTCTGTCTCTCTAAGGTCCCACAATGAATGTGGTTCACTGATTCTGCTTTATACTGAAATAAACTGTTTTTCTATTCTAAATAAATATTAGATTCGGAATAAAATGAAAATATAAATACAAACCCAGTCTATCCTCTTTTAAAAACTGTCCTTGGGAGAAGGGTTTACAAAAAGTAAATTTTATTTTCTCCAAGTCCAGGGAAGACCCTTTCATCCAAGAGTTAATTTAGCTTCCAGAGCTGGTCTTCATAAATATGGGCATGGTAAATCATATACTGCAGCAATCTTGGGTCACAAATATTTTCTTACATATTACTGTAAAACAATAAGGTGAAGACAAGGTGCCTTTAATTCTTTTCTTGACCTTATACCCTGCTATTTTGAGATGGTATTTCCTAGCAATGTTCTCATTATAATAAAGTTTAACCACAATAAAAGCAAAATCTTCTTCCAGTTTATTGTAATTGGTGGAGGTATTAATTTTTAATGGAGTTCTCATGAGGACAAGGATATATCCTTTGGGATTATGCAGTGGTTTTATCCTTAGAGAAGATGAAGTCATTTTGAATATAGAGCATCCCTTTCCATACTTAATGGGATCATTGACCAGTAACTCTCTATCGGTGACCCGACTTGACTTCCGTGCTGAGTTGTCTGAAATATATGCAAGACTGTGACATTTAATTACAACACGCTTTTCAGAAATAGCATCATTACATGTTAGCCACCGGATCATGTACTTTTGGCAGTGGATATGGTCTAATTTCAACAATGCAAGCTTGGTTTTTTTAACCGCAGTTACAGGGAGAGCAAAGACATTTCGTGCTCTCTCTCCATAGCTACGAGAGTAGATGTGCTCTTTGCAGGTGGTTGATAGAATAACGCTGAATATTAATCTCACAGACTTACCCTTCTCTCCCTCAATTTCTAACCTTTGTGAAGGGCTATATCACAAAGTATGCATGGCAAGAAATGGAATGTTATCTGCCTCTCAACCTTTTTACCCATTTTTTAAGTGTATTTCTAAATGGTGAGGGGAAATCACTAAAATTGCAAACAATAAACTCATTCAGCATTCCATTCAGTGGAGATTTACCTATTGCTCCTGTACTATTTATGATAAATAAGAATGACTTAATATTTTCCTACTTCTAAGGAGATGGCCCTGTAGTAGAAATATAGTATAAATATTGCAGACTAAACAATTCAACAGGATTGGATTTTAAAATAGGAACAATAGGAAGAAGAATGTACAAAGCATTAACTTTTTTTTTCTGCCCCACATTTGACCTTTTTCAGATCAAGGTCAATTGGAATACCACTAGTTCCTTTTGTGTATTATCTATTTAATACAATTAAAATTCCTATCATGGAAATTGTGTTTTTTCCTTTATTTTATTAATAAGATGGGAAGGCACACTGGCTTCACCCAAGTCAGATAATGTGTCATGGGCAGGTCCACAGTTAAAATCCAGACAATCTGACAGGAAACAAATAAAACATTTCAGAGACTAGATAAAGCCTAGAAAAATGTATATATATTCTATAAAGTTAGAGGGTTGAGAGAAGAAAATGAGGAAAAGAGGGAGAGGGGGCAGAGGGAGAGAGGAAAGGAGGGAGGGAGAGATGGAGGGAGAGAGAGGGAGAGATATGTCATTCAGAACTGCAGATTCTGAGTGACACTTATAAGGGGGTGGTCAGATGGCTCAGTAGGTAAAGGATATTCCTGAACAAGTGTGAGGACCTCAGTTTGACCTGAAAGCCACCGTGCAGAAGAGACTGACTCCTAAAAGTTACCGTCTGACTTCCTGTCATCATTTGGAAAGCAGGACACCCCTCCTCGCCCCTGCCCTGTATAGATAGTAGAAGAAAATCTGTGCTGAAATTCAAGGCACCGTTGTCGGAAATCCCGTTTCCCTTTCTCATATAATTTTAAGCCAGTGGTAAACTGAATTTCATTAAAACTGGAAAAAAACATACAGCATAGCCTTGTCAAGAGTTAGATTGACTCAACTCAGGAACCCTCACTCAGGCATGACAAAGGACATGGTTTTTCTATGAGAAAAACTGTTTTCCTTTAGTCGTTTCTGTTCCTTTTTATTTTAGTCAATTAAAAAAATTACTGGACAGGTAACAAAAGAAGGAAATGAGTGCAAGTTGAAACAACTCAGTATTTAGTCAATGAAAACAATAAAACAAATAAATAAATATCCCAAAATTGTCATTGCCACACAGGAAAATTAGTACATTCAATACAGGAAAGGAAATCAATATCGATAAAGAGAAAGGAGTTTTAATTTTTTAGACGTGAACAGTTTACAGTAGTGAGAAGTTGAAACACTCAAAATGAGAACTTGGTACGAGGAGGAGGACATCGTTTAGGGAGCTCATCAACAACTTGCCGGAGTGTGGACAGTGATGGGCAGATGTTGATATTGATCAGTAAAGTAAAATGCAGTTGACAAAATAATGCAGACAATGGAACAGACTCTCTACGGCTTATGGGACAATAATACTAGAGATGTAATATGCCCTCCTGGAGCTCAAAGACAGAAGGACAAAAGTGAAGCAGAGGAAACATAAGGAGGAAAAAATTTCCCCAAGCAGTTGAAAGACATCAAAGAAGTACAACCAATCTCCGCTAAGTGGCATCTATAAAAAGCATCTTTATCCAGGTACATCATAGGCAACTGACTGGAAACTCGGAAAAAAAATAGAGCATCTTAGAAACAGACAATTTACAAAGACAGCTATATACTATGGAGAATAATGATGAGAATAATGTCCTTCTTAATCAGGAAGGACAGAGACAAGAACAGTAATTGAGAAAGGCCTGTTGTCTGAAGTGCAACGACAACAACAACAAGAGTAGTCAGACTTTCACTTCATATCTTATAAGGACGACCTTCCGAAATGAAGATGGAATCGCTTCTGAGAGACAGGGAGGTTGAGGTGGACAGTGGCCTTAGCATTGAGCAGCCCTGCCCCTCCTTTACTGTACTAAAAACCCACTTTCTTAAAAATAACTTAATAAGCAAGTGATTGAATCCATGAATGAAAAAACAGTAAAAAGAAAGAAAGAACAAGAAAATAAAATTGAGAGGTTTTGAGAATCTGTGTGGACAGTAACCACAATAAATATTTAAAGAAATTCTCTTGACTATGGAGAAGTAATACCATGAGGAAGCTAGAATTTATATATAAAAAAAAAGAAAGAAAAAGAAAAAAGGAAAAACTTTAAAGAATCTACACATGGACTAGAGAGGTGGCTCAGTGGTTAAGAGCACTGACTGCTCTTCCAGAGGATCTGAGTTCAACTCCCCACAACCACATGGTGGCTCACAGCCATCTGTAAAGGGATCTGATGCCCCTTTCTAGTGTATCTGAAGACAGCAACAGTGTGCTCGTACATGTAAAATGAGTAAATAAATCTTTTAATAAAGAACTACACATAATGGTTATGCTGTCACACATCTCCGACACTGTAATGAAGTTCTCACTTTATCCTTATTAAATTAATCTAGAAAAGGAATAAAGAGGCACACAGATTATAAAGAACTGAACATATTCTTATCCACCCATGATGCATGCGACTGTGGAAATCTTCACTGTAATACACCACAAGCATATTAATAACTAATAAGTTAACATATTTAGGGCTAATATTTAAGATCAGTTTTATTTTTCTATTGCTAAAAGTATGCAAATAGAAAGTGTACTTTTTAAAACAACTGTTCTCGATGCACATCACCCACATTTGATTTACAAGGGCCGGGAGTATGGTTCAGTGGTAGACTGCTTGTGAACCAGTGAAAACCTAATACCACAGTAAGAAGAAGGGAAAATAAGGCTTGTAAAACATGTTTAAAAATCCCCTTAAAGCATATAGTAAAATAACATTTTAAAAATCCACTAGATGCATAGAAATATATATTTTTAAAAACGAGTGAACTTTAAAGTATTGTCAGCAGTCATGAAAAAATACCCAAACAAATCTTATATTCAGAAACTGGAGGACTCAAAATTGTTACTGTATCTGTGTCCCTGAAATCACTTGATATATTTGATATACACTCAGATATCATCTCAGATTTTTTTTTTAAAAAATTAAAGTCTAAAGGTTTAAGGGCTCAGATAAAAAGATGAGACAATAACACAATTTATGGATTCTTAATACTTGACTTCTGAAGTCAGCATGCTGTTGTAAAAACAGACTGCTGGAGCCTAGTAGAATATTAAATTGCCTGTGTATTTTCTCCGGATTCTAGAATCACACAATTAAGAACGTGTAGTGAGGAAACAAGAATCTCAAGTGTGAGGAGCCACTGTTCACACTTGGGTTCCCGAGTGTGTCTTCAGGGATGCTGAGCGCAGACTTTTCGGGGCTCAGGCGGGAAGAAGGAGCCGATGAGGTCAGCTCCACCTGGCGCTGGCTCTCTTCTCACCAGACAGCAGATTGCCCAGTGGCTCCTCCAGCTTCTCTGCACACAGGGAAGGTGGCAAAGAATCCAGGAGCCGTATGCTGACAAGATGGACACCATATGTCTCCACATGCATTTCCTAGCTGTTCTCATCGTCTCTTCCCCCACTCATCCCTTTAGCATAGGAAATCTGGTGACCGCAAGAACTTAATGTAAGAAGACATTGAATGTCAATTTTTTTAATTGAATTACCTGTGTTTATTCTCTGCGGTTTTTGGATAGCCTTTATTTATGAAGTTATTACCAAAGGTTTCAGATTGTATCTTGAAATGACTATTCCTATGATGATAGTTGTAAAAATGATTAAGACCCCTAGGGCATACAATTTAAGTAATATAGGATAGGAATTATCAATTAAAAATGATAAATGGGAAGTTGTTTTTTTTAAGAAACACTACCAAAATCATACCTAAAGGAGGACCTAAAATTATATTATATATCTATGTGTATATGATTGTGTGATGTGGAGTTCATACATGCATGTGTGTGTGTGTGTGTGTGTGTGTGCAGGTCAGAGGTCAAATTCGGGTGCATTCCTCAAGAGCTGTCTACCTTGGATTTTTATGGCAGTCTCTCACTGGTTGGTTTGGCGATCACAGACTGGGTTGGGTTGACTGGCCAGAGAGCAGCAGGCCAGTCATTCTTCTTCATTGTCTGGAATCACAAACATGTTCCACCACAACTGGATGCTCAAGGGTAAATACCTTTTTTCATAATTCCGGGGCAAGCATGTGATGAGCTGAGCCACCTCTCTAGCACCCAAGAAATTGTATTTCAAGGATAGAATTTTCCTGAACTATTAGGTTGGATCGATTGTTATTTAAAATGACTAGGATTCAATCGCAAGATAGTCTTTTGTACAATTTGAGCTTGGTCTACTTCTGCCTTCCTCTTTTTTTTTCTTTTCTTCACCCCCCCCCCCCCCCCACACACACACCCTCCGCAGTTTCAAGAAAGCAGACCAGTCTTGGGGTTTTCTCCAGGCGTCTGTAAATATTTATCCTGGAGATATCTCAAGCACCTCGCCTTAGTCAGTATTCTATTGCTGTGAAAAGACACCATGACCACAGCAATTCTTACGGAGGAAAGCATTTGATTGGATCTTGCTTACAGTTTCAGGGTGTTAGTCCATTTTGGTCATGCTGGGAGCATGGCAGCACACGGGCAGACATGGTGCTGAAGTTGTAGCTGAGAGTTCTACATCTGGATCTACAGGCTGCAGGAAAAAGGAGGCCACTAGGCCTGGCTTGAGCTTTTGAAAACCAAAGCCCACTTCCAGTGAGATATTTTCTCCAACAAGGCCACATCTCCTAACCCTCTTCAAGTAGTTCTCCTCCCTAATGACCAAGCACTCAAATACAAGAACCTGTAGAGGCCGTTCCTATTCAAACCACCACACATCCAAAAGAGAAACCTGGAAAAGCCTGCATGTTACAGGTGATATAGTAACGATGAGTGGTGGGGTTGCACAGAATCCGAGGGCTGGTTTGTACACGCTGGGCTTTCCGCATGTGATTGATCTGAAATTTAATTGACTCTTAGAACATTATCCTGCTTGTTACGTTTGGGCTTTTCAAACGCCCCAATGAATCCCTTGTTTGTGAAGCTCACCTCTTCTTAGCTACTGAAATATGTTTGTTGTGTAAGCTACACACTGTAACAGTAAAAGTTGGTTAGTAATGATGGTTCCATCAGGAAAATGCTTGCTGTACAAGGACGGGGATCTGAGTTCCGATTCTCGGCACCTTGTCAAAAGGTGGGCACCGGGGCGCATGCGTATACTCTCAGCCCTGTGTAAGTAGAGACAAGAGGACCTTGCTAGCTTGCTAGTCCCCCTGAATTGGCCAGGTAAAGAATGAGCGAGAAACCTTGGATAAAAGAAGGCGGTGGAGAGCAGACAAACAAAGCATTACCTTCTGGCCTCTGCAAACAGGTACATACAGCTGTATACATCAATAAAGGAAACGATGCCTTCAAGTCTCTGCTCCCCACACCCTAATTACAGTTTCAGAAGCACTCAGAAAGGGCACAGAACAGTTTGTACCACGCTTCCTTCAGTGTGGGAAATCCTCCACCCCCGAACCCTAAGGAAATAGCTCCTCTCCTACCTTAGCCACAAAAACGACTCTTTCCCCCCCCCATTCCGTTATCACTTTACCCAATCTCCTACTCTGCTTTTCTACTTTAGTTTCAGCCCACTCTCACTTTCAACTTTTTGATGTGCCTGATTATAACTATTTATAATGTTCAGCTTTGGATCAGTGTGTTCTTAGGCTGTTAGAAAATACACTGCACTCAAGAACAATTAGCGGCAGAATGGAGTCCCGTTGCAGGAAAATAAATACTGGCTGAGAACGAGGTGTTAGGCCATTAAAGAAAAGGTCTCGGTTGCAAATGGAATTTGAGTTGTGGTTAATAAAACTGTAGATAGCGTCATCATTTGAGGGGTGATGGGATCTCTTTTCCACCTTCGGACGCCTCTTTTGCAAAAGACGACAGAGTGACAAGGCCTTCCTCATGTCTATATTTCTAACCCGAGGTAACCTCAGGTCCTCTTGCTGTCTTCTCTGGCACGGTGCGTTTTGTCAGAGGTCGCAATAGTAGTGGATTCTGGCGAGATGAGGACAGATTTCTACTCCCTACACCAGCAAACATGCACACAGTTTGGAATGGCCTTCAGTATACATGGCTGCTGTCTTGGTAAGAATACTGAATGAAAGTGTTTGGACTTGCAAAGCTACAGGGAGCTTATCGGAACACTGCCACACAGCCTGATTCTCTTTAGTATTTTTCTCTTGAGAGTGTCAAGTGTTTATATTTGTGAGTTTTAAAAGTTAAATTGCTTACATGGTTGCCAAGGAAAAGAGAAAGAAAGTACTTTTTTTTTAAAAAAAAAAATCATTTTCTGTCAGAGTTTGATTTTTAGTCAAGACTTTCTTTGCGCCAAAACAAGTTTCCCGGTCTGTAAATCCTAATGTTTCTCGGGGTGGCTTTTGGGGTCCATGTTTGTTATTTGCTTACCTAAAACCTTAGCTTGAGTAAGATTGGATCTGAAACTTCTGCCTGCCCTGCGGACTGTCAGCTTTTCGGAACATTTGAAGTCTTATCAGGTGCTCGAGGGGTTAACTCGGATTTGTGTTTCTTGCAAATGCTTCTTGACTGCTGAAACTTTAGCAGTCTGGAAGGGGTGCTTCCCCAGTCTAATGGAGCACGCCTTGCTTTGACTTGGCTTATAATAATCCACAGATATTTTGAGTGCAGCTTTCCTGATGGTAATTCTGACCCACTTATTCTACAGAAACTTTTGGTGCTGGGAGATGCTGCAAATATTCTTTATGATGTAGTTTATAAAGCGGGGGGTAGGCTATATTTGGCCGTATTAAATTTTTATTGTGGATAATCTGTATGTTACTCCTTACTTCTGAATATTCCTGTCAACTCTGGGAAGATGGCTTAAAAGAAACATAGGTTGTCAGTGGAGGAAAACTTGATGCCAATCAGAATATATTTCATTGGCCCTAACCTATTTTTGTGGTAAAACAACAAGTTAACGTGACAAATAATGATGATACAAATCCCCCTGTATTATATAAAGCCAGCGTCAGGAGATTATTCTATGTGTTGGTAGAGAGAGTTTAGAGCAGAAATCATCATAAGAAAGAAAGGAGGGTGGCAAAGAAGGGGGCCATGTCTCCCAGGGACACTTTCATAGGTCTATAGATGCCTTTGGTTGTCATACTTGGGATGAAGTAACATCAGTGGATTCAAATGGGGAATGAGTGGAGACAGAGACCAGCTAAGCATCTTGGGCGGGCAACCTGACAGCCTTCATCACTAGTCCTAGGCCAAGGATTACTTGGTATCTCGGCTACTTTTATGCTGCTGAGACCAAACCCCATGACCAAGGCAGATTATTGAAATCGTGATCACTTCGGTTTACGATCCCAGAAGGCTAAGCTTGTGAAAGCATGGTGTGAAAGCATGGCAGGAAGCCGAGAGCCGACATTTTCAAAGCCAAGCGGGAAGCAAAGAGAACTGGTGCTGTAAGCCTGTTCATTTCAAAGTTCACTGCCAGTGATGCACTTCTCCAGCAAGGATGCACTGGCCAAACCGCCCCAAACAGCACCAACAGCGAGGACCAAGTGTTCAGAGAGCAGAGACCATGGGAGACATTTCTCATATAAACCACCAAACCCAGCTTCAGACGCCAATAATGTGGATGTGGAAAAACTCTGCTTAGAAGACTAGATCCAAGAGAGAATTTCTTCCTTTCAAGTCTTTGGGAAAGTACCCACATTATACACAAATACGACAGAAAACTTGGCCTTTTTATGTATTGCCATTCAACCAAGTGTCTTCTAGGCTAAACTCTGACCCCTACTGCATATTTTTGCTTTATTGTAGTTGTACTATTTCTGTCACTTTTGACCTTATTGAGACTGGACTTCCAAAATAAACGTAATATATTATAGAAAACAAGCTGAATAGCTAGGGATAGCTTGGGGATCCCTCTGTCTACATAGTAAACTTGGAAGACAGTGGACTGAAACCCTGAGGTCCTGTCTAGACTTCAGGGAATCCTGACTCTTTTCTACAACCCAATACTGTTTTGATCAATTATTTTAGAAGCTACAGTGCCTGAGTCGGTAGTCCTTCTCAGTCAGCATTGTGATAAGGTGACAGGAATGTGCAGAAGCAAAGGTGGCTCAGGTGATATAATGCTAGGAGAAAGGTATTATACCAGATGAAAAATCTAGAATAAGATGCAAAGCTGTTTGACTGTCTCTCAAAATGTATAGCTGGAGTGTGTGCCAGTTACAGAAGGTCCAGACCTGAGCAACAGGACCACAAAAAAATAATATATAAATAAAATAAAAAATGAAAAGTCCCATATAGATCATAGAGAAATATAGAAATACAAGTAGTCACAGTTATATATCATGAGTTGTAAAATAGTATATTTCAGTAGACAGAAGATGATGTAATAATATAAAGAAAATTAAAAATTCTTGTCAATGTATCTGCAGTTTGAACTTTCCCTTAAAGGATTGAAAGAACTTGTTAAAGTTTTATACCATAATATGATATCTCTTGAGTTTATAAGGGGGTTAGCCGTATTTTTATTCATTACTTTCTGATAAACTAAATGTTGAACAGCGATGTTTCCTGCTAAACATAAATGATTAAGTTCTGTGGAGCTATTTTCATTTGGTAATGAAATATACAAATACATAGCAAATATAACTGGCACGTGACAATCACTTGTTAAACTTAGATATAGAAGATGGAGAGTTCATCTCAAATTCTTCAAAGTGTAAGACCTAATGATATTGAAAGCTTACAAAGTATTAGTGCCTTTGAAAGTAAACACTCAGAGAAAGCACCTATAGTGTCTACTTCATGCTGTTACCCTGTTTCGTATTTGTGTTGTTCCTGCGAGTCATAGCCAACCTCTGTTCATTGTTTGCAAATAAAATTGAGACTTAAACAATGCAGATGTCTTACCACATAGTGAAAGAGTGCGCCACAGGAAGTGAAGATTGTCTTTCCAAAGAATTCAAAATGATGTTTTGATCTGTGGTAGCCTTCTTAAGACAAGACCTCAGTGTCCTGCATGGAGAGTTTGAAGAAAACCAAACACTAAAATGGGTGAATTTCCGGTACTTTTCTAACCACACTAGTTTATGCCTTAAACCAATTTTTATACCATACCACATGCCTTTCTTGGGTGTGTTTAAAGACCCAAGGCTCCTTGCCACTCTGCCGGTAATCATGTTGACATGGACACATATGTAGAGATAAACAAGAACCAACATAATTCTGTGGTGCCTTGGAAATGTCTTCTGATATTGATTCTGAGAAGAATATGGCACTGATTCAGACCCCGCAGAAGAAACAGAGCCAGATGACCCAGCTTGAGTTTAAGATGACAACATCTCTGTATTCAAATGAGCAGAACCATGCCTCTAAAGGTGATGTATGGTTTTCACGTTCAGAGCATCACCAGAAACAGCTTCCTAAGATTTTGAATTCAGAAGTTGAGAGTGATCATTTAAGTATTTTTCTGATTGCCTCCTTAAAAACCTTCCTCACTGTGGTTAACAACTGAGAACTTATAGAACACATATACATGTTCTAAAATAATTTTGTTTTTGAAAAAAAAATCCCTTCTAACTTTTAACATATTACCCTCCTGCTCTTGCCACAGTCTTTCTCTCTTCCTTTCAAGCTGTGGTGCACACCCTTGAAGCATCCATCTCTTCCCTGACTTAGTCCCCTTGTGAATCTTTGTTGGTCACTCTTGCATGTCCATCAGACATCATTTCACCCCTTGGCAGCATACCCGAGGAGCCTACTGTTACTGAATAGCTGTTTCTTCCCATAGCAAAATCCTTCACACTGTTTCTACCACACATAATATCAGATGATATGAAGTTATGCAGGTAAAATAGATTATAGGGTCCTATAGTTATAAATCACCACAGCCTATTATTTCTTTGATGTACAAAGCCCTATTAATTCTGTTGATGGACTTCCTGACTGGTAATTATCCTCTTATTTTTCATTTTTAAAATCCAGTTCTAGTCATGTGACTGACAATGTGAACAATAGTTTTGTTTAATATTATTTTCTGGGAATAACATCATGCCATTTTTATCTAGTCAGCTTAGATTTAACTTCACCTTCATACATTTTCATTCAAAAAATTATTTTTTTGTCGACCTGGGAAACCTCCAATATCGATATATGGAAAGGGGAAGAGCGAGGATGGGAGAAGGGTCAGGTCTGAAGGCTGAGAAGGCTTCAGAAGATGAAAATGTAGCAATATAGTATGATGTCCCCCATTCTGGGAAGGGTGACTGCAAATTTCAGCTCCTATTAATTCAGGAATTAGACATCCTTTGCAGGTGTTAGCATATATGTAGTGAGGAAGATAAAAGTGAGCTCATACCATCATGTGCTACAGTGCTGGATAGAACCAGGTCTCCAGGAGCTATTGTGGGTAAGGCACAGTCTCCCAATTGACTGAATGCAGGCAGATACTTGTCCCTACACACATCATGGTAAAAATCCATCAGGGCCGGACGTGGTAGAGCATGCCTTTAATCCCAGCACTCAGGAGGCAAAGGCAGGCGGATGACTACTTACAATGAGGTTCATGAACACTGGGGAGTCAGAGATATGGAAAGACGGCAGCACTGGGTCCATTACTTGAGGAAACAGGGTATAAATGAAAGGAAGCACTGTGTACCCATGAGTCTGTATTTGAAATTGGGTTTTAGTTTCCTAATCCAGTGTGTTTTTAATTCTTATATTTTTGAATTTTGGGGTAACTTGTAAAAAGCTATAATTTTAGTTATTGTGCACAATAATGGCTTCTCCTTGGACATTTTCATAGATGTATAGTGTTGTGCCTCTCTTACATACAGGCTTTGTTACCAGCCCCCTCCCCACATTCTTTCTTCACCACCAGTAAGTTAACCTTATGCTTTCATATAAAATATCAATGCCACGTATGTAAGAAAACATGTTATTTCCTTGAATCTGGCTTCTTTTCTCATAACATGATACTCTGTGATCCTGTACCTTTTCCTATAAATGACATAATTTCATTCTTTTTTGTGGCTGAGTAACATTCTGCTGTGTATACATACTGCATTTTCTTTGTTCTTTCATATGTTGATGTGCATCTAGAGCAATTCTATAGTACGGAAATTGTCAGTAGTGTGGCTGTCCACATTGATGGGCAGTCTCTCTGCAGGACGTTGATTTGATGTTTTTTGGTTCTATACTCAGAAGCGATACAGCTGGATCTTCAATTGAGAAACCTCTAGAGTGATCTCCTTAGTGGCTGCTTCAGTTCAAATTCCTAATAACAATACCTAAGGGTCTTCTTTACCCCTCAATTTGCCATGATTTATTTTTTCTTAATGATAGCCTTCTGAGAAGGGTGAGGTGAAATCTTAAAATGGATGTAACTTACAGTTCCTTAATGGCTAGAGATGTTGGAAAGTTATTTGATGTTGTTGTTGTTGTTAGTAGTATTTTTTGTTTGTTTGTTTGTTTTTGTTTTATTTGGTTTTTCCAAGATAGGGTTTTTCTATGAAGCCCTGGATATCCTGGAATTAACTTACTCTATATACCAGGCTCTTCTTGAACTCATATAGATTCACCTGCCTCTGTTTCCTAAGTGCTGGAATCAAAGGCATGTGCTTCCACCACCCTGTGGGATGGTGAGCACTTAGAAAATACTAACTGGCTGTTTGTATCTCTTGTTTTGAGAACTGTGTATTCAACTTATTTGCTTGTTTATTGGGTGATTTGGTTTTTGATGTTGACTTTTTGAGGTCTTTATACGTTCTAGGTATTCATCCCCAATTAATTGTCCACATGACGAAAGCTTTCTCCAATTGGGTAGACTATTTCTTCAGTCTATTGTTTCTTTTTAAATTTCATAAAGTCCATTTGTCAGCTGTTGACGTTCTTTCTTGAGTTATTGGAATTCTCAAGTAGTTTTCCCAAATGGATTCTACCTATGCACATAAGTATTGAGCAAGGCCAAAGCACCCTTTTGGACTGTGGCACAAATTCTTCAATCTACCTGACATTGAGGTGATTGGATTGTATTCACTCTTAGGAAGCCTAACAAGCCACTGGTCCTTTCATGCTTTACTGCATCTTCATGGAATAACTATTCTAAGTACAGAGCCACCAGACTTGTGTTTTCTACTGATAGCCATGGTCACCAAGAGGTCTCTTAAAAAAAAATCCCATTTCCTCTTAGCCTGGACATGTCATACTCATACTCTAAGAGATTGTTGTTTCTTACTCAGCCATGCTGGAAATCAGGACTCTAGGACCTATCTGTTTATCAAGTATGTACCCTCATGCACTTGCTCAATGCTGCCTCCAGGGAACAAGGTACACTAACCCACTGGCAGCCAGCCCAGGTGGCCTCTTCCCTCTGTGACTCACCTGTTTGGTCTTGGTCCAGTATGCCTGGGATGAAGGCTGAGTTTCCTAGAGCAAAGCATGACTTCAGATGACCCAGATCTCTCATGTGACTGAAATGTGCAAATCACAATGTAGCCTTGGGCAAGTAGAGCAAACGCAAAACACCCAAAGCTTACCTGGGGTAATCTTTCCAACAGGGAGCTCCTAGGCGGTTTCAGCAAAGGGTAAGGATAACAGCAGCACTCAACAGCTCGATGGAAAACTTTTGCCCAGCCTTGGCCCTGCATTGGAGAGCTGGAAAGACCTCTTCCAGTGGTGCCTGTGCACATGCTGGGTTTGATAAGTTCACCCCAAAGCTCCACAAGACCAGTGAAATACCCACTTTTCAAATAATTCTTTGCTAAGCACAGGCACGTACTCCACGAATACACGTGAGGTTCCTGTGTTATTATTCTACAGATAGTTTTATTTCAAAGTAAAATTTGTGAATTTGAAACCTTGAATTGAGTAGCTACAAGAACAATAATCTTTTCTCTTAGTGATTGTAACCTTCTGGGAGAATGTGTGAACCTTCTTAGACTAAGCTAGTAGCTAAATTACGTTAGAAATAGCATCACAGCCAGTGTTTGTGTTAACTAAAGAGGAAAAGGAGATATTGATAATGAAAAAAAATTATTCATGCAAAGAAGGGCATGTTGACTTGGGCTCCTTTGGTTGCAAGGAATAAAAACTGCTCAAAGTTTTTACTTCTCTCTAGATGGAAATACACCCCTCATAGCAAGACTAAATCAGCTGTTCTCTCAGGATTGGCTCCCTTCTCTAGATGCCTCCTTTTCTAGAAACGCGTTTTCTGGATGTTGCTTCCTAACTGCATTTGTTATAGGTTTGCCTGAATTAGACTGCCCTTTCTGTTTTCAGAATGGCGATTCAGACCTTTGAGATAGCTGCCCTCAGTTTGCACTGCCTTGGGCTCCCTGGCTTACAATTCACTGACTATAACCCTTAGAGTCTCCAGGAATTAGTTCCTAAGAAGGACAAACTGACTGACCCGGCCATAAAGTAGCAGGCTGCTGTCTTTTCTAGACAGGAGCCATTTTGTCCATCACGTGTTTTTCTTGCATCCAATCAGCTGCAGCCAGAATTAGGATGGTTCGCTGTTGATATGAGGAAGTGGCAGTGGGTACTCTTGCTTTGAACACATACAGTATTTGAAGAAAATGCTCCCTAATAACAAGTGGTGGTTTAGTTTGTTCTTTCACTTGTTCTATTGACAAAACTCTGATGTTTCGGGCACCGGGCCGGGTGCTCTGAAAGCGTTCTCTATTATGATACTGAACCTTAGGCTTGACTTATCTCTGAAAATGTGAAAGGTTATATTTGTACAATACTGCCCATGAAACTTGATTTGATAAAAGGTCACGTACTGTGATGAGTGTTTTCTGTGCAGTATCTGTAGCCCTTACATGGGATTTATGAATAAGGAGAACCATAGATAGAGTGATCAATGTTGTATCTGTGGCAAGAACATGAGGAGAGTTCAGATATGAGAAGTGAAGTCTAGTTTTAGCTAATCCTCTTACTTCCGTGTTGCAGGCTTTCCTGTGGTTTAGTGGGTGAAAGGCAATTCCTTGCAAGCACTAGGCACGTGCTCCATCATGGAGCTGTATCCCTGCTTAAGGCCTGTGTATGCAGTACTCAGTGGGAGTTTACAACCACTTCTCCAAGACTCTGTTAAAGCTGAATAAGACTTGAAGTTTATTGTCTCTAACCCTTTTAAATGAGGACGACCAGAAAAGTACTTTATGAGACACCAGACCAGTTTATTAGGAGTGATATACACCCAAATTTCTAACCCCTAGTCTTGTGCTCTCCCTGAAAATAACACTGTACTGGGTATAGTTTTCTAGAAACAAAGAACTTCTCCTACCTAAGAGTAGTGTTTCACTATGATCCATGGTATTTCATAGTTTCTAGACTAATTCAAAAGAATTCCAGAGATATGAGTTTTGAGGGGGAAAGTTGGTTGATCTATTCAACGCTTCTATGGCATTGATTTTAAGCTAACGTCCTAATTTTATCATGGTCATTTTTTTTGAAAATCGTTGCTTCCTTTCCCAGAAAATCTTGAAAAGCAGCATATATTCTACTTACGAGAATGATAGAAAATGTGTCTTCTGATGGGAAAGCACTTTCGTTTGTCCCTTTTCAGTCTTCTCCTTTACCATCCTGATACTGAGATTAAAACCCTGGACAAGAAAGGGCTTAGGCATGGCTGAAAACAAAGTCCAATTATGATTCCTTTCAAATGCTAAAGATCATTGCCATATTACTCTTTGTAACACGCTTCTTTCTCTGTGGAAAAACTTTTCTCTTTTCCTTACTTTGAAGTTTGCAACTGAATGTTATTTTTACTTAATTATTGACGTAACACCCACTTTGCCATTGTTACTTAGTTATTTAAGTAAAACTAACCAATTATATATTGTACTATAACTGCAAATTGTGTCAAAATTTTGTTGTCCTTCAGAAGGATTTATTTTAGTTGTGAAGATATTATGGTACTTTTGTGCTTTAATCCTTTGAGAGTGGCATTTGGGAAAGTGTTTTTGTATAATATTCCTCCAAAATGATGTAATACTTTATAGATACATCCCATACTGTGAAGAATCTTATTCTCAGTGAGGAGGAGAAGTCCTGAGACTGACTGTAAAGACTATAAGTCAATGCCTATGTGTGGGTTAAACTTTCAGCCACTGATGGAGTCTTTAGGTAATCAAATATACAGGGGGCCTCTGGTGTCCTTAAGTAATGTTGTAATAGTTGACACAGGAAAAAGTCTCTTTTCTCATAGCATTACTTTCTAGAAGGTGAAACTGAGGCTTTTCAAACAATAGGCCACATCTTTTGATACTGTAAAACGGACTTAGTTTATTGTTTCTTTTAGTCAAAAAGATTGTAGCTAGCATCAGATATAGGTTTAATATCCAGTCAATTTTGTAAAGGCATATACATATGTATAAATGTCTCAAGAATACAGAAAAAGCTTTTTTAAGTGTATAAGATTTTATGTTCACAATGATGAATATTCTTTATTTTATTTACCATAGTTTCTTTTCAGAAATCTACCTTTAGCATGGTCCAAAGAAGACCCCCACCCAGTTATGTAAAAAATGTCTTCAAAACTAATTGTGTTGATTTTAAAGACCCATTTACATAGCTAGACCTTTAGAAGGTGGAGGTACAAAAAAAGGACTAAGTTCCTGACTCATTGCTTATATGAAGTATGTTTTTTTTTTATATGTGTCTTTAGCTTTTCCCTTTTAGATATTGAACTTGAGTTCGTTTCCATCTGTAAAGTAAAGGGAATATGTCCTGAGTCTATAGATAGATTCAAGCACCCGTGTTTTAGTTATGCAAACGGTCACTGTACTCTAGACTTAAAAATTTGCCTGTGGCAATGCTGGGCTCTCTGTTCAGTCACCGTATCCAGTGACCTTCTGTGGTGTCTGTTTCTCCCGAGCTCTTGAGCTGGGAACACACAGTGTGCTGTGTTCCGTGTCATGTCAGTCATTACTCTCCTCGACTTTACTTGTGTTCTCAAGTCAATATGTTCCGGATTAATGAGGCATTTGTTCTTAATCAAGAAACTATTTAAGAATACACTTTTAATTTTAATGACTTGTTTATGATTAATTGTTTCAATCTGCCCTTCTCTTTCTTGAGGATACTTTAAAGATGCAGCCTCTTTTTTTTCTTTTTCTTTTTTTTTTCCTGAACATTCCCGAATGCCTGTGCGCTGGCGGTTGCTGCGCCATGCGGAGCTCAAGGGACTGAGCCCAGTTATCAATTTCCTTGAGAAAAGCATTCATCTCTTAAACTAAAATCCACTTTAAAAAATAATTATAGCAGCGGCCATTGGCAAAAATGGAATGGTTAACCATTATTTTTATTTCCTTGGCTTCTTTTTGAGGCAAGGTTTCCCTGGGTGGTCTACCATGGAACTTACAGTGAAGCCTCGGATAGACCTAGAGTCACGATGCTTTCTGCATTACCCTCCCAAGTGCCAGAGTAGGTGTAGATCACTAAATCTGGCTAGTGTGTGTGTGCATGGGGTGTGTGTGTGTGTGTGTGTGTGTGTGTTTATCTGTGTCTCAGTGTGTGTGTGTGTGTGTGTGTGTGTGTCTCAGTGTGTGTATGAGTGTGTCTGTTTCTCTATGTATGTGGTCATGATATGGCATTCCCATAGAAGTCAGAAGACAACCTCGGGTGTCCATTCTCGCCCTTTACCTAGTTTAATACAGAGTCTCTTGCTATTAACCACTGTGTCCAGGAGGCTATTAGCCTACAAGCTTCTTAGATTTCTCCTGTCTCTGTGCCCCCCACCCCTAATTCCTCATAGGACAACTGGGATTACAGATGTGGGCTATTGCCTCTGGCTTTGCATGGCCCTAAGGATTAAAACTCACGTCCTCGTACTTGTATGGCTGGCACTTTTCTGACAGAGCCATGGACTCCCTGCACATCATGTTTTTAATGTTCTCTTTAAATGTATATATGCAGTGCCGTCTTATTGTTTGACGAGCAACAAGCCCTGAAGTAATTTTTGAAGTAATTGCATTTTCCTAACTGATCTACACTCTGCCATTAGCCGACTTAATTAAAATTTATTCTGTTGATTTCTTTTTATTTAAATAAAACAGCACATCTATGGATGTGTGCTGTAGTCAAAGCTACAAAAGTAAATGACCCACGACCACATAACTGTAGCAGCCAACATTTTCTGAGCACTTATAACATCCCAGGGTCTGTTACACAATCTTTAAATGTATTATCCCATTTATACATCACAATTACCACAGTTGTGGGGTTCTTTCTGACTTTTACCAATTAAGAAACTTAAGGTCCAGAGTTGCTGAGTAGCTTCTCCCAGGTTGCACAGATGGTAAGGGATGCTGAGAAACAGGAAGCTATTGTCAACCCCCAGAATCTGGAGCCTGAAACAAAATGTACAACTGTATACATTCAGAAGCTTCCAGTAATTGCCCATTCTTTAGCAGAAATGCAAGTTATTTTTATTTCTGGGATGAATTTATATCCCTTACCTATATCTGGCCAAAGGACCAGATACATTATTTTATCAGCCCTTCCCATAGGAGCCCAAACTTGAAGGAATCAATTAGATTCTTTGTAGATTGACTGCATCTGCTTATTTGTTAGACAAATTGCCAGCAAAAAGAGATGAAGGCAGCTAAGTGGTTATGGGAAACTTCCGGTGAGAAATGGGATGCAAGATTGATAGAAACCATTCTGGGGTTGCCTCCTGTGTCCTTTACATGAACACAAGAGTCTGCGATCGTAACATGTGGGACATTCGTGTTGGACATTCAACACTGCTGATTCACCTTTGCTTCTGCAACATATTTGCTCCACTTGCAAAGGTTTCACAATGAAGAGGGCTTACTCTGCTTTTGAAATGAAGATTCAAAATAATCGTGTCCTCAGCTCCACTCTGGATCTGACACAGGAGAGCCATTTAAGGCTCAATATTTTCCTAGTATGCAGTTTAATGGGAATGATGGGCTTACCCTGGCCCATTGCTGATGACAACATCATCCAGAGCGTTATCCAGCCAGGTTCACTGTCCAGAAGTTCAGCACACTTCAGTTGTTTCACACAAGTTACCTTTTACTTGCTCCTGACATCTTTGGGGGGAAATAGTTTGTTTTGATGCTAGGAAATTTATTTGCCAGGGTTCATTGTCACATGTGTAATAAAACTCAAGGAACAGTTGAAGTAAAGTAACTCAAGAGAGGGGGAGAATTTTGAAGAGCACTGAAATTCTGTTTGTCTTGGGGTAGAGCTGGAAAGAAAAATTCGAACCCATTTTTTTTTTTCACAGCTTGTTTCAGTGTCAGGCTCACTCGCACAAATCCACATGACTCTTACATATTCTGATATTATATACGTGTGTGTGTGTGTGTGTGTGCATGTGAGTATGTATACGCATATGCACTCTGTCATCTGTTCATTCTATGTATCTATGTATCTATCTATGTATCTATGTATCTACGTAAGTATGTATGTATGTATGTATGTATGTATGTATCTATGTATCTATCTATATATCTATCTATCTATGTATGTATATATCTATCATCTATCTATCTATCTATCTATCTATCTATCTATCTATCTATCTATCTATCTACCTATCTATCTATCTTTGTCTCCTACATATCACATATGCTTTATTTCTCTTATTTTCTTCCCATTCTGTTGGTTTCACAATTCAGTTCAGTTCCCACTCCTCCCCGCAAACAGTTGGACATTCTAAATACAATTTCCTCAAGGTCCTGCTCTAACTTTTCCATCTCTCCCTAGCTTAGATCTCTCAACTTTAGACAGGAGATGGGACTGAGGACAGGATGGCGGTGGCCCTCCCCCCTTTCCTTATCTCTCCTTTTTCTCTCTGTCCCCTCTTTCTGCATCTCCATCTATCTCCAATCTCTCTCTCTCTAACTGCTTCTTTTGGATGTACTGGGGCTCGAACCCTCGGCCTCCCACAGGCTCGACATCCAATCCCACGCTGAGCTCTTTCCCTTCCCATTTGCTTCCTCTTTAGCCCTAACAAACAATGCAGTAGAAATAAATAGTTTTCTTGGTATCTGAAAGGAAACAAAGGTTGACATGAAAAAAAAAAAGTCACTGCATTCCCCACATCTTTCAGAATTCATATTGTATCTGCTCAGAATTGTGACGGGTGCATTTTGACAGGCATAAGAGATAACAATTTAACCCCAAGTTGACTTTACCTAACTTTCATAAAATGTGTTTATGTTTTTTCTTATAAATGGATGTCTTCATAAACTGATTATACTTTAGCTTTTGGTTTCACAGACGATAACAAGTAATTCATTAAAAGTACAATAATTGAAAGGAAGACAATTAAATTCTGGGTTATTTCCATGAAACTGCACAATAAGAGAGAGACTTGGAGCCAGGGGAAATGATAGCGTTGGAAAAGACAAGCTTTGGGACTACTTGGATATACTAAGTTAACAAATAAACAATGAAAATCAAGACTGACCTATAAAAGCTAAAAGACATCGTGAACTTGTGGTCTGAGTCTTAGGAGGACCAGTGTTCCGTTTTGTCTCTTCATTCAAGGCCCATCTTCCCTTGTCCCGTGCCACAGTCTGATTAGTGGCATAGCACCCCTGGCTCCCTTCCTCATTGATTCTGTCTGAGTTCTACCAGTCTGAGACTCACTGTACCAACAGGAGATGAGGGAGCAGGAGAAATGACAGTGGAGACTTTATGAATAAGGCTGCTATGAACATAGTGGAGCATGTGTCCTTCTTACCGGTTGGAACAACTTCTGGGTATATGCCTAGGAGAGGTATTGCTGGATCTTCCAGTAGTACTATGTCCAATTTTCTGAGGAACCGCCAGACTGATTTCCAGAGTGGTTGTACAAGCCTGCAATCCCACCAACAATGGAGGAGTCTTCCTCTTTCTCCACATCCTCGCCAGCATCTGCTGTCACCTGAATTTTTGATCTTAGCTATTCTGACTGGTGTGAGATGGAATCTCAGGGTTGTTTTGATTTGCATTTCCCTGATGATTAAGGATGTTGAACATTTTTTCAGGTGCTTCTCAGCCATTCGGTATTCCTCAGGTGAGAATTCTTTGTTTAGCTCTGTGCCCCATTTTTAATGGGGTTATTTGAATTTCTAAAGTCCAGTTTCTTGAGCTCTTTGTATATATTTTATATTAGTCCCCTATCAGATTTAAGGTTGGTAAAACTTCCTTCCCAATCTGTTGGTGGCCTTTTTGTCTTATTGACAGTGTCTTTTGCCTTACAGAAGCTTTGCAATTTCTTGAGGTCCCATTTGTCAATTCTTGATCTTACAGCACAAGCCATTGCAGTTCTGCTTAGGAATTTTTCCCCAGTGCCCTTATGTTCGAAGCATTCCCCCACTCTCTCCTCTATAAATTTCAGTGTCTCTGGTTTTATGTGGAGGTCTTTGATCCACTTAGACTTGAGCTTTGTACAAGGAGATAGGAATGGATCAATTCACATTCTTCTACATGATAACCGCCAGTTGTGCCAGCACCATTTGTTGAAAATGCTGTCTTTTTTCCACTAGATGGTTTTAGCTCCTTTGTCAAAGATCAAGTGACCATAGGTGTGTGGGTTCATTTCTGGATCTTCAATTCTATTCCATTGATCTACCTATCTCTCACTGTACCAGTACCATGCAGTTTTTTTTTTAATCACAATTGGAGAGCATAAAATTTTTTAATGATTGGTGGAGGCTGGTTGATAAAAGAACAAAGATTCGTGACTGGACATTCCTGAACAGGAGTTTATGTTTTAGTTTTAGGATGGAATTTCTTTTTCTCCTTCTTCTCTTCCTCCTCCTCCTCCTCCTTTTTGTCTTTTTCCTTCTTCTCTTATTCTTTCTCCTTTTCCTCCTCCTTCTCTTCAAGTCTCCTCATCCTTCTACTTCTTCCCTTTTCTTTGTCTTGGAAACATCAGGTTTGTTGTTAATCCTTTCAACTGATGGATGAGGCCCATCTACACTCTTGAGGACAATTCCCCTCATGGAAATTCAAGGATCGTGGAAGTTGACCACAGCTACACAGTAGCTCCACAGTGGTACCAACTTCCATGCTTGAATAACTGGATTCCCAAATCTAGCCAGTTTGAAAGACGGATTCTGTATAAAATAAATTTTCATATCGGAGATATAGAATGCAAAAATGAATCTTTTCCAAAGAGCTAGCTGAGCAGAGAAGATATGAATACATAAAGCCTCTAATTCTCCCTGTGTGACAGTGACATTCAAGTCTATCCTTAGAGTTTGACAAAGAAGGAAGGCTAGTTAGAATTTGATTCCTGCTCATTCTCTGCTGGCAGGGGGACTGGTTGGAAAGGTGGTCATCATACAGTAGAGCTTTGCTTTAAGCATGTTCCCCAAAGGTGTATAATTTTGTGAAGGGGAAAATGTACAGTGCAGAAAGAGCAGTGTTCATTGTTGAGGTGTGTGGACCACGTGTAGCTGGTAATTCTCTCTCTCTCTCTCTCTCTCTCTCTCTCTCTCTCTCTCTCTCTCTCTCCCTCTCTCTCTCCTCTTTCCAGATACAACAATGTTGTAATTTGAATGTTGATCTGCAGTTCATTGTATATCATAGTTTGTAAATTCAGTAAACAAATCTTTCCTGAGCAGAAAGCACTTTGAATATAGTGTGAAGAACCCCGAACTCTGAAGTATTATCATTGGCCAAGGTCATTGGTTAAACTCTGATTGAAAGAGCTCCGATCCTTAATGGTATCCAGATTGTGCAGTCAGCACAGATTGAGTGAAAGGAGTGTGTAGAACAAGGCCTGAGAGATTCACACAAAGTCTGTGCTAACCCTCAAGACCCATAGACATCTAAATATCCCATGTGGGCAACAAAGGCGAAGATGTTGGGAACAGCCTCCAAGGAAAAGAAACAGGAACATAAAGGACAAAAATGTGTTAGGAAGTCAGCTATAAGGAGAAACAACTCTACAGTTCCTAGTGGAGGTTAGAACTGAAGTTGACATTACTAGGGAAGCTTGGGAGAACCTAGAAGCTCTTGGTTGACCCAGAGATTGATCTGAAGAGAAAAGGTCACGAATTACTCTGCTCTCTGCCACCCTCCTGGCTTTCTATTCTATTTTAATACAGACCACATTTTCTTCACAAGGTTTTATACCAGTTTTCTTTGAAACTCCTCTGAACTCTGACCTTAGTTGGTACTCTCTCCTATACCTTAGGCCATGCTTCTTTCTAACATAGCAGGAGTTTCTGAAGGAGAGTGTGCCTTGATTCACAAGTAAAGAATGATACAGATCATTGGAGGAAAAACGCCGAGCTGTATGCTGTGTGTCGTAAGCACTCAGAAGAATCCTATCAATTATCCTAGGATCATGTGGCTATACGTTACTGTTTTTTTTTAAACAGCTTATCTCCATAGGTGTCAATCACATGAGAATTAATTGCTGAGGGCCCATGTGTATTTCCTAACTATTAAAAAAATATATAGATGAAAGTACGTTTTCACTCCGACAGGGGATTCCAGGGAAACTGTAGCTAATCTCTTCTCATTTGCCTAAATGCATACTCTCCATGATTCAAATTTCTTTACATAGTGTTAGCTTCAAAATACCATCTGGTTCTTCCTTCTCAAATCTTTTGAATTGGGAGACTCATGATGCTGAGCTGTTCTGGTTGTTATCACTTAAGGATGAAGAGGTATAAATTCCATTCTTACAGAGTTGATGGGAGCCTGTCAAGTTTCCGCCTCGAGACTGTATTTAGTACTTGTCTAAGATTCTCTTTTCTGTTGTTGTTTATTACCTATTCCACAATGTCCTCGCACCAAGAAAAAAAAACTGCTTGTTTGAATTCTTGGCATTTCTCTTCACTTTCTTTAAAACGAGCAATAACAATAACAAACAAACCTCATAGACAGTCGGAGAAGCCAGTCTTCACTGGTAGCTGCTATTTGACAGAGCTGGTCTATGTTCTCGTTAATCCTCAGCACTTCCCCTCTCCTGAACACTCAGATAAATGCCATCTGGCCTCAGAGCAGTCTTGCATTTTGCTTTCTGCTATTGCAGCAATGTCTCCTTCACTGAACATCTAACCTAAGACTTTCTTATGACAAGTGTTCTCAGAAACCAGAATTTCCCCATCACTTCCTAGAGTTAAGAGCTGCCAGAAAAACAAACAAAACCCTCTCTGAGCTTTTGCCCCTCTGGATTTCTCACTCCATCCAGGCTTCTACAAAGACAGCCCAAAGATTACATGCAAGTGAGTCTGTTCTCCGGCCAACTTTCTGTTCTAGATGCCCTTTCCCCTCATTTCTCCCTCACGTTTCTTCTTCTAGGAGTGGCTTCATTTTGCACTGACCTTGTCTATGTACACTACTTTCTTTGAGATAGTGAGTTCTCCTCTCTCTCTCTCTCTCTCTCTCTCTCTCCCCCCCCCCCCAGCTAAAGATAAACGTTTGAAGAACAACCAGTTAATATTTTTGAGATTGATATTTGTCTCAAGAACTACCAGAAGCTAGTTAAAGGTTCACCATGGTCCTTGGTGCCTAATGACAGTAAATGTTCAATTCATAGCCTTGTGGTATTTCCTTTACAGGTAAACTTGGCTATATAGGCATGCTGCCATTGCTATATTTTGTATACTGATGCTAGACTCTCAGCTTTGGATGTCAACATGATTGCTTTTTGGTGGAACACTGCTGGCTGAGCTGTTTTAGATCCCCTTATTTGTAGAACGGGGAGTAGTAAAACCACTCTTTAAGGTTATTATGATAGCCCATTTGTACAGGCACTACCAATTAATAAGCAGAATATGCCTCGAAGGTGCCTGACACATTCGCACACGTGAAACAACGGCTACCCCTCTGTGATTACCCTCAAGTCCCTGGATGTAGATTAGTGGCAATACACAGTACCACCTGTCACAGAGCTGAGGTTGTCAGTGGAGGAAACAACAATGTCATGGTGAGAAAGGAAAGGGACATTAAGGAAATGTTAGCAAGAGCTTAGATGCATCTTGCCACATTATCAACACGAGGGGAGCACCTTTAGAGGAAGATTTTAGACATAGAAGAAATGGCCAACACAGTTCTTGGGGCATGCCTTATGGCAAGATTTCTAAAGTTCTCACACACCACTACCACCACTAAAAAAAAAAAAAAAAAAAAAAAAAAAAAAGCATACTGAAAAACTATGCCTCAATCTTTATTCAGTCTGCTCCTTGGAGACTGTATGCCCCTTGCGTATGTCATTCTACTCGGTTACTCTTTCTGACAAAGAATTTTGGCACCAAAGCCAAAAACTTGCCCCCTGGAGGTCTGGAAGCCCATGGAAAGGTGGCTGTGGAGCCACCTGTGTCTATTTTTAACCCACTCTTCCTTGGCACGATATCTCTGGTTACATGAGCCTGTGTCCTCAATCCTGATGATTGGTCTTTTTCCAACATGAGGAGAACAAGAGTCTGTGGCTGACCCAGATACATTTACCTGAGTCCTGGAAGTTACCCTCTAAGGGACAGTCTTGAAGCTGATCCATGGATTTAGACACATAGCAAACATACACACACACACACACACACACACACACACACACACTAAAATAAAATAAATACATAACCAATTATATATAACTAGACAAATACATGTATGTAATTAAATATACATAAGTTAATATAGATTACAAAAATACAAATTTAGAGATAAGTCTAGGTTCATCTCTAAATTGGCTTCAGGGTCTGGCTGGCCTCCAGACACAATGTGAGCAATGCTATGATTAGAGATGACCTGGACTATGTGGGGTCTGTCTAGTCTTGCTTCAAAGCTGAGCCAATAAACTCTCCACCTTGTGGTTGGGCCTAAAAAGCCATGGAAAATTTGAACAACCTCCTCTGTTCTCTCCAAGCCACAATTATTTGAAGTGAGGATTAGTTTGTCTCCGTCCCTCACTTAGAATATAACCTGAATGATGGTTTATCAAAGTTGCTAGCAATATTAACCATACATTCTCTCTGCTTTGAGCTGGCTTTCATTTCTTTGTTTTGTCACAAGAGGGTGATTGCATGAGTCACTTTGGGTTTCTGTGACAAAATATCGTAGACAGTGGGGCTTCAACAGCAAGGATCTATTTCTCAGTTATGGGAAGAGCTGGGAAGGTCCTAGACTGAAGGGTTAGCTTGGTTCTTGGTAAGGGTTCTTTTTGGCTCAGAAATGGCTGAATTTTCCCATGGCAGAGAGAGGAAACTAGTGTCCTTCCCCGTCCTATAAAAGGCCAGCTCTCATGGGTTTAAACCCAGCCTTCTCTGCTTTGGTTTGAATGGGCAGGAAACTTAATTCCCAGAGCTAGAATGTTGGGAAATGGAAACTTTAGCTATGATAAGCAAGTGAGGGCTCTGCCCTTCAAAAATGGGCTAATGCCTCTATCTCAGGAGTGCTCTGCTTGTAGGCATGGACGTCAGCCGAACCTCTGTATTGGTGAGCTATAGGGTGCCTTTGATCGTTTTATAACAGCACAAGGTGTGTTATTGGGGGCTGCTCACTCAATCAGGTGACTCTCCAGCCTCTAGAGCGGTGGTCTCCACCCTTCCTGATCCTGGGAACCTTTAGTACCGTTCCTCACGTTGTAGTGACCTCCAACCATAAAACTATTCCATTGCTAATTCATAACTGCAATGCTGCCACTACTATGACGTTGAATGTAAATATCTGATATGTGACCCCCAAAGGGGTTGTGAGTCACAGGTTGAGAACCACTGCTCTAATAACCACGAACCAAAAAATGTATGTCCTTTATAAATTAGTCTCTGCTATTCTTTATAGAAGGAAAGGAGAGCTTAAAACAGATGTCACAAAGCCCCGCCTCCTAATGCAATCTCACTGGGAGGTAGGGCTTTGATTTTTGAATGTGAGGAGGTAGGCACACATTTAGTACATAAAAGCAACCACAGCTATTTAACGTTTGGTTGAGGCATAGACTTTAAAATCTTGTGCAATGCCAATTTTGAAACCTTTATATTTAGAATCAAGGATATTTGCTTTCACACCCCCTTTTGTGGGCATTTAACCAGCATTAATATTTTAATTAAACATTGTATTTCAGGCTTGCATTGATGTCTAAATGCCGTTGGAGTCTACGTTCTTTTCCGTGGTGCTCAGAAATTATATATTTGCTCCAACTGTGTAGACACATCATAGTTCCCAGGTGGGTAAGTACAGAGTTGCTCAGGGCCTTGCTTCTTTTCATCTTCTAATCAGCTATTCCTGGGGCACTGTTCCCACCTGTGTGGCTTAAAGCTGGAAATTCCATGTCTAGGTAGACATGTGACGAGATAATGCCCCAAAAAGAACTCTTTGGGGAAAAAAAAATAACTTGTCCCGTAAACATGTTTTTTTTTCCCATCTTTTTTTTTAATTAGGTATTTTCCTCATTTACATTTCCAATGCTATCCCAAAAGTCCCCCATACCCACCCCCCCAATCCCCTACCCACCCACTCCCACTTTTTGGCCCTGGCATTCCCCTGTACTGGGGCATATAAAGTTTGCAAGTCCAAAGGGCCTCTCTTTCCAGTGAAGACCGACTAGGCCATCTTTTGATACATATGCAGCTAGAGACAAGAGCTCCGGAGGGTACTGGGTAGTTCATATTGTTGTTCCACATATAGGGTTGCAGTTCCCTTTAGCTCCTTTGGTACTTTCTCTAGCTCCTCCCTGTAAACATGTTTTATCCTTCAGTGAAACTTGGCAACGAAGCTTCCATTGTCCCAAAGTGTAGACTAACCGTACTAACAGAACATTGCAATGTATTAGCCCACCCTCCCATGGGATTCAAACTGAGCGATTTGGAGAACTCTTTGTACCAGTTTGTAACCAGATTATCTTGGGTAAGGAAAAGGAGAAAGGAGGTGTTCTGTACACAGTGCCTACAGGAGAATAGATAGGAAAAAAGAGCATGGGGAGGCCTACGTGGTTACTACTGTGTCACAGAGGAGACATGCAAAGGGCAGAAGTGAGGAGACTACACATAGCCACATATCAACCAATGACCAACATGCAGTGCACAGATCAGGACTCTGAACTGCTTGCTGAGTCCCAACCAACTCCTAACTTTGGCCAGTCCCTGACATAATGTTCCTGTTCTCCACAGAGTCCTGAACTGATTCCTACAACACACACACACACACACACACACACACACACACACACACACACACACACAGAGAGAGAGAGAGAGAGAGAGAGAGAGAGAGAGAGAGAGAGAGAGGTGGAAATTCAGGTTCAGACAAGTTTAGCGCACTGCTGAAGTCAGAGATGGTGAGAGGTGAGGACCAATTGGGAATACAGAGCTGCCTTTTGAGCTAAATTTGGCAGCCCCAGGTTAGAGTGCTGCAGCCCACTAGTACCGAGGTGCATGTCAAACGCAGGAGGGCTTTCTGTCTTCCTCCTTAGCTTCCATCCTTCCCTCCTACTCATCTCCTTTTAAAAAGACACCTGTCTTACAGCTCTGGAGAAATCCACAGATTGGAGTGTACAGGTGAGGCTATCACAGGCAGGGTCTCAGAGCAGTTCCCCACCCCCACCCCCACCCCCATGAGCAACAGTCTGTGAGGAAGAGATCGAGGACAGAGAGCATCGACTGACTTATTTTAGAGCACACACAGAAATTCCGAAAATGGGGATTAGAGAGTTTCCAAGATGCTTTTGAACTCTAGCTATGAACTCATGGAAAAAAAAATTCCAAATGGAATCCAAGGTGGGAAAAGATGTACAAATACCTTCACAATGCTTTGGGCTTCATGAAGACCTCTGGCCCGACGCTCTGGCAGAGCAGTGTGAGAGAAACCTCTCTGGCAGGCACCTTTTTGTATGTACTATCTGGAAATATGCATTGCATTTCTTCCCTGGTTAGTTTCTGTTTCTGTTTATGAAGGAGGACCTTCCAGGGGATTGCGTGGGACCTCTCCCTTTTTGATCATATTTTATCATCAGAGACAGAAAAATGTACTGAACACAGGAAGATAGTTACTGCAGCAGAACTCCCTACTCCATTGCTAGGAGAGAGATTTATAGAGTGGACAAATGGGACAGAGAAGGAGCTGTGGGAGGGGAAGAGACATGTTAAGGCAGAGAAGTCAAGGTTTCAGGGTGGGACAGTTGAGTGGCACCAGGTAGTGGGATCAGAAGGTGAAGGAGTCAAAAACACATAAGACCAAGGCAAACAAAGACTCTTGGGGCCCTCCCAACACACCATCTACTTTGGGGTGTGCAGTCAACTGTGTGTGGATCCAATCCCATTTCTATCTAAAAGGGACAGCGAAGGGTAGCATGCTTAGAGTACAGCATGATCCTTCTTACATAATGATTTCTTTAAAACAAAAGGAATGAGGAGGAAAATCTTTTTTTTTATTAGAAAATTCTCTCAGACAGAAGGTTGGAAACAGCTAGCTCAAATAAAATTTAGTGTCTTCAAACTTTGAAAAGAAGGAAGAGAAAAAAAAATTAATCATGAGCAGTTCTTCAGTAGAAGAACTGAAAGCAGACGGCATTCATGTAATACCAGCCTACAAGGCTGCAGAGCCTCCAAATCCCTGCCACCATTTGTCAAATAACTGCTTCAACGCTTAGTTTCCCCCCAAATGCCCTCCTAAATATAGTGCCTTCCTTTTGGTCAGCATCCTAATCAATAAGATTGGGTCTCTCAAGCTGTATCCCATACTTTGAAGTCTCAGATTGACTCATAAGGAATTTCCATCCGTCCTCACAGCTGCTGAGAAGGGAGCCCTAGCAGAAGGAAGGAACGCGTGCTCTCCCCACACTTCCTTCCTGTCTGCGCTGTTCCTGGCTGGGTTGTGCAGATGCATCCCAGCGTCTCAGAGGTCACTCGGCACATTGTTCACAGTGTGGATGCATCTAGAGCATAGTGTGTTTAGAGCGGTATCCAGGTCTCATTTTTGTGCTAGATATTACCAGAAAATCTTATAAGCTGTGCAAAAATATTAATTATGAATACATTTACCATATCTTTATTTCACAAGTCCTGTCATTTTTTCTGTAACTGAGTGTATTTATTACTCTTTAAAAAAAATTCAAGTAGGAAGCAAGTGACAGTATTCTTGTGTAATTACTAAGTTGTGAGAAAAAAAATCTTTCTACAAAAGTTTTTGAGCTGAATATGGTGACAAACACCTGCAATTCTGTCAACCTGGAAGATTCAGACAGGAGGGTTATGAGTTGGAGGCCAGTCTGGCTTGTACATTAAGACATGTATCATCTATTCATGCCCCCACAAATGGGGTGACTCACAAGGTAAGACCTTTTAGAATAATGACTGACGTGTTCGGAACACAATGGACTCTGTGTTATTTGCTCTTGTAGAAGGGGCACTTTAGACTTTGCCTTATAGGACGATCAGTTGGAAAGTTCCAAGTCAGGATATGCCTTGCGTCTCTATGCCAGCACTGTGTCTATCCTCTGGCTTCATGTGTGAGTCGTAATATTGCTTAGGATGTCAGATTTGGTTTGTCTCTTATTCCCACGAGGTTCATGATGTACGTGGTCCTGTTTCTTTCCTCTTTCTGCATTCTTCACCGACTTTGAGAAACCCTTCTCAACTCCACAGTACTTGACACTTGGTGCTTTTAAAAGCAAAAGCAAAAGAACGAACACACAAGGAATAGACTCTGCTGTCTTAAGATAGGCAGTCAAAGAACTACCTGAAAACGTCTGAGATTTTATCTCTTCTAGAGAGTCTAATCTCAGGGAAGAACTGGGTGAGCAGAGAGTTCACGAGTGTATTCTTTTCATAAGATTCAAAAAGTTTAAAAAAAAAAAAGCCCGATGTCCAATTGCAAGGCAAGAGATAAAGATCAAAGACTTGTTTTATTACAATATTTTCATTTTTATTGAACAGATTCATTTTGGACTTTGGCTTGGTTTGGGAATGTTTACCTTTTAATAAGTGATCTGTTTAAATGTGGATCAGAGAACAAGGCTTTCTGTTTTACAGTTGAACTTTTGACCTTGGTGGGGGTGTGAACGGGTGGAGACTAAGAGGAAAGTCCGCTGTGTTTGTACTGAACTTTTTACCCATTTAAAAAAAAAAGAAAGAGAGAGATAGAGAGAGGCGAGTTTAAAGTTCACAGAGTTCACAGGAGGTCTCTATTGGGGATTTCTGGTATTATTAACTTCCTGACCTCAGATAATTAAAAAGGAAGAGCAGGGCCACCTCAGACTGTGACTCAACTTTGAACTCTTAACCTCGCCAGTAAAGCATTTCAATTGTAAATGGTAGACCCTGAAGCTTGCTTGCTGTGATCAACCAGTTTTCATCCCCGGTTACCAAGGCATAGACCCACAGAGGAGCCTGAGCGTCCCTTTGTATTTGCTTAACCTATTTTTTTTACCAGAAAGGACTGTGAACGCTCTATACTCAGAAATGACAGGCATTCTGGCGCACAAGTTGAGCGTCAAGGGTCACTGGATTGCAGAGCTAGAAGCAGCCTTAGATTACCTGGCCAGCTGCCTCAGCTGGGCTACTCTTAGAAGCCAGTAGGTCCAGTGACTTCAGGAATGTAGAAGCCACCCTGGTCATTTGGCTTTGTTTGTCTCCGTTCACAACGGGATGCAAGTGGCCTAGAGGGGGTATGACTTCTGTATTTTAATATTGAAATTCGTAAGGGGGAAGCAGTAAATTTGGTTCCCAAGTGACCTCTTTACTGATACTGGTTGCATAACCTCAGAAACTTTCCTAACTTTTCTAAGTAGTGATTTGCTTAGTTGGGGAGAGAATTCAGACTATGGGCTCTTGTTTGCATTTATGGTATTCCTTGTTGCGGTCATAGTTATTTATTTTGCTTTGTGGTGTCTTGGTGTTCATCTGTTTGGTTTTTGCAGAGCTGGAGGTTGAAATTAAGTCATTACAGTCTCATAAGTGATCTACAACTGAGCTTCACTCCAGGTCACCGTGAGAGTTCTGTAATTTACATTGAAACGCCATGCACACAATTCTAGGCAAGAAATGGGTTTTCTTTGGGTTGATGGCAATGATTTTAGAGTAATTGGTTAGGGCACATGGTCTTGACCTTCAGGATGAGGTTCTTTCTCCCTAATAAAGTCTGAGGGCTGGCAAGATTATTGCTCTGTGATTAACAACACATCTTGCCGGACCTCAGTTCACTTCCTCTCACCGTCATCAGGTGACTCACAACAACCTGGAACTCCAGTTCCAGAAGAGACAATGTCCTCTTCTGGCTTACACTGATACCTCATACAAATCACACACACACACACACACACACACACACACACACACACACACACACACAAATCATCTGAACAGAAAGGGGGCTATAATGCAAGAAGGAGTGGTGATAAGGAAGGGAAGGACAAGGGACAGGGACACAATGACCAGGAGAAAGAGATGACAAAGAGCCATTCACCTCCTTAGTTAGATGGAGACTCAGCAGGATCATGTGATACTGACAAAGTCAGCAGTACTTGTGACTCTGTCCCAGCCACACAGTGTTAATACAGAGGCTTAGCCAGGCAGCTCACTCTGGCACTGGGACAGCACGCAGCATGTACGACAGCGAACATTCTGTGGGGCCCACTCTCCAGTCTTGCTATTTGCTGACACCTTTATTGCCTCCAGAAAGCCACAGCACTCTCGTTCCCATCTGTTGGAAGTCCCTTCCAATGTGCTCCCTTCCAATATTCTGCCCTCCTTTTGCTAGAGAAAAAGAGACTCTCTCCATGTTGTTCTAAGTCTGCGAAATACTCAGCTTAGAAAGGAAGCAAATTTGGAATCCGACTGGTGACGATTTCCCAAGAAACAATGGCGAGTGGGGCTGTGCGATGTTGTGTGGGACCCTGATGCAGAGAGAGGTGGAGGGTGAGTGCAGAAAGATACATGGCTATCTGACTAGAGGCCCATCTGCATTGCCCCCAATGGAGTAACTGCCTGGTGAGAGTTACTAACAGCTCTGTCCAGCTCCACTGTAGCACAAATGCCTGCCCACACTATCATTCCACCCTAAATTCCTCTGCCCCACTTGTTCCTGAGAGCCAGCCTATGGCAGGTGATTTAAATTTGAGCCAGAGACTATGTTAGTGTGAATATGTCTGGTCAGGTAATTGAAGTTGCAGGCCAGTGGGCTGTAAATAACTGCTAACTGGGGGATCTGGTGGGCAAAACTCACCTAGTTGTTCTTCTGTGCCCAGGGAGCTATATTCATCCCCAGATCGCATCTACTGATTCTAAACTTGAGCTCATGCCTTCTGGTGTACAGAGTCCAGAGTGCAATCGCATTAACGTTATGGTCCCTTGGGGGAGGTCAAAGGTCACCAAGCAGGGCATGATCATCCTTGGGAAGCCAGCCCTTATTGTGGGCTTGTGTTCTCTTTCATCAAAACCTAGAAAGAAAATAAAGCCTTGGGTTCTGCCATCGGACACCTTCTATAGAGAAGAACTACATCACAATGGCAAATCTTTAGCTCTTGTGAAATGAAGGCGTGAGAGAGGAGTGGGGTTGGGGTTAGACGAAGCAGATACCCAGTGGCTTCATTTGAGGCCATGACTATGACTTTTTAAATTTACTTAAAAAATTATATATTTAAGACTGGGGAAACAAACAGCTAAGCACAGTCCAGAGAACCCAGGCTAGATACTTCAGTCTGTGAATGTTTCTGCAGTGAAGATCCCCCTACAGTGGATTCCAGGATCCCACTGCAAGGTTTGAGTGTGACCATGGGGAAGAACAGCTAAACACCTCTCCCTGCCGCCAAGCTGGTCTCGATCATCCAAGATCAGTGGACGAGCAGAGCCTGATGAGTACCCTTTACTGACTTCGCTGTTGAGTGAGTACCCTTGACTGACTTCCCTGCCTGCCCTCTCAGACTAAGACAGGGCCACTGCCCCAGCTCAGCTTGCAAGCCAAATCCTGTCTTAAAAGCAGCCAAAGGACTTCAGTTACTCTGTACTTACCTATTAGCAATATCGTCTATTTTGGCACAAATATAATTAACAGTGGTGTGTGTGTGTGCAAATTTACACCACCAAGAAGCCCCTCTTCTTGTTTGCCTCGGCTACATGTTTAGATAAAACAGATTCCTCTATATTTGGCTGATATTATTTCTGTGGTTTGACATGCCCAGCTGGCAAGAACAAGTCATTTTGGGGGATTAAATTCAGTAGAGTATCCAGGCAAGTGCCAGGGGACCCAAAGTCCTTAATGGAACGTTGGCAGACAAGACACCACTAATTGTAGAGCAGGTACAATGGGAGTGGGAGGCTGGTTCTGCAAGGAGCTGTAATCTTCTCTCTCCTTCTTCTTCCCAGCAGTGCTGAAACTGAACTAGTATCTAAATTAGGTGTTATTTCAGATTACAACTTGTCACACTTAATACAAGTGACACCATCAAGTGATTACCATCGAGTGATTACCATCGAGTGATACCAACTCGAAATTTGTTGGTATCCAGGGACAGCGATTGTTGGCCCATATAATCCTTCAACCAGTCACAGAATAACAGGTATTATGCCCACGAGAATGATGTGTCAGTCTCTGGACACTGGAATCTCTTAGTGACCTCTGAGATATAAAAGAATGAGTTACAAATTATCCCCTATAAAGGCCTGCTTATGGGAGCGCTAGACAGAGGCATGACACAGAGAAGCTTCAGTGAGTGTCAGAGGTCTTCTCCATGATTTAAGGTCTTCACTTGAAAACTGGATTTAATTCTCGTTGTGTAGAATCAAAAGACCTGACCCATTTTTTTTTTCCTGAGAGGAAATTCATGAGGTTCTCTATAAAGCTTTGGTAGCTGTATGGATGTATTTCCATTTTATTTCCCCTCAAGCTTGATCCTGTCTATTTCAGAGAAGATATTAGCTATTGACTATCCAACCAAATGTTCCACATCATATGGGATAGAAGATCAATTAAGTACGGCCTTCTTTGACCTATAGAGAGAAATACCTTATCATGCATAATTGCAATATAGTGGTAATTCTGGGAATAACTAAATCAGAAGATACTTTATGGTTCATTGGTTAATAAGAATCCTGAGGAGATGGCTCAGTGGTTAAAGCAGCTACCACATAAGCTTGAAGCCTAAAGTTGAGATCCTCAAAATCCATGGAAACACTGGGTGTGTGGCCAACCACCCACTGTCATTCCAGCCTCAGAAAGCTAAAGACAGGGACTTGAAGCAAGCAGGCAAGCCAGACGAGGCTGGTCAGCAAGCTCTGCATTAAATTAAAATTGCTTTCCTTGATGAATATGGTGGAAAGCAACCAAGAAAGACCCCTGACATCAGCTTCGGGCCCCACAGGCACTAGCACACACATACTAACACACAGAGAAGCATGCATACGTTCCCACACACAACACGCATAAACACTTAAGAATAAGAACCCTAGAACAAGGTTATTTCATTAATATAAAAACACAGATATAAATGGAAATTGAAAATTATACACAAATTTTAAAAAGTACACTGGCACTGCTTTATAAGAAACTAGTTGAGTTTTGCATGATGAAAATTGAAGGTGAGCATGTTGAACACATTCAAAATATGCTGTGTTCTACTCTCAAAAAATTAACTAAAATATCCTTTAAAAAACTGAAGTTGAATTAAACCAAGTTCCTTGGATCCTTGAAAAATGATAATGTTTGAAAAGAATTTTTTTTTCATCAAAGCTTCCAGGAAGCTAGAAACTTGTGGGTAAAAGGTTTAAATCATTGAAAATTGATCTGACATTTAATGGGAAACGTTGACTCTCTGAAGTCACAGAAGGTCAGTAGGTCGGGGAACTTCCATTACCTAACTTAGCTGACCTCCTTCCATGACATATGAGGGCATCGATCAAGGTTGTTATGCAGAATGGGAAGAAAGTTCTCAACCCTTCCTTTAATGTCTTTTTAAAAGTTGCATCTACAAAACTTATGTTTTGCTGTGACCTGCACAGCTGTCTGTTCTCAAAACAGAAGTTTACCTCCTCTTCCTCCTCCTTTTTATTGACTGTGCTCTGATGCAAAACGTCCATTCTTTTCTGGATGCTCTGCATCTAGGGTTCCTACACAGAACGTGGCTCCCTAGTTACATTTTGCCTCCACGTTTCATTATCTCCTCATCTCAGAGCCCGTAGTAAGATGGCGGTCCACTCGGCTGTTCTTTGATCTCAGTGGTCTTAGCACGTGGCCTGTTTGTGTTCTAGCAGTGCTTCCCTTCGTGTGATTTATTTTTAAAAAAATGGAGCATCAGCTTCCCTGTGCTGATGTTTGTGTATGCATAGCCTCTATTTTCTCTGTTTGGAGCCGATGGATTCCTTGGTTCATCCATTAGGACTGTGTCTTAGTTGACTGTGGCAATGTTAAACTTGGTTTCCTATGTCTAAACTGATTCTTCAAACTCAACAATGAAGAAGTATTTCAATTTATTTTCTAAGACTGTAGAAACATATAATGTTTTTCACTTTTCTAAAGGTCTTTAATGTATAGATTTTCTTATTTTACTCTCACAGTGTTTCTGTGAACATAATGTAGACTCGCTCATTAGTCAACCCGAACTCTTCCTCCAGCAGTTCCGCAGTTTGTTTTTCTTGCAGATAACTAACTCTGCCACAGGGTCAGTTAGTTTTGCAGAGACACACGGTCACAATAATCATTGTACTTTCCTCCAAAATTCACGCTCTTGGGGTAAGACGTGTATTATTGGTAGGACTTTGAGAGTGTATAGGGGGTGTGGTGTGGGTTGTGAATTGGCCACTAAAGTCTGTGCTCTCTTCATTCCACAGGAGATCATTGTAGCAGAAACAAAGCCACCTAGCTAGAGGCTGTCTTTTCCTGTTCCCTCCAGCAAGTTGTGATCACAGGACTATGCTATGTCCAATGAAGGATGAGCAAAGTTGCTGGATGTTACTCATGTAACTTACAGTTTCTGCTTCTCATGAGCAGAAAGGGTGACAGAAGAGTCTTGGCAGGTACAGGATGGCACAATACTCTTGTTCTGGATTGTCTATCCAAATGACAGTGGAGAGAAGAAAGAAAGACTTCTTCCTGTCCCCACCCATGAGAGAGAGAGAGAGAGAGAGAGAGAGAGAGAGAGAGAGAGAGTTAGTTCTTCCTGTCTTTATTTTAAAAAGCCTTTATTGTGTGTTCTGACATTTAGTGAGTATTCCCAGCAAGGAATTTGGAAGTGTATCTTTTTTTACTCACTGTAATGCACAGAACTGTTTATTACAATAAATGAGAATTGACCTAAAGGTAAATCAAGCCTATGGGTTCAAAGTAGAAGACAAGAGACCCCAGAGAAGAAAGCAACTCCCCATTTTTCATCTTTAGCCCTTTTCATCAGCCTGTGTGTTTTGTCTTTAATACGTGCCACTTGGACCTTTATCTTAGTAGGTCATCTTAAAAGTCTCGCATGCCAGATTCAAGAGAAATAGGACGATAAGCATCAACAACATCTATTGATGAAACAGGTACTTAATGTCCTTCTCCACAGCACACGTGCACTCTCACGAAAGCAGACTAGACTCCATGATGAGGCTCTCACATGATAGTGCGCCCTCGCCCCTAGATGATCCAGACCTGGCAGGGCTTCAGAAAAAGCCACATATTCTCACTAATTCAAAATGGCAAGAAACAACAATAAAGGTCAGCTCATTCTCCTCCTACCTGGTCAATAGGGCATGAAGCTTTATAGTTTGCTGGTGGAACCAGTTCTGTGAGTTTCCCACTCACCCATAAGACTAGCCTAAGGGAGAGAAATGTTCCAAGGGGAACAACCTCCAGAGCTGTGACAGAACTTGGAATTGGCTGTCTTAGATGAAGAGCTGAGGTTAGCATGTCATGTGAGATTTATTAAGATAAAGTTTGAACCTGGAACACTTGCGCTTTAAAAGTTTTTCATGAGAGCCCTAGTTTTCACTTCTGTTTTGGGCATGCGGAAGTGATGGTGGGGTGGTGTTCTGCTTATGGGTTCCTTGTTACTGACGTCTGGAGGACACTGGATTGATGCCTTGTTCTTCTAGCTTCTTGTCAGGACAGGAAATAATTATTTGTGGGTAGAAGACATGCTTCTTCCTCACTTTGGGGAGAAAAATAGCTTTAAAACAATTCCCATACATTACAAATATTATTAATTCATATATATGTGTATGCGTGTATGTATACATGTATGTGTGTATGCATGTGTGATATGTGCATATGTCTAAGCATGTATGTGGTGTCCATGTGTATGTGTAGTATGTGTGAGTTATGTGCACTTGTATATGTGTGTTATGTGTGTGTGTGTGTGTGTGTGTGTGAGAGAGAGAGAGAGAGAGAGAGAGAGAGAGTAAAAGGAGTAAAAAGGAGATGAAGGGAAGGAAAGGGAGGGGAGAGGAAAGGAGAGAGAAGAGAGAGGTAGAGGAAGGGAAGCCTGGAAGACAACATCTAATGTATATACGATAACAATGGGAGCTGAAACAGGTCTCAAAATGTTACTGTGACTTGGAGACCAAGCCTCATGTAGCTCAGGTTGTCTAGGAACTGGCTGAGGCAATCATCTGAACTATTGCTCTTCATGTTTTCACCTCTGGAGTGATGCTATGACAGGACTGCATATGTGACTATGTGTGTGTCACTACCTACTTGTGGGGTACCGATGGTCAAACCCAGAACCTCCTGCGTGCTAGCCTAGCATTCTGCCCCAGAGTACTGCATCCCCAGACCGACCTCATGAGTTCCTAAGGCACTCATATGACTTTCAAAGTGATTGAAGGCTAGCAAGCTGTTTGCACGTTTTAAATCCCGGTTCCTTTCAAATCGCGATGTCTCTCAATAGAGTCAAAGAATATTCTCACCATGACTGTCACAGCTGATATGGATGAGGAGAAAAGTGTGTGTGTGTGTGTGTGTGTGTGTGTATGTGTGTGCATGAATGTGTCCATGTATGTGTTTGTGTGCATGTATGTTTGTATGTATGTGTGTGTATGTATGTGTGTGCATGTATGTGTGTGTGCTTGTATGTGTGTGTGCATGTATGTGTATGTGTGCTTGTGTGTGTGTATGCATGTATGTGTGTGTATGTGTGTGTGCATGTATGTGTGTATGCATGTGTGTGTGCTTGTATGTGTGTGTATGTATGTATGTGTATGTATGTATGTGTGTGTGCATGTATGTGTGTGTATGCATGTGTGTGTATGTGTGTGTATGTGTATGAGTGTGTGTATGTGTATGTGTGTGTGTGTGTGTGTGTGTGTGTGTGTGTGTACGTGTGTGTGTACATGTGTTTGTCACATTTACCCTTTCTGTCCCAGCTAGGTCATGGAAAGTGCTCTGATACTGCTCCCTTCATTCAGCAGGTTGTCTGTTTTGATGGGGACAAATCACCTCTCTTCCCTCCGGGAAGTATTCTGGTGGAGCTGAATTCTGCCAGTGGTGGAGCTGCTGGATCTTATCAGAGCCACTGGGCCAATCTCTGCTGAGGGAAGAAAATCGTATTTTTGTTCAGTGATGGCTGAATAAGAAGAAAATAATCGGAATAAATATCCAGTTATATTCCATTTAAAGGGATGTAAAAAATGGAGAGGATGGAGACCTTGCCCTTAAACTCCGTGCTTGGAAGGAAAACTATATACATTTGTATTTACTTTTCATATTCAGGGTTGGGAATTTGAAGCGCGTTTCAGGACTTAATAACTGTGTGCTTATCTATTCACAAAAGTTGTTTTTCTTTTAAAAAGTTCTCTAACGACTTTGTATGAAGTGAGAGAAATCTTGCCCTTCCACTTAGGTACCTTCCCTTCTTCTGTCTCTTTCCTCTTCCTCTACCTTTCCTTCCTTCCCTCCCTCCCTCCCTCCCTCCCTCCCTCCCTCCCTCCCTCCCTCCCTCCCTTCCTTCCTTCCTTCCTTCCCTCCTTCCCGAGCCCTGCCTGCTCTGCCTCCAGCCTCTGTCTTTCATCCATCATCTTAGATACTGTAATAAGTTCGCATGGCTGTTCAGCTGTTGACTCGAAGGGATGCCTTCACTGCCCTCCCCAAGGATCTCGTCGTGTTTAAGACCTCTAGGTGCAGAAGCTTGGAAGTTCTGAACTGTTCCGTTGGCTTCTCTCTAGTGACTGCAGGACTGTGCGAGCTCAGGAATGCCAGACAGGCATGGGAAAGGAACTGGAAGTACAAGCTTTGTTCTCTTCAAATTAGTGCGGCTGCTTCTTTGCTCCTACACACACACTCACACACACACACACACACACACACACACACACACACACACACACACACACACCAGTGAAACCTGTTTGTAACTTCCCGTCATCCAAACTGGAGCGGAAAAAAAATTTCTGTCAGCAAACTGCCCACATTTTTTGTTACATAAATGGAGGAAAATAGGATTTGTTTTTACTTCTATTATTGTAAAAAAAAGTTGTTAAAACAAGAACGCAAAAGGAGACCCCACCACCACCACCACACCATGCTAGACAAAGCTCTGCCTGCAAAGAGAGTTAAAGGAAGCTTGAGTTACAGCAAAGGTCCCTAGCTCAGTTTTTAGTCTTTATCTCTTTTTCTTCAGCCTCTCACGGAAGGAGTGTGTTTCTCCTTCCAAGCAAGGGCAGCAGGGGCTGGCTTTTCTTGCAAGAGCTAAATTCTGTCTCATCAGAGGAGACAGGGTAGGTCAGAAAGGACACCACCTCTGAGGAGAGAGGCAGAGCTGGCAGGCAGGCCCACGGAAGACAAGACAGAGGAGCCTCTGAGAAGTCAGGGCGCTCTCTCCGCAGCACCACAAATTGCCACTCCGATTTAGAAATTACACATATGGCTTCTTGAGTCATGGCCAGAACCTTTTCTTATTTCTGTGTCACTAGTTTCACTGTTTGTTACATGTGACCTATTTTTTTTAAAGAGCTACAAATAAAAATTGAAAAAAACAAAAAACAAAAACCATGTAAGGGTATATGTGTTTATGTTGCGTATAAATGCAGGTATGTGCAGGTGTGTGGAGCCTAGAAGTCAACTTTGGCTGTATTCCTTAGTCATTCTCTACTCTAGTTTCTGAGACGGGCTTTCTCACTGAGCCCCAGTGATCCTTCTGTCTGCGCCTCCCTAGTGGGGCTGCACCTGTGGATTTCCTTTCCTTTTTTTTTTTTTATTTCTTTTTTTAATAGGTATTTATTTCATTTACATTTCCAATGCTATCCCAAAAGTCCCCCACACGCTCCCCCACCCACTCCCCCACCCACCCACTCCCACTTCTTGGCCCTGGCGTTCTCCTGTACTGAGACAGATAAAGTTTGCCCGACCAATGGGCCTCTCTTTCCACTGATGGCCGACTAGGCCATCTTCTGATTCATATGCAGCTAGAGACACAAGCTCTGGGGGGTACTGGTTAGTTCATATTGTTGTTCCACCTATAGGGTTGCAGACCCCTTCAGCTCCTTGGGTACTTTCTCTGGTTCCTCCATTGGGGGCCCTGTGTTCCATCCAATAGCTGACTGTGAGCATCCACTTCTGTGTTTGCTAGGCCCCGGCATAGTCTCACAAGAGACAGCTATATCAGGGTCCTTTCAGCAAAATCTTGCTAGTGTATGCAATGGTGTCAGTGTTTGGAAGCTGATTATGGGATGGATCCCCAGATATGGCAGTCTCTAGATGGTCCATCCTTTCATCTCAGCTCCAAACTGTGTCTCTGTAACTCCTTCAATGGGTGTTTTGTTCCCAATTCTAAGAAGGGGCAAAGTGTCCACACTTTGGTCTTCGTTCTTCTTGAGTTTCATGTGTTTAGCAAATTGTATCTTATATCTTGGGTATTCTAAGTTTCTGGGCTAATATCCACATATCAGTGAGTACATATTGTGCGAGTTCCTTTGTGATTGGGTTACCTCACTCAGGATGATACCCTCCAGGTCCATCCATTTGCCTAGGAATTTCATAAATTCATTTTTTAATAGCTGAGTAGTACTCCATTTTGTAAATGTACCACATTTTCTGTATCCATTCCTCTGTTGAGGGGCATCTGGGTTCTTTCCAGCTTCTGGCTATTATAAATAAGGCTGCTATGAACATAGTGGAGCATGTGTCCTTCTTACCAGTTGGGGCATCTTCTGGATATATGCCCAAGAGAGGTATTGCTGGATCCTCCGGTAGTACTATGTCCAATTTTCTGAGGAACCGCCAGACGGATTTCCAGAGTGGTTGTACAAGCCTGCAATCCCACCAACAATGGAGGAGTGTTCCTCTTTCTCCACATCCTCACCAACATCTGCTGTCACCTGAATTTTTGATCTTAGCTATTCTGACTGGTGTGAGGTGGAATCTCAGGGTTGTTTTGATTTGCATTTCCCTGATGATTAAGGATGTTGAACATTTTTTCAGGCGCTTCTCAGCCATTCGGTATTCCTCAGGTGAGAATTCTTTGTTTAGCTCTGAGCCCCATTTTTAATGGGGTTATTTGATTTTCTGGAGTCCACCTTCTTGAGTTCTTTATATATATTGGATATTAGTCCCCTATCTACAGATTCAATGCAATCCCCATCAAAATTCCAACTCAATTCTTCAATGAATTAGGAAGGGCAATCTGCAAATTCATCTGGAATAACAAAAAACCTAGGATAGCAAAAACTCTTCCCAGGGATAGAAGAACCTCTAGTGGAATCACCATGCCTGACCTAAAGCTGTACTACAGAGCAATTGTGATAAAAACTGCATGGTACTGGTATAGCGACAGACAAGTAGACCAATGGAATAGAATTGAAGACCCAGACATGAACCCACACACCTATGGTCACTTGATCTTTGACAAGGGAGCAAAAACCATCCAGTGGAAAAAAGGGAGCATTTTCAACAAATGATGCTGCCACAACTGGCGGTTATCATGTAGAAGAATGCGAATTGATCCATTCCTCTCTCCTTGTACTAAGGTCAAATCTAAGTGGGTCAAGGAACTCCACATAAAACCAGAGACACTGAAACTTATAGAGGAGAAAGTAGTGAAAAGCCTCGAAGATATGGGTACAGGGGTAAAATTCCTGAATAGAACAGCAATGGCTTGTGCTGTAAGATCGAGAATTGACAAATGGGACCTCATAAAATTGCAAAGTTTCTGCAAGGCAAAAGACACCCTCAATAAGACAAAAAGGCCACCAACAGATTGGGAAAGGATCTTTACCTGTGGATTTCCTATATGAGTCCTGGGTGCTTAACTCTGAATCTCATCCCTGCATATGAAGCATTTTATTGCTTGAGCCTCCCCATACCCTGAAGCTAATTCTTATTCAATAATAAATATTCAAAGATTTGACAATGGTATACACACACACACACACACACACACACACACACACACACACTCACACACACACACACCAGTGAAATTAGAACATATATAAGCCAAGTCCATGTATAAGCAGACTTCCATTCCTTCTCAGTCCTGCCACTTTTATTAAACACACTCAGTGTTTAATAAAGAGGACAGACTGAATGGCGTTCCCTTAGTAGCCACTCTTGTAATCGTCTGTTTGTTTGGCCTGGCTCCATTGCTCCATTGCTCCATTCTGGTGTTGTGTCATGCACCTTGATAGGTAGCTAGAAATTTTACATACTGGCAAAAATCTCTCTCTTTCTCTCTCTCTCTCTCTCTCTCTCTCTCTCTCTCTCTCTCTCTCTCTCTCTCCCTCTCTCTCTCTCTCACACACACACACACACAAATATACAAATTAATACAGAGTAAAATTTTAAAAAATAATTTCTAGCACCACCAGTATTATATGAAAATATCTATTTAGTCAATGAAACCATATTTTCTTGGGTGAAATTTTGAAAAAAAGAGGGAATAAGAAAAATTAAATGTATTGTTTATAATCACTCCAAGGTACCCATGGGATTTTGGTCCTTAATTCCTCTCTTACATTTCCCACAGTAATTGGAATCCTCGGGTACCTCAGTGACCTTTGTTTTAGAGGAAGGCATGCTACTTGCATGTAGCCTATTCACATCCTCCCACATCCTTCAAATCATTTGTGCCACACTTCCTAAACTGTGAGCCCCAGACCCACATGGGGACACATCATGAATTTGGTGAGGGATCTTTAGAGAAGGGAAGAGGAAATGGTAAAATAAGAAGGGGTCTTTAATGGAGGAGGCACAGAAGGAAAAATAAAACTACAGATGTTTCAAAAACACAAAGAATCATATTATATATACCTAAATTTACATATAATACATATAAGTATCTATACCTTATCCATATAATCTATTTCTCTCTCTCTCACTCTCTCCCCTCTCTCTTTCCATCCATCTATCTGTCTATCATCTATCTCTATCATTTATCATCTATCTAATCATCTAATTATCCATCTGTCTATCATCTATCATTTATGTATCTAAACTTGGGCTGGCAGTACTTCCCTCAAGACTCATTGACCATCTAACCAAACCCCCTTTACCAAAGACAAGAATCTCCGCTTGTTATTGTCTGGAGAGTTCAAGAGATTACCAAGACTGTACATACTATTGCTATCACCTCTGGTTGCCTATCAGAAGCTGAAGATACATCTCTATTGCTGGAGACACCTTGTATTCAGACAGGACTCAAAGGATCTAAATTGGACCTGACTTGAAAACCTCTTCCTCAAGGACTAGTTTCCATAGTTCCAGAATGATACTATGAGAACTGCTACAGGAGAAAAGCAATCAATAAATCTACCCAGATATGACACCTATGAACCACAGCAATGATCGTCATGGAAAGATATTCATAAAGGTGCAATAGTGGCACTCATATTTTGGTGTAACTAACCACTCTTTAGCCACATTAAGGCCCACTAATGAGGGATAGGAGTCATGCTGGATATTGAAAACCTATGCAACTACTAGAGTGAGTTGGATCCTGCATCTTAGGAAAGACCCAATTACTACAACTTTAGTACACCAGCATTATTCCTAACTGCATTCCAAATACTCACCTTATCTCCACAGATAAGTATAGCTCTCATCCCTCACCAAATAAGCATCTAATTTATAGTGGCATAAATACATCAACAACACACTCCTTGTACGCAGGGCTCAGGGATAATCTTGAAAAAGAATAGGAGAGACTGTAAGAGCCAGAGGACAAGAGAGTCTGTTCTAAGATTTGTGTGTCCTAGAAATAAGAGAGAAGCTCAACTTAAGTTATCTCAAGAACATGGCTTCCTAAGCAAAACACAAACAGTGATAATACCCATAGACAGGCCACTGTAGAAGAGAGAAATCTCGCATGGGCCCCACACATAGACAAATAACTACAAACAACTAACAGTGGCTGAGAGGAGAATAATTAGCCTTCCCCATAGATTAGTCCTCAAAGTACCAAACAGTCAGTCCTGAAATCATACACATACCAGCAACATTAAACAGATTTTAATATAGTTATTTGTATGTTTATGTAATAATAATAATAATAATAATAATAAGGCCATAATTTGAGAGTGAATAAAGGAAAGGATATAGGGGTTGAAAATAGGGGACATAGAAGGAGTTGGAAGGAAGAAAGGGAGATGATATAATTATAACTTAGTTGGAAAATATTTTCTACATGTAGCTGGTTGAATCTACTGACATAAAATAAGCAGTGAAGGAAGGTTGTTGGTATTGGAATTTTGAAAAGTCCAATTCCTCCAAATTTTTCTGAATAAACACATATACACACACCTTTCACAAACTTCTTCACTCATGAAAGACTGACTGGAATATTCCTACTTACCCCCTTATAATATATATATTATATATATTATATACCATAAACAGTTTCCAAATTAAATAACTTAGTAGAACCTTTCTTATTAAGGAAGTTTTCTTTTCACCTTTAACTCTTATCATGGGTTAGTTCTTGCCTTATTAATTTCTTGTGTGTAAATTGTTGATTCTCGTAAGATGACTTCCTGAGGGTACTCCCCAGAGTCAAATTAATTGATCAAAAAGGGATTAATCGGTTTTTGTATTTGACTAATAATGTTAAATTGCTCTCTAGTAAAAAATGTATTGAACAAAACTCTGACGTGATATTTGAGACGACAGTTCCACTTCTCATAAAAACATCATTTCAATTGCTAAAGTGATGGGCACCTGATTCTATTTTGGAAGTGAGAACAGAATATTTGTCTTCATTTGCATGTCACCTTTTTCTGGATTTTGGAGTCACCTAATTTATTCCTTTGTCTGATTTTCATTGAAGGACTCTCAAACTTTCCATACTAATACATTTTCCTGTTGATTCTTATAATTCTTTCCTAACAAGATATTCTAATTTTTAGTGACTATTTTAATCTAGCATGTGTAAAGTAACGAATTTCATCCTGGCAATGTCATACGGTTGTGTCAGTACATTTTATTCTCGTTCATTTCCCTTCCTCTCTCTTTCTGGCTCTCTTAATCCCCCTCGATAGTTCCCACATCAGTCTGTTTGCTTTTCCTGAATATTCCATTGTCCTAATTTTTAAAAAAAATCAGAGTTTCTTTAAGTTTTCCTTTTTTTATTATTTACTTTTCTATTAGCCTTTTCATGTTTGTGTATTCAATCTGTTATCTCGCTGGGAAATAATTCTTACATACAACTTACATGAGACTCTCTGGTGTACTCATTAAACTGAGATTTTCAGTCCAATATCAAAATCTGTTATTTGGAAATCCTTTGCCATGGCTCTGCTCACTGTTCATTAGCAAGGAGCCAAGATTATGCTAAATGAAATAGCTTTAAAAATGTATTATTAAATATAGTTTCACAGGTTGCACATTGTAGAATTCAACAATCCAAAGATCAAAATTATACCCAAAATGTAATTGTGTCTGTATTAAACACACACAGTTTTCTTCCTTGCCATTATTTACACAGTATTTATTTGCATTAGTTATTATAAGTAAGAATTGGCATGATATACAGGAGAGTTCATGTGTTGTCTGCAAACACAATCATTCCATAGAAGATACTTGAACACCAGCAGATGCTGGCATCTGCAGGGGGTCCTGGATTGAATCCCCTTGGACACTGAAAGGATTTTACACTTCACATTAATACATTGAAAGAGCATCTCACAGTGCGATGGTTTGTATATGCTTAGCGGTGGGAGTGGCACTATTGGGAGGTGTGGCGTTGTTGGAGTAGGTGTGTTACTCTTGGCAGGGGCTTAATTAAGACCCTCACCCTAGCTGCCTACAAGTCAGTATTCTGCTAGCAGCCTTCAGATGAAGATGTAGATCTCTCAGCTCTGCCTGTCCCATGCCTGCCTGGAAGTTGCCATGATCCCACCTTGATAATTGACTGAACCTCTGAACCTGTAAGCCAGTTCCAATCAAATATTGTCCTTGTAAGACTTGCATTGGTCATGGTGTCTTTTCATAGCAGTAAAACCCTAACTAACACAAACAGTAATATCTCATATCTCTACATTTTTTATATTTGTTCACATTTTTATTTTTTTGATGTCTAGTTTTTAGATTCATTGGCAATCCATGAATTAGTATACCTTACTGTAACAAAGAATCATTTTCTTAGCACAACTTATTGAGCAGCAACACATTTCCCTAATAATTTACAACTTGAATTTTCCTATACATTACAGCTTTACACATATTTGGGACTATTGCTAGGCTTTTTGTACTTTATCATTGACTTATCTGTTTATTAAAGTCTGGTGTTTTGAGTGCTCTAGAGTTTGGATATGTATGTTGTGTCATGAATTGTGACCTCTTCCTCTTCCTTTCTAACTCAAATACTTTTCTGGCAATTCTTACTTGTACAAGAGCATGTTAAATTGATTATAGTTATCTTTCATCTATCTATCTATCTATCTATCTATCTATCTATCTATCTATCTATCTATCTATCTATGTATCTATCTATCTATCATCTATCTATCTATCACCTATCTATCTATCTATCTATCTATCTATCTATCTATCTATCTATCTATCTATCTATCACCTGTTATTTTAAGTCAATTTATTCTTTGGCCATTTCCTGTATGTGTGTAATACATTCTCATCACACTCACTACCCCATCTTCTCTTCTTCCCATTCACAGAATCACTTTGCCCACAGCATGTTTCCACACCCCACTATCATGGCTTCTTGTTTACTTTTGGCTTTGTTTTGCAATTCCCGGGGTTTACCCAAGGTGCCCTGAAGTGGTTCTCCCTCCTGCAATAGCCATCACTTGTTAAGATCTCTTTAAAGAAGGGCTAGATCCCATCTATCTATGGCTGAGTATTGACAGATCCAGTCATATGCAGATAGCCATAGCTGCTGACTTCATTGTTACAATGGCCTTGTCATGCCTAGAAGAGATCATATCACCACCTTCATCTCTGTCATGCAGATTTTACACTCTGTTCACCTCTTTTTGGTAATGTCCCCTGAACCTTGTAAACTATGACATGGATGTCTCATTGAGGGCTGAGCACTCAACCGTCACTTACTTTCAGCACCTTGACCAACTATGGATCATTAACCTCTGTTCACTGCAAACAAAAGCTTTTTGGACAAAGGCTGAAGGCATTAATAATCTAGTTAGAAACATAAGATTGATTTCTATTTATGGAAATGTAAGTATGAGGTTCATCTCTGGCACCTTTAGCTTCCCAAGCCATGGACCTTTGACTAGTTTACAGTACCATGACATGAAGTAGCCTGTGTTGTTTTTGAGGGTGTCTAAGAGCTTCCTGGCTAACTATCATAGGGAGGTATCCTATAGTTCTCACTGGAATTTTTGTTTTACCACCCATAGTATCTAGATTAGCATTATGTACTTGTGCAGACTGTTTTTTTTTAAGTATATACATATTAATCAGCTTATATTTAAACACATAAAATATAGTCATTATCTTACTCAGTCAATAGATATGCTAATTACTAAATGTCTTAATTCTCTTGATAAAACACCATGACCAAGGCAAGGTATAAAATTTGGAATCTATCATTTCAGGGGTTTGGAGCCCATGATGGCAAAACATGGGAGCTTACATCTTGATCCATAAGTTGGAGATGGAGGCAGAGAGATGTCCAATTTAGAGAAGTGGAGTCTTGGGAATGATTCAGCAACAAATCCCATCCTCTCTCAGTGGTATATGTCCTACAACAAGGCCCTACCTCCTAATCCTAATCTAACCAACTGGGGACTGAGAATTCAAATTTATGAGCCTAAGGGGCCCATTCTCATTTAAACTATCATGGTTGGCTACCATATTGGTTCTTCATAGATCTCGAGTCTGGTTTATCCTCTTGCCCACCTCCTTCCTTACTCCATCTCTCACCTCCAACCCTGTTTATATCTTGTCATCCTCTGTATTTTCTTCCTCTACTTTAGTATCACATGTGTTCTATGATCAACACCCTTTATAGGTCTCCTCCTCCAGATAGTTCAAATTACATTTTACAAGTTAAAAAGTTGAAAACAATGAACCACATAAGAGAAGGACATGTGACATTTTTCTTTCTGGGTCCAGGTTACCTCTTCACCTAACAGAATATTCTCCAGTTCCATCCTTCCGTCTGTTTTTCCTTTTTCTCTTCTTTTCTCTTCCTTTCTCTTCTTTTCTCTTCCTTTCACTTCTCTTCTCTTCTCTTCTCTTCTCTTCTCTTCTCTTCTCTTCTCTTCTCTTCTCTTCTCTTCTCTTCTCTTCTCTTCTCTTCTCTTCTCTTCTCTCCTCTCCTCTCCTCTCCTCTCCTCTCCTCTCCTCTCCTCTCCTCTCCTCTCCTCTCCTCTCCTCTCCTCTCCTCTCCTCTCTTTTTCTTTCCTTTCCTCTCCCTTTCTCTTCCTTTCTTTTCCATTCTTTTCTGGCAAAAAATTTTAAATTTCACCTTTCTTTATAGCTGAATAAAACTCTACTGTTCACATGTACCCCATTCTAATTACTCATTTGTCCATTGATGGCATATGGATTGATTCTGTTTTCTAGTTATTGTGACTAGAAAAACAATGAACACATCCATGGAAGCATTGCTGTAGCAGGAGATGCAGTCCTCTGAGTATATATGAGAGTGGCATGGTACTTCTGTTTTCAGTTGTACATGAAATCTCCATATTTGTTTCCAGAATGACTTCCCCGACCAACTGTTTGTAAGGATGGCTTACCCTCCTATGGACAGAATATAAGTTTCTCTATATTTATTGTAATTTGCTACTTTAATGATAGCCATTATAACTAAGTAGGAAGAGAGATCAAAGTAGTTTTTAGCTTACATTTATCTGGTGGTTAAAAATGGCCAATACTTTAAAAAACTATTCCTAGACATTTGAGGTTCTTTTGAGAGCTTTCTGATTCTATGGCCTGCTTTTCAGCTTAGTTGTTCATGGTTTTAATGCTTAACTTTTTTTCCTTTAGTTGGCTGTATTTCAGACACTAATTCTCTGAATTAATATTTAGACACATGTACAGTTGGCAAAGTCTTCTCTGGAGGCTGCCTCTTCACTCACTGATTGTCACTTTCCTTTGTTATATAGAATGGTCATAGTTTCATGAGGTCTCCCCTCCATCAGTTGTTGGCTTTATTTACTGTACAACTAGAGTCCTGCCCAGGAAGTCCTTACTGAGTCTGTATGTCAAAGTATAATTCCTATGATTTCCTCTGGCAGTTTCAGAATTTCAGATCTTACACTGAGGTATTTAATCCATTTTATGTGTGTTTTGTGCAGAATAAGAGATAAAAATTTGATTTCATACTTCTGTACGTAATATTCAGTTTTCCAAGCACTGTTTGTTGAAGATGCTGCCTTTTCTCTATGCATGTTTTTTGGCATCTTCACCAACGTTTGGGTGGTTGTAGTTGTGTAGACTTCTATCTGTATCCAGTGGTCCATTTATCTGTATGTTTCTCCATGTGCCAGCACCATGCTGATTTTGATATTGAGGCTCTGAGGTACAACCTGAAGTCAGGTATGGTGACTTCTCTAGCAGTTTACTTCTTGTTTAGGTTTGGGTTGATGACCCAGGATTGTTTATGCTTCCACATACATAATATTGCTTTTCCACATTTTTTTGAGGAATGATGGTGGGATTTTGATTGGAATAGCATGGGACCTATAGATTGCTTTTAGTATGAAAGTCAGTTTCACAATATTTCTTCTTCCAACCCAAGAACACAGGAGGTCTTTCCATCTTCCAATGTCTATATCTCTGTCTGTCTGTCTGTCTTCCTTCCCTCCCTTCCCTCCCTCCCTCCCTCCCTCCCTCCCTCCCTTCCTCCCTCCCTCTCTTTCTTTCTTCCTCCCTCCCTTCCTTTCTTCCTCCCTCCCTCCCTCCCTCCCTCCCTCTCTCTTTCTTTGTTTCCTTCTTTCTGTCTCTCTCTCCCTTCCTTCCTTCCTTCCTTCCTTCCTTCCTTCCTTCCTTCCTTCCTTCCTTCCTTCCTTCCTTCTTTCCTTCCTTCCTCCCCCGTCCCCCTCCTCCTCCTCCCCTCCTCCCCCTCCTCCTCCTGCTTTTCCTCCTCTTCTTCTTTGTCTTGGTTTTTCAAGATAGGGTTTCTCAGTTAGTCCTGACTTTTCCTGGAATTCTCTCTATAGACCAAGCTGGCCTCATATTCAGAGATTTGCGTTCCTCTACCAAGTGCTGAGATTAAAGGTGTGTGACACCACAGCTTGACTCCAATGTCTTCTCTAATTCTTCAGTATCTTAAGGTTTTCATCGTAGGAATCTTTTGTCTCATTGAATAGCTTTATTCCAACATATTTTATTTTTCAATGCTAAATATTACTTTTTTTACTGGAGTAGGATTTAAATACATGAAATAATTTTGAGAGGTATCACATGTATATAGCGTCCTATACTAAGGCATTACATACATCTATTCATTTAGAACTTCAATTCCATTCTTTCAAAAAAAAATCCCCACCGTGTTCTAATTTTATATGGGTATTGTTTCTTAAACTTATTTTTGGTTCCATAAATGTTCAATGTTTCTATTATACATTACAGGTAGAATATTTTACTTTCAGCCAAAATGAAATGGATCCCATACTGGGGCTTACTGAGAAGCAACTGTGGCTTGTAGAAACCATCAGATATGTCACCACTCATGAAGAATAGAGGAAGAGGAAGGGAAAAGCATGGTGACTGCCTCAGCATTTTTAAGATCTCTTGTTCATCTTTATGTCAAGGGTCCACACGCATATATGTCTTTCTTCAAAAAATACTGGAAAACTAGAGGACATGGGAAGACTTACTGTAGAACTATTTTTGCTTTACTTTTGGGGAAATAAATGGAAGGATGTATATTAACTCAGAGTGGATATGCCCTTTGTGTATGATTGAGCTTGCTCTGCTATATAGTCATATAGTTCATTGGTTGATGTAGGCAAACTATGGTTATGAACTTGACAAGCCCTAACATATACATGGTCATAGAGTGTGAGGTTTTTTCGGTGTCTCAAGGAACCTCAGCATATTAGGAACTGGGAAGAATCTTGTTGAGACTGTAGTATGGTTGTTTGAAAAAAATACAGTGCAGGGCTTAGTGGTCTTAAGGTATGCAGTAGACTTCCATGGTGAACTACTCTAAGCCAGGCTTCTGAAAACTATAGTGCTCTATTGTCTCGAGGTTCTTTGGAGTTGTTGGAAGCTACAGGCCACCTCTACAATCTGTAGGGTAACTCTTTGTTGCCTTTCCTGATTCTCTTATGGTTCTCCAGAAATTTTTGGTTGCCTTGGTTTGGGAGTGCACAACAATCTGTCTGTACTGTCACATTGTGTCTCTAACATCAGAGACACATTTATGGATAAGAGTACCAGAAATATTGGCGGAAGGGTCAGCCTACTCTAGTATGACCTCATCCTATTACAAATTACATCTGCAATGACTCTACTTCCAAGTAAGGTCATATTTCTGGGGCCCCAGGAGTTGGATTTTAATGCAAATTTTTAAGGAAAGTAGCAATATCATTCAAAAATATTAAATATGTGATGTCCAAGCACTCACTGTGTTTTACATTGAAGAAATGATTAGTGGCTTTGGAGAGCACTGAGATCAAACTCAAAGCAAAGTTCACAGCAGTGGCTTAGTGAGTGTCAAGTGGATAAGGGTCCCTGTGAACAAGAGAAGTGCATAATCCGAAGTCAACAGAACGCTGAGGATTTGAGAGTCTTTGAGAATCCTAGCTGCTCATCAGTGTACAGTGAAGGAGTCTTAAGGCAGCAAGTACATTTTCTTAGTGAAGTAATATAGAATGAAATGCTCTAGTTCACTAAAGTTTATATTTATATGGTTACTAACATAATCATGTGTTTGGTTATGTGCTTCCTGTCAACACAAACTCTTAGACTATTACAGTCAGTTCAAAAACACTTATACTGACGTAAGCTTATTGGGTTATATGAGAGTACATGTATACTCACATGTTTTTCCATACTTTATAGTATTCCCCAAGAGTCAAAACATTGCTCAGTTATAAAACGTAGCCAATTTGTCATAACACAGTGGTCTAGAAAGAGAAGGGCATTCACAGTTTATAATCTGAAAAGACTGCTTTTCCCTCAGAGTCTAGAGAAATCACTGGTTCATTTTTCTATGAGGAAGTCAAAGTTTGTTCAACATTTGGAGTTTCTGACTCTCTGTTTCTCATGCACAGGACCCTGGGTTCAGTTCCCAGAACTAAAGAAACAAAATTGAATCCCCTTTGTTCAAACTTGGCAAGACAAAGTAATTAGCAGTGCTTCCAGGTTGTTTTGTTTCCTAGTGTATCGTATATTTAAATATACTTTATGTGTTGTGGATGTTTTTCAGTGAAAATGGAATGTTTTTATAGGCAATTAGTATTTTCAATTAACTAATTGATATTAAAACTGTGTATAGAAGGTTGTTTGCTTCAGGATAGTATTGGGTTTCAATAATAACTTTTGATTCAGGAAAATTCTATACAAATGTGTTCCTATTTCCTTTTCCTAATCTCTCTTGAGAAAGCAAACACGAGTGAATATGTACTTAGCATTTGTTGGTGGGACGGAAGGACTGCTTGGCTCAACTTTGAACCTGGAGCATTTTTCTTTCTAAATCAATGAGTCTTTCCTGCTGAAAGCTCTACTGGTAGAGAGAGAAGCATTAGAGCCCAGAAGCAGGGGAAACCATCCTTGACAGGTTCAATGTTGCCCCCCTCAGGAGTGTCTATGCAATGGAACGTTGCGATCACCGCCCAAGGGTTTGAAGTGCTGAGGTGCAGTCAAACCTTTGAACTTAGGTTGAAAGAGCAAGTGAACATAAACAACACAGAAATCACTCTTCTCCATCTGAACTGGAGGCCGAAGAAAATGCTCTCTATTTGTGTGTGCAGAGCCAGCCTTGCCCTGAGGGGAAAGATGATTCTTTTGATAGCCTGGGAAGTAGCATTTTCTGTAAGAGAAGTTCTTAGGTTATAGGAACTTTCTGGTGACTCACACTAGCTGGCTTCTTCGGTTGAGCTGGGCAGCCCATAATCTCTTCGGGTTCAGCTTTAGGAAATTGCCCCCTAATGGGCTTTAGGTGACAGGCAGTGTCTGGACGTAGGAAGGGGAATTATTGTAGTTGACCCAGAATGGACATGGGACTTTGGAACCTCCTGGATAACATAGTTGCTTACCTTCTTGTTATCAGCCTGAAAAACTTAATCAAGTGACACACTTTTAGTCCCCTGACTGTCTCATGACCAACGGGAAGATCTTAGGCAAAGCTCAATCCAGGAAGATTGTCATAAAGTTTTCGACTGGACTCTGCCTCAGGAAAAGTTTAGCGTGTCCTGGCTTGCGTTCATAATGCTGACTCTGAGAGCTTAAGGTTTTGCCTTTTTTTTTTTTTTTTTTTGTGCCCTTTGTGGTGTTAGGAAGCAATCACAGGAATGCACACATGGTAGGAGATGTTCCGTCATGCAGGTGTATCCCTAGCCTGAAGGAGTAATGTGTTCTGGAATACAGTAAGTAACGTTCTTAAGCTCACGTACAGAACACCATGTAGCAGATTCATTCCTGTTTTTACAAAGGCTGTGGAATGGAGGAACCATAGACTTGCTAAAGGTTAGTGATGTCAGGAATGAGGAAAGACTTGTTCACGTGGAAGAGAATCTCATCCAAAGCTATGGCAATACTAAAACATTACTGTGGCAGCTCTCTCTTGCACGTCCACGCTTGCCCAAGTTTGCTAGGCAGAAGACCCTGGAGTCCATTTCAGAGGAACGTTTTGTGTTCACAGTGACATGGCTGTCACTCTTACAAAGCATCTGCTTTCTGTGCCATTAATCACACTTCTTTTACAAATATAATTAAATAGAAGTGATGACAAATTGGAGTAATGCTTTTATCTTAATAGTAGGCTTTAAGTATTTGGCTGATGCTATGATGTCTTTGTTAGACACGAGAAAGAGGATTATAATATACAAAGTCATGAAATATTTGTTCTATGCAAAGAAAGGAATCCTCAATCATTTTTATTTACATTCCTGTACAACCTGGGTCAGTCTGCCCCAGGAAATTCTCTTTTCTAGAGAAGTCTGCACACTGACCTCGTAGAGTAAACTTAGAGCATGGAACAAAGTCAGCCAAGGCTTTTGTTTGTTATGCATAATTATTGCCAGTTTCCTAGACTAAGACAGGGAATCATTAGTCTAAATAATTTTGGACAAAACTGATTTATTACTTAATTTAAATTTTTTTCATGTTCTTTAGATAGTAAAAAAAAAAAAAAAACAACAACATTTCTCTTCACTTTAGGATAAAAATAACAAACCAATCCATTAGTTACATAATTTTAGATTCTACTTCACCAGAAACATGTATTTTTTTTTTTAAACAATTGATTTTATTTTATTTTTTTAAAAAGATCAAAGACAGTCAAGTCAGGGACATGTCTTTAGCAGTTTGCATTGGTATAGTCGATTTAATTAAATAAAAGAGAAAGTAGAAGAAATCCCAGTTAGTTATGGAAAGTTAAACTATGTTATAAATATGGCTAAAGTAAGGGAATTTGTATGCCTTATATTTTAAAGGCACTGATAGGGTGGAAATAGGAGTGGCCAGCAGGGGGCTTTTTAGACTTCATCCACCTTCCAGTGTAGGAAACTGAAATGACTTTTTTCCTAAGAAAGGAACTGAGTGGGGAAGCTGAGCCCCTGTGCTTGGACAACAGTCAAGTTCCCTTCTGCTAACTCCTGTCTTCCTTTTCCCTCTCCAATCTTATTTTCCAAGACCTGGTAGGTGTGGCCCACGTGCTGGACTGAGTTATCGCAGGTCTTCAGTCCTCACCTTACACTCCACCTCTGAGAGCTTCCTGGGGAGGAATGGAATGATTGCTCCCTAGTAGAGATAAACTGAAAGGGGGTTCAGAGCAAAACGAAAAGCACATTTTAGTTATACGGGTGATGTGATAGTTCTAGAGAAAATGGCTTCATCTTCCTCGTGGATTTGCAGGGAGCACTCTGGAGCCAGGACTGGAAGGAGTAAAGGAGCGCCGGACAAGGCAGTCTTATACGACATTCTTTTGTTTGTTTTTGTTTTTTGGTTTTGCAAGACAGGGTTTCTCTGTGTAGCCCTGGCTGTCCTGGAACTCACTTTGTAGACCAGGCTGGCCTCGAACTCAGAAATCCGCCTGCCTCTGCCTCCCAAATGCTGGGATTAAAGGTGTGCGCCACCACGCCCAGCCTTATACGACATTCTTATTTACTTATTTTATTCGTTTGTGTTACTCTTATTGCTTTGAGTCAGGGTAGCTCAGGTTTTGCTGTGTAGCCCAGGTTGGCCTTGAATCCATGATCCTCCTATCTCCATCTACTGAATACTAAGATATTAGGCACGAGTGACTATGTCTGCTTTTAATGAGCCATTTTAAAAGAATGTATTTTCTCAGCAATTTGGAAGTATGTGACGGGTGTCCACACTGGTGAAGCCATCTAGAAACAAATTCTCATTGATTCTGCTACACAGCACCAAACTATCTACATTCAAAAAAATTCACTTCCCATTTTTTTTCCTTCTCTATATCTATTTTCTAAACATAGGCACATTTTAAAAGTGAGGCAGAGCTATTCACAGAGAGTAAATAAAAGGTAAAGACATTTTGTGTTAACTGAGCGAAATCCCAAGAGAAGTGAAAGCTGACCTCATCTGATTTTTCAAATAAGAATTAAGTCTTGACAGAGACATCCAGCCATGTTTCTAAAATTAGCTTAGATGTTCCAAGTAATTCAAAAGTCAGGAATTCTCAGTTCAATGTTCAAGGTACAAAATCCTTTTAGAATTTTGTTTTAACTTGAAGAAAATGAAACTTTGATTGTTGAAATAAGGCAGACAGTTGAGAACAGCTGGCCTAGGGGTCACGCTTACCAAACTGTGCCACACGGCACTGGGACAGGGGTTACTAAGACCAGGGAATGAGCCTGTGGCTTCTTCATATGCTGACAGTGGAAGCCCAGATTGGGACGGATGGTACACAGGGCCTTGCTGTAAAGTACAATTCAGAATTCAAGTGATCTGAACTCATGTGCTGGGTTCCACACCCCCAGGGGGATGTTTTAGAAAGTGGGGCCTTTGTTAAGAGATGAGGAAACTAAGAAAGAGCCCGGATCAATGTGGTCAGTGACATGGTGACAGAGGCCACAGAAAGACCCCTTCATACCCTGCACTCTGAATATACACAGCAAGAGGACACCGGTAGGAGAGACAGTAGGCAGGGAGCTGAGGAGGTGGCTGGCTTAGTCAGCACTTGCTATGCAAGGCTGAGTTCTTGAGTCTGATACCCTGCACTCACATAGCTGTGCATTGCATGTGCTTGTGATCCTGATGTTGGAGAGCTGGAGACAGGCAGACCCTTGTCCAACTGCTGAGCTCTCAAAGCATGGCTCATCCTCTAGCCGAAAACAACGATGATGGTTCCTGAGGAACGGGTCCCGAAGTTGACCTCTGACCTTCACACTCATGTATGTGTGCACGCACACTTATTTACCCTTACCGTGAATGCAGAAAGAGAGAAACAAACAAACAAAAATCAAAGAAAAGGAAGAAAGAACTCTTCCTTCAGTTACCAAAATTATTAATACCTAGCCCAAATCTTTGATTTCCTAGTTTTCAGATTAGTGAAAGAAATGTCCATGTTCATCATCTGCCCACTGTTTAGGATTTTATTGTAGCCAGTTGTACAGAGGAACACAACTAAGCGGATCAACCTCTAAAAAAAAAAAATCTGAATACATAAATGCCTCTCGTTACCGGACTGTCCTCAAATATATCAGCAAAATAAATGGTTCGCAGGTGAACTGTCAGATTTCTTACCTTCGAAGCATGGTTGGCTGATGTGATGCCTAGCAGGTCAGTTAACGTTCCAGGCATTCATAAACTTGGCCAGAGCTTTTATCCTGATTCGGTCATTATTAGAGAATGGGTAGTATGGAGTTGAAAAGTACTTTACATAATTTGTATAAAGGTGCGCGCGCGCGCGTGCGTGTGTGTGTGTGTGTGTGTGTGTGCGTGTGTGTGTTAAGTGTGTTTAATCGAAAGCTTGGGATCTGTCGGAATGGAGAATCATGGAGAGGGGATGGAAGCAGAAGTCGCCTGACTTACTGCACAAGCGTACGTGTGATTTATACGTGCTTGCATAGCTTTGTCCTTTACCATATCTTAGTTCCCAGGGTTATCCTTCAAAACAGGGAGGGAATGTATTTTTATTACCGAATGATTTAACCAGTGGCCACGGTTATATGACTTATAACCTTGGATTTTAAGGTTGTCTATAGGCATAATTTGAGGCGGGGATTTAATAGGTTCTTTGCCTGGTCCTAAAGGAAGAGGTTAATAAGAGAAGAATTCTTTATCTCATTGTAGGTTATAAGACAATTCCTGGGCATAATATGGCAGTGAAATAACTTGGTGCAAATTACTACTGACTATCTATCAGTACAACTACCCCAAGGGAAAGATGCCCTTTGACGCTGTAGCATGCCTCTGACGAGCAGGAGTGGAAATGCCCAATAGTAAATCTCCCGGTACCTTTTCCTTTAAAAGGCGCTGTATCACCTTCTTTTTCTTTTACCTGAAAGTGTATAAGAAGTAGAAGTTGGGGCTGGAGAGATGGCGGCTCCACCTTATGAGCACTTGCCGCTGCTCCCCGCTCCTACGGAGCTCCTGGGTTTAATTCTCAGCACAGCATCTCACAACAGTCTGCAAAGCCAGCTCCAGGGATTCAACGCCCTCTGCTGGCCTCCTGGGACACTGACCATGCAAGCGCAGGGCTAAACAGTCATGCATATAAAAGAAAACTTAAACAACAAATGTTAGAAGCAAGAGTCAATAGATATAAGCATACATTCACTGAGCATGGATCTCCTCTGAATTGTCCATCTCAGACTGTATGGTTTAGGACGTCTCTGACCACAGTACTAGAGATCTGACAGCAGTTAAGGGTGCTTACGGTTATTGCAGAAGATCTGAGTT